>NC_142618.1:8133310-8442328 GCF_059453375.1 Lepisosteus platostomus | reverse complement strand
CACAAGCAAATGACAAACCAATACTTAATGTGTGTCACATTATGATTCAAGTGAGAGTTAAGAATATGAATTCCCAACTCTGAAGGTTAAACCTGTATTGATATTTCAAATAGTATCATGAGCCCAAATATCATTGCATGTACAGTATAATTTTAGAACAGATAAACTAATTTTAAGATGACATTTTCTATTACTAGCAAGAGGCTATATTCTACCACAGGCTCATTCTGTTTATTTATTACCAAAGAACACTGGAAAAAATGGTTGTCGTTGAGCCCAAGATTTTGTTGCAGCATTTTAATTTTGCTAATGGCCTTCAAGGTACTGTATAATTATGCAAGAATAAATGTCTGTACCATTTCCTTTAGTGTACATTTACTTTATGAATAATGTATTTCACATCAGATCACATTAATGTATAAACTAAATGGAATACTGAAAGAAATGTCTTTGCATCCTCACTTGTGCATTTTGCTCTGATCTTTTGTGTTCAAAATATACAAAGTAGCTAAATCGTAAGGTGAAGGGAGCTTGACTGTGCTTTTATTGTGCCTTTAGATGGATGAGCAGGCTATGTTGGAAGACACACAGGTGGCCCTAATAGACCTTGAAAAGGTGACTTTCTACTTTCGACAGTTTGAAGGGGAACCATTGGTGGCAAGTATGTACGAACCTTAAGATGAATCTCACTGTTACATCACATACTTTATCATGAAAAATAGCCATTAGAAATGCAATAATATAAACCTCCTTAACTTTTGAGACATTGTGGTTATGCGTTGCCCTGCAGAATGTGGTTCATTACACTATTTCAGTTTGGGATTAACAATTTATATTGAAAATAAATTTTCTTTTTTTTTTGTAGCACAACACTGAGTCACATACAGGCTCTGATTACTGGTCTACACTCAACTCATCTACACATTCCTGAATAACTAAAGCATAACCCATGATGTACTTCTACGTAAACATGTTCTTAACGTAAACCAAGCTATGCCTTTACTACAGAGACCTACACAGGAGAGTGAGAGTGAGCAAAGCAGCCGTTTTGGTCTGCAAATGCTGATAAAGTGGTCACTTAAAATTTTCTGCAATTAGGCAATATTGTGAATGTAGAACTTCTGAATATTGAGGTTTTACTGTATTGATACAGAAATGCCAGGAAGACTGGTTGGGAAGAACTAAGCATTATGTCCTGTGAATTTCCACTATCGTGTGTGTGCCTCTGAATCTTGCCAGTGACAGACTTGTGAGCCTGTTTTGATAAGAGCTTTCTCTGTTCACTTCCACAGATATGCCTATCTCATACCAGGTGGAGGGGACTCGTCAGGCCCTGAAGGTTTACTTCTATCTTGAAAGTTATAACTTTAACCAACTTCCACAAAGACTTAAGAACGGCGGGGGATTCAAAGTGTACCCAGTCCTCTTCACCCAGGGTGTGTTATCCCCGATTGAGTAGAACGGAATTCTACTTTGTATTAATCATATACAAAGATCATGAAGCATAAAGTGATAATTGATAGTACAGTGACATTTAAACTACAGCGTATCTGTATTTTAAAGGATCTAGTGGTAGTAAATTAAGGAAGAAAGCTGTCATGCCTACTAAATATACAGTCTAAGGCTGGGAAGCCCATGAGTGCTTTTCCTGAAGCCTCTTGTTTACTGTGATCTAGCCCCTGTCGTTGTTTATATTCTGTGCAGCAAAAATCCAGGCCCTGAACTCATGAATTAATAAAGATCTTTCTCAGGAGTGCTGGCTGCAGGGCCATTCCTAATGCACATTCCAAACAGATTCATTAATTATCCATGCTGCAAATCTCTTAAACTTGAGCATTTCAAAAATGCATATACAGTACTGTACCTGGCGATACAGTACATCCAACATCCAAAAGTGTATTTGTTTCTGCACAACATGGCCAACATGGGCAGTAATGTGTTCATGAATCAGCATATACTGTATACTGTTCATTATACAGTATATGACCTTTTGACCTGCCATTTACAGGAACTAGAAAAAATAGCGTTTGGGATTTTTATTCCATTTAACTGTCTTTACCGACTTTGCTGCATTTCTGTTCATTGTTTAAATATGAGTTGTAACAAAGGTCTTTGTGTTTTCCCACAGCACTGGAAAGTATGGAAGGATACTACTACAGAGACAACGTATCTGTGGAAGAATTTCAAGCCCAGATTAATGCAGCTGCGTTGGAAAAGGTTAAGCAGTACTACCAGAGGCTCAGGTGTGTTAATTGTTCATCTTGCCTAAGTGAATTGATTTCCCTTCTGTTTATAGACCTGAGGTAAATGCTCTTTTGCTGTGGTGGGTGCCTGGTGAATTTTGAGTCCATTAAGTTTGATATTTTGAGAAAAGTTTTGAGGAGACAAGGCAGTTTTATTAACTTAATCCATTTAGCTATTTTTTAGTATTTTTTTTCTTTTATAGTTCTTAGTCTTTTAAAGTAAAAATGTTATACTATTTTACATACATTATCTAAAAACATAGTTGTTTAACTGACCAGCACAGGTACAGATTTTTTTAAGGCAATGCAGGATTTTTTAAAAAAAGTATGATGTCTTACCACGGCGTAAAAAGATGACTGCTCCAGTATTTACTGGCAGTGGACAAAGAGTTTTGTCTTAACATATTTGATTTGAAGGATGTTCACCAGGCCAATTTCTCCAAAAGGACACCCTTTTATGTATAATACATGTTTGGATTGAAGTAAACTAGGCCCTTTGCAATGGAATGCAGAAAATAAAAGCAGTAACATTTGAATCACATGAAATTAAGGGTGATAACATGGTGTTGCAAATAGTTTTGAGAGTGTGATTACCGATCTGAGTGTGGGTGCTTGGATTGAAGGGCTATGCCTAGCCATGTGGACAAGGCTGTTGGATTCCTAACTAGTGAAGTCAACGTGAGATTAATGGGCACCTAGTTTGGATAAAGTTGGAGTAAAGAATGGATGCCTGAACACCAAGGCCAGAGTTGGACATCATGGAACAAAGACTGAGTGCAGGCACCATTTACAAACAGGGATCTTGGAGATGGAAAGAAAGACTGAAAGCTTTGAAGCAGGAGATAATGCTTATGCCAATTAATAATCTCATTTGTGTGATCTGGAGATCAAGTAGATCCAATGGGATTTAGTTACACATTCACGTGAAATGTTTTAATAGTTTTATACAAAGAGAAAAGAAAAGTAAGACACTAGTTGTGGAAACACTAGATAGGGTGGTAGCCTAGAATATTTGCAGCTGTGCTGTGATTTTGATGCTGGATGTGAAAGTCGATGCTTAGCCATATGAACAAGGTAGTCAGATCCCAAAAGGGTAAATTAAATAAAAGATTGATGAGTCTGTTAAAGACTTTCGTGAAACGATGCACGGCTGAAGAGAAGGATAGATGGCTGTAGTCTGAGACCAGGGTAGGACATCTGTGTGGACAGTGTGAATAGAGACTAGCAAACCTAAAGGCATAGAGACAGACAGACACTAGCAGATCTAAAAATTAGTGGTTTTATTTGGGTGACAAAAAGCACGTGGATTAAAAGGCATTTTGTGACAGATTCAGGGCTGTGTAAAATATTTTATCTTTCCAGACATCAAGGAGTGGAGTAACACAATAGAAGTAGATTTGTGTTATTGCAGTTTATGGATATGTTGAGGTATTGGGGAGAAGGGTGGGTGTTTGGGCAGAGCACTGCTGTCGTTGCTGTGAAGAGGTCAGTTTTGAAAACATCAGCAAAAATGATTGAAAGCGGCAGGTAGGTGTATAGTGTGACAAATGCTGGAAAACGTTTTCTAGCTACATATATTTATACCCTGGAGCTAATTATTGGCAGAACCTGAGACTTTTCCTCAAACTAAACTTTTGTGATGAAATCAATTTAACAGCTGTTAAAAAAATGAAAACAGAAGTTTTAGCTTGACAAGCACATCTTGCTTCACTAAAGGGAGATGAACGTCCTGTAAAAAAGTGCTGTTGATCTGTCATGCTAAAGAGATCCCCATCTACATACAGCTGTGTTTCTCACAAACCTTTCAGTAATCATCTTATGTCAAAGCAACACTTGTGAGTTAGCAAAGCACAATATATCAATCGTTAAAAGCTTTATGTACAGTACAGTAATATTTTTTCTTGAACCCTTAATAACGATGAAAGAAAACTGAAATTAAAACAAATAAGAATACTATTTTGGGGGTCAAAATAATGTATAATGTAATTAACCAAATCTATCAAAAGAGCAAGGATCTACATTGTCTACAGTAGGCTTGTAATTCCTGATTATGATTTACAGTATACGTTATATAGTGCTGCACCATTTGGATTGTATGAAGTACTTCTTTTTCTAACAAGGAAAAATGACCTGCTTGACAGATGGAATTATTGGCATGTGTGACTATGTGATTCATGACATTGATTTTACATTACTGGACAACAGGAAGAAAGGGGGCAATGTTCCCCGCCTTGAAAATGTCATGTGCCCAATTAAGATACTTTGTCTGGCTTGTGAGAATATCCTTCACCATTGCAGAAGAATATGTCTGTAATTGCAAATGTGTAACAGTTTGCTCCAGCAAAACCTAATGCATTACAAAATGACAGGCAGATCTTTCCCTGAATCTGAAATGTTTTAATGTCCTTAAATTGATGAACTGAGAAGCTGTCAATAAAATCTTTGATTAATAGTCTGAAATGCAATTGTTAGCTTCTTCATCTCATCTTAACACACTTAATTGCATAGACATACTGTATTCCAAGTTTATCAATGGTATTACAAGCACCAGTGTGTCAAACAATGTTTTATGTCTGGCAGCCTCCTCCAGTTATTTTATCAGATCAGAAACCTGAGCAAATATCTCAAAAGTTAGTTTATGGTGGACATTGCTCTGAATTTTTAATTTTTATTGAGATCACTGTCTATTACAGGGTCTGATTCAGCTTTCAACTATTTTCTTCCCTTTCACTGTCTGCAAAATATAGAGAGCGGATACAAGCTGCTACTTCTTGTGCATAGCCTATTGGTACAGCAAAGCATTTGTTCATTTATTTTCATTTAAGATTACTTTCACATTATTTTTTTACCCAAAGGAACTTCATTTCTGGAATGTGCAATACCATTGTACCGTACCCCAAAATAGATTTCTTTTACAGGCAGCCTGAAAGTGTAGAATACTGTAATATCAGATGTAATATCTGATTACATCTGCGGCGGAGTGGTGGCTCTGTGGCTAAGGATCTGCGCCTGTGGCTGGAAGGTTGCCGGTTCAAATCCCATGGCTGGTGGAGGAATCCTACTCCATTGGGCCCCTGAGCAAGGCCCTTAACCCAGGGGTGCTGTACACTGGCTGACCCTGTGCTCTGACCCCATGCTTCTCTCCCTGTCTGTATGTCTCATGGAGAGCAAGCTGGGGTATATGAAAAGAAAAATTCCTAATGTAAGAAATTGTATTTGGCCAATAAAGTGATTTAATCTTATATCAGACAAAAATCTGTACAGTGAGTCCATATACAGCAGTGATATGGACAGACCAGGGTGGCATGTAAGAAAACTAACAGGCACAAGCATTGCAGCAGTTAAATCACCTCCTTTTCAGAGCATGGAATATGAAATTACCTCTCCCACCTCCCTTATGAAAGATGTTACCACAGTGATCTAGTAGTACAATAACATGACTCAGATTTAATGCTCGCCTCAGATTAGGATGATGCGAACAGTACTGGAAACATCGTTTCCTGCAGCACCTTATTATCCTTGGAAATCATCCATAGTTGTGGTATCTGCAAGTACTTTTTAATCCTCTTGAATGTAACAAGTGATTGCTAGCCAAGTGTTATGAGTTAAAATGTTATCTTCACTATTCACTCAGGAACACTAAAATGTATCCATTTAACTTTCAGACACACTCAAACCTCTGAACTTTTGTCCTCATTGTATCACTCTATTTACTTCCGGATCACACTCAAAATTGCTCATTATAAATCTGGAAATGAGAATATAAATTGTCAGTATAACCTGCTCATCTTACAAAGGTAATGACCTACAGTACAGGTAACTCCCCAAAAGCTACCATAGGTGGTGAACGTTTACCTTTTGCTTCTTCAGATCTTTGAAATATCTTGTCCACAAAAGGAAGCCATTTTTTAGTTTTGTGAAAGTGTTTGGTCCTGATTCAATCAAAATTAAATTCAATCAAATCTTTCATTGCCTTTGCCAATTTCAAATCACAAACCAAGTGTTTCCTGACATTTTGTTGTTCTGAGACTTCCTACTTCTATTAGAGAGTCAATGCCAGGCTCTTGTCTGGGATTTACAGCCAGCAGGTGGGTTACAGTTTTGTTTTATTTCAAGCACAGTTCTAGACATAATGGAATTGTAATGAAGATTTTGGTGTCGGCTTATTTAACCGTCATAGATTCTTCTGTTGTAACAACAAAAACAGATAGCAAACGGAAGAGAATGGAGTGGAACATAATAAAATTGTGCCATTTGTAAATGGTAGCTTGGGTTCTAGCAAAAGGCAGACATCCTAGATCAGTACTCTTTGTTGAATGCCTGAAACCACACATTGCAAAACCTACAGGCAATGACAGCTCTAAGATGGGAAATATTACAAACACACTGGCTCACAGAATGACACTTTAGAATGTAGGATCAAGAGCCTCACTTCCAGACCAACACCACTGACCAGACAACACCACTAGACACAGAAGAGGAGCAGACAAAAACGAGAGAAAACATACACTCAGGGCACTTAACTTGGAAATCTACCTCTGTTGTTTGTATGTTTCTTTCAAATACGAAGTGTTGTGATGCTTTCTAGTTGTCCGCTCAAGGCTTCCTCTGTGTTAATAAGCAGAGGAGACTGGGGTTAATCCGCAATCAGATTTCTTGGTGTCAGTTCCTCACCAGACAGGTGCAATCATCTCTTGAAGCCTCCTTAGAAGTTCCTCTCTCTCCAAGAAATAGTGATTCTGCCTGAGCAGACAGTACCCTCTGCTACCCACTGTAGTCTGCAACAAAATACGTAATAAATAACAACAGAACCTGCATATTGAGTTAGGCACATCACAGAGCAAAGGGGACAGAACCACATTTCACAGAGGCAACATTATTCAAATAATTCCCTGCTGACATCTGCTGCTTCACATTTTGAGATGTGCTTTACAGAAGCTTACCAATAATCACTAAAACAGCCTTCTTCATAGCTGCTAGAGTCGTTTTATTTAGAAAAGAATGGTTATAATATTAAATGGTTCGGGTTATAGATTTTTATGGCAAGTTTATATTTATACAGTTCTGTGTTGATTAGTACTGTATATTGTAGCAGCAAATTAGTGTGAAATGTAAACTCTTCGCTTTATGAAACACAAAGATTAGAATGATTGAATAGTATTTACTGTATGTAGAAGCCAAATGAATTTGGAAATGATTCCTTACATATTTGCATTTAAATTATACGACAATGAACTATGAAGCAAAGTATACTTAATAATATCCTGAAATAATAAATTAGACAAATTGGTACCAAGAAAAGTTCTAGCCCCAACATGGATGTCATATGAGCATTACCTTGGTGTAGCCTGAATCTGGGTTATCTTACTGTCTGGGCATTGAAAGCTTAAATTACCTTTGCCAGGAAGAACATTTAGGCCATACATCATGCATAGTATTTAATTGGCCTGGAATTCACAATAGTTAAGTAATCTTTGGCAGGCCTATTAGAAGCAATAATTCATTGCAGTTTTTTTTAGCTCCCCTAACAGAGTGTCTGTCTCTTATTTCCCTGCATCAGCAAGACTTCAAAGTTAGAGAAATGTTGCCAAATACAGCACAGTTCTTCATTCAAGGATTTATTTAGAGCCTCCATGTGGTTAGAATACACTCGCTGGATTTGTATTATATAAGGGAGATGGATGAAGGGTGTTTTGGATAACAGGAGTCCCATAGGAGCAATTTTAGTGTTGCTAGAAATTTGACATTTCTCAGTGGCAAAGCAGAAAACAATTCTGCTTATGAAGTTTGTATTGTTCACAGTCTGTCATTCAGCTCTTCTTTACTGCTGTACTGTATTTGAAGATCGTTCTCTTTGCACACTCAACCTCTGGTGCTGTGTTTAAGTTTGTTAGTGATGGATCTGATGCTGGCGATTATTTTCGGTTGATGATTGCAGTTTTGGCATGTGCATGGGATGTCCTATGTTGGCATCCATGACAAACAGGATTAGACAAACAATCTGTATTGTCTGGTCCTAGAGGGAGTTGCCCGGCAGGATTCTGTAGTTGTCATAAAGAGATTTCTGTTCCAGCGAAGTATCTGATTGGAGTGATAAATATTGTAATCCAGCTAAATGAATTTCAGTTTCAGGTCTTCTAAGATTAATTAAGCAGTACAAGCATATTTATATACAGTACAATAACTAAGTAGTTGCCTTTTATTGTTTGTTTTTTTAAAATAGGCAGGCATGTTTGAAACAGCCTAAAGTTCATACTGGATGCAATGCTATACTATTACTATACTATTCTCTTCACTATATGGTAAAGAGAAAGCAAAGCTTTGTGCGTCAGATGTTTCCATTATCTGCTCTTCCCTCCACAGCAGTTCAAAAATGAACTGTACCTCAAGTGATTATGTCCTAATGTTTGTGGTCACTTGAAAGCCGTATTTTCTTTTAAAATGATAAAATGGAGGGGATTAGCCAAAAATAAAAATGCTTTGAATGTTTTGTATTGATCTAATTCGTATTCATCTGATGTTTGCAAATAACAAAATTTCATGACTGTATAGCAAAAACACCAGTTGGAAGATTTCTTTTCCATTATCTCTGGAGAACACTACTGTGTAAACCTTTAGCATTGCATGATTTAAAGCTACCCATAAAACTAACCTGTGGGAGTGAAGCCTCAAAGGCCAGTGCAGTGGTCTACTACTTTATGCTCATGCTCCTCAAAGTCTGGCTGCAGTCAAAATTATTTTACCAGGTGAGGCTCATGAGAGATCACAACAGACAAATTCATTTGATTAATGTTATCTATTTTTAAATAAAATAAGTTTTATGTTGATTCTTGGTAGCCGGACTCCTAACTCAGCTGGCAGCTGGACTTGACACTAAAGCCCATAGAGTGGCCATAACCAAATGACACCTGTTTGTAGAACTCAAAGCAGTGCTCCACATTAACAATGTAACAGCTTTGTTAACATCTGTCCAGGCATATATGAAAAGTTTACACTGAAAGCCTAGGAGTCCTTTGGGAATGTGCTTTCCCCATCTGCAAGCTATAGCCTTTTAAGGACTTATGTTTCAGAAACATATTCACTCTCATTCATATTTGATCCTTTAACATGTGCAGACCTCATTAAGGAATGTAATTCCAAACTGCTGGACACAACTCTTCTGCTCCCATTTTCATGTCAAACAGAACCATATCGCGTCTCTGCCAGGTGCTTCACTGAGGCATGTCTACTCTGATGTAGCTCTCTCGTCTGCAGGTTTGTGGCGGAGCAGACGTCAATCTCTTTCCCATCGTACAAAGCTTTGTAATTTAATTCTTCATGTATAAAAAACATTCACACTCACACACATATGTACATACTGTATAGACAAATGTAACTTAGAAATGTGATATGTACAGTATTTTCACTTCTGAATAAGAATGATTATGTACCTTGCTAACCACTTGACCTCTTTGCATACTATTCTGCTTTTATATGCCAGGTGAAAACTGTGGAGCGCTCACCCCCTGTTTTTACTTTTCATTTATTTCATTTATCATTTAGGAAATGACAGAAGTGTTGCTACCCATGCTTAGTAAGAAATGGGTGCATCTGAATTTGCACTTATGGATGATTGTTGCACACAAGACGGGTGGCTTTAATCTCACTGCAGTCATGCCTTCGCTTAGTGAAAGAAAGTGTAAATGCACTGTGGGAATGTTACGGGCTGGAACATTGTAGCACAGCTTCAGTTGGTGTGTTGACTTGGATGACAGCCCCCCCTGGATATTGGCTTGGATATATTGGATATTGTGGATTCAGGACAGACTAAGAAAAGTCTACCTGAAGTCAGTGGTGGTCACATAATGTTTTGGTGAGCCTTTAATGGCAATGTTTGGAGTATGCCAATTTGTATGGCAATTTGTTACTTCATCCATCCATTTTCGTACAGCTTTATCCAACCCAGGGTCACAGAGTGGGAAGGGAAGGCCAGAGCCCATCCTGGCAAGCAAAGGGCACAAGATGGGATACAGTACATCCTGAATGGGACGCCAGTCCATCACAGGGCAGACTGACATGAACACGCACTCTCACACCAGAGCCAATTTTATAGATGACATCCTGTGAAGTATGTTTTTTGGCCTGTGAAAGGAAACCAGATTACTTGGAGGAAACCCAAGGAGAACAGAAAAACTCCATGCAGATAGCACCCCAGCAATTGAACTCAGGGCCCCAGCACTGTAAGGCCACAATGCTAATCTCACTTTAGTTTGTCCATATTCACGATAATCTTCATTTTGAAACTTGTATTCTACCCATAAATACTGCAACATCAATATTAAAGTAACCCCTACATCCTTCAATGCAAATGTTCTTCACACTGGGTAAAGTCAACTGAAAATGTCCTATTTCAGTCTGTATCAGTGTGGTAAACTGGTCTGCTCTTTTGCTACTGTATATCATCTTTAGGGTGTGCTGAGTAGCTCCTTCAGTGTGAGTAAATAGAATTTTTGCTTCCAAGATTGAATGGAGGAACATCCCTATGGTCCATTTAAAACACCCTGTTCAAACTCCCCATTTGCAGGCTTTTGGTGACATCAGCAGCAGAAAAGCCAAGTATTGATTGGTTTCTGTAAGTTGGAGAGTAGCTGACTTGAATATCATATGTGATCCACACTACTGGTGCCATACAAACCTTATCATAAACTTTTCCACAGGCAATGGATTTGTCATTAACTTACAGAATACATTTTTTTCTGTATAATATTTGTCTCAAAATAGGGCTGTGTCTCTGTAGTATTCTGCTAGAGTTCTGTATTTTTCATACATTTCAATTTTCCCATTTTGCATTTGGACAAACAGAAACATTTTCTCAGCATTTTCTAAACAGCATTAGTGCTGTAAGTGCCGCTGATATGAAAAGTACATAGCTGAACCTGCTGGCATGGGAATTACATACTGTTAATGATCTATCAGAGTAATAGCTTTGGAGTGCCCCTTCTTATATGAAGATTAAACAAAGTGATTGAAATACCTCATTTCACTTGGCCTCAAAAGTTCTGTTGAGAGTGGAACATCCCCTGGCAGGCGTCCAATATTTCCATTAGAGCGTCTTGTAAAACTTGATAAAGGAATAAAATAACCCAGTAGTTATTATGGAGAGTGCTTTAAGAATTAGTATGCTATCCAGTGACTGTTCTCTCAGGAAACCTAAATTTCCAAAGGTTCACAGAAATGTCAAATACACAAAATAAGAGAAGAAGGTAAATAAAAATGAATGCATATCTTTAAACATCTAGCACTGAGATGTGGTTTTGAAAAGTCAAGAATGTATGATTACAATTTGATTTGCTTTCAGGCATTCTTCTTAATTCCCATTCTTACTGCTCTTCCTACAATCTTCGGTGGGAATAAAGTGGTCCATATTTCTCTTGCAGAAAACAAGGAACATGCTCATTAACATACTGTACTGAGCCAAATGTCAACTGTCTGTATGTCAGTCCTCAATTATATTAAATTGCATACGTGAAGGTTTAACAGATATCCCATTAATCATCATTTTCATAAACCCATGTATAGAATGGTAATAAATTATCCATACTGGCATTCAGTAGTAATGAGGTTAGTTTTTGTTCAGAGTTTGTGTGTACACTATTGTGCGCCTATACAGTAGACACTGTTAACATTCTACATAACCTCCGTATCTAGGAAAAAGATTATATGATATAGATTATAGGAAGTAAATCCCCTCCTATATGGAAAACACTTTGGGATCCTTTGGAATGAAAATACTACACAAATGATTTGAATTGTTATTGTAATTATTATCAGAGAAGGATATCAGGTACCAGCCATTTCTGTCAGAAATACTGTATGTATTGAAGACGCGTTCTCCAGACTGTATGGAGTGGCATTCCAGGTAATTGTTCTGCAGTCTGATGTTGAAATGAGTGATTGTCACTTCTCATTCAGTGAAACATCAGCAAAAGCAGTTAAATGAAATAATGTAATGCCACTTCTAACTTACATTGACTCATGTAGTGGGAGTCATCATCTTTTATAAAGGTGCACATTTCTGCACTTTAAATATTATTAATTTGGCAGACTTGTATTTGTATCCATTTATAGAACCGGGCAGCAAACTGAAATAATGTGAATAAAGCACTTTTTCAAGGGTTCACCATAACAAATCAAGGTTGTTACAAATGGAAGGAATCTATTCTGCCCATCTAGCCTGCTAAGAAAGTGAGTAGTTAATTAATCTGAGGGGCTCATCCAGCTGTTTCTTATAATAAGATGTAGCAACATGTACTGTAGCTTGTTCAATACACTCACAACTCGTTGCATAAAACAATGTCTCCTGGTACTTCCTGGTTCTCCATTAAGTGTGTCTTCTGGCCAGTGTTTCACTGTTAATTCTGAGAAAGTCCACAGGGTTGACTTTGCCAGTGCCTATGAAGATGTCAAATACTTGGATCAGATTCCAGAAGTCACCACTATACAAAACTAAAAATGTTCAATTGTACACAATGTAGGGCATTCTATTAATTACAGGAAATGTATTTGGCTGCTCTTCTCTGGACTGCACAGCTGCAATACAGTATGTTTTATTTTAAATTGATGACAAAAAGATGTCCAGTACATTTAAATGTGGTCTTACTAGTGCCTTGTACAATTTTAACTTAACATCAGTTATTGTGAATTCTACACTCATAATTATATATGTTAACATGTTGTTCGTCTTTTTATTGCTTCCACTGCACTTGTCTACATTAAGCATCATCTCCTATTTTGACATAGTCTATAAACATGACTAGTTTACTAATTATATCAGAATCCAGATTACGTGATATAAATTAGGAAGAGTGGAACTTAATTAGGAACTAATACAGGTTTCTATGGTATACTGTACTAGTTACACCGCCCTAAAAAAGAGCAGTGTCACACCCAGACTTGAATCCTACTGTATAACCTTTCAATTTGAAATCTAAAACTCCAGGCACTTCTCATACTCTTTTCTGTAGTCTAGTTACATTCTGTTCTTCCCTTCGTTTACTTTCATAACAAAAAATTTGATAGGAATTAATTTTTTTACCTTGAGTGATTAATGGAACATGCTCCAGCTGAGCTAGACAAATGATGGACAGAGGCAGATTGTAAGCTGAAGCCCCTGGCAGAGGAACGGCTCATTATGAGGGAAATCTAATATTGGCCTAATGAAAAACATTAACTTAATATTTGGACTTGCCCCTATTACAA
Organism: Lepisosteus platostomus; assembly: GCF_059453375.1. Taxonomy (NCBI): domain Eukaryota; kingdom Metazoa; phylum Chordata; class Actinopteri; order Semionotiformes; family Lepisosteidae; genus Lepisosteus; species Lepisosteus platostomus. Next base: position 8,428,847 of record NC_142618.1, on the reverse strand, counting down.
GGGATTAATCTTATTTGAATAACCTAATAATCATCGATGAATATTCCCTGCAGCTAATCTTCCAAACTCAGACAACCTTTACAGCTGTCTAACTTAACATGGAAATCAGGACTGAGGAACACATTTACTTATTTTTCTGGTAATAATATTACTGCAAATCTAAGTTTCTTTATTGATTATGATATAAAAAGAGCAACAGCACATCTGCACGTGCTACTGTCCATTATAAGAGTGGATCTGAAAAGCAGGACAGCACTGTGGCGCAGGTGTCCTTGTAAGCTTATTTTTTCAAGCTTGTGTGACGAGACAAATTTTGAAAACATTTTTCACCTGTCACCTAAAAGGCTATACACTGTTCCCTGAAAGAAAGAGAGCGTAGGCGCAGGAGAACTAGGCCTCTACCCCTTCACTCTTGCTCTTCCAGACTGGAACCACTGCTGTTGGTCCATACTGTATGTAGAGGAACCAAATGCTTTGGCCTGCATCACATTCCCACAGGACTCATACAGTATCTCCAGTACTTGAACTTTATTGCCATATGTAACTGGTACATGTACTGGTACAATGGAATTCTTACTTACAGAAAGTCTCTCAATTGTTAAAAAAAGTGTAAAACACAAAGTGCAGACAGTGCATAAAGACAATATACAAACAAACAGTAGACAATGTACAAGTAAACAAGTAAACAGTTCGAATGTAAACAATGCAGACATGTAAACAATGACTGCAGATGTGCAATAAATAAAATTACACTGAGGTAGATGGTGTAGGTGTGGTTCGAGGGGCATGGCCAAATGTGTTCGCCAATCGCACTGCTTGTGGTTAGAAGCTATTAAAGTGATATACTATCACTGTTATGATGAGAAATCAGGAAATGCATGCAAAACTGAATGGGAAACTCTGTCCTCCATTACCGCAGGAGTGTTCATTGATAATAATATCCCTTAGATTTATATAGTGCCTTCCTGGACAGTCTACTGAAAGCACTTTACAGGTAAATGGGATTCCCCTCCACCACCACCAATGTGCAGCCCCACCTGGATGGTGCAACAGCAGCCAAAGTGTACCAGTACACTCACCACACACCAGCTCTCAGTGGGGAGAACAGAGTAATTAAGCCAATTTATAGAATGGGGATATTAGGAGGCCAGTATTGTTAAAGGCCAGGAGGAAATTTGGCCAGGATGCTGGGGTAAAACCCCTACTCTTTCTGAGAAGCACCCTGGGATTTTTAATGACCATGGAAAGTCAGGACCTTGGTTTTATGTCTCATCCGATGGACGGAGCCTTTTTACAGTATAGTGTCCCCATCATTATACTGGGGCATTAGAACCCTCACATACCAAATCGTGAGCACCCCCTACTGGTCACACTAACACCTCTTCCAGCAGCAACATTAGTTTTTCCCAGGAGGTCTCCCATCCAGGTACTGACCAGGCTCACACCTGCTGAGCTTTAGTTGCCAATTCTTGCAGGATGACATAGGTGCTGGATAGTTTTTCTTGAACCAATTATGTTAGCTGTTAGCTCTGCCTGAACTCATGAGCCCTTTACTTTTATAGTAAATTGAGAGGTGAGGGGATAACATGCAGATTGAATAATTAGAAACACTCCTGGATACCAGGAGCTGTTAAAGTAAAAATAATGAATCTGCGACAGGAGATTGTATGGATTGCTCAAAGCTCAAAGGGAGTATGAAAATCTAATACCCTGCAAAGGATGACATGGAAGTGCATTAATAACTCACAACAGGAGGCATTTACCCACAGGTTGTTGGGAGCGTGGAACAAGCTCCGCAGTCATGTGTTTGAAACTGATGCAGCTGGATAAGACCCTTGTTTCAATTAATTACTAACAAACGAGTTAGATGGACTGTGTGGCCCCCTCTAATTTAATCTGTTCTGATGAAGAAAGAGAGGAACAGAAGAAATACAGTACGTAGAACCAGCAGAGCTGGTCGAAACAGGGAATGACAGGCTGTCACGTTGCATAAAACGTCTGAATAAATCCAGACATTTCTTTTAGGTTTCAAGGTTTTAAAAAATTCATAGCTGTAACCTCCTGGATCCAGTTTACAGCATGTCAAAAGGCGGTGCAGGCATCCTCCAGCTGAATAGAAGGATAGACAGATTCTTAAAGCAGGAGTTCCTGGGCAGGTTGGCTCCCTGAGCATTGAGCCTCCTGTGCAGTGCTGTCTCCAGAGCAGCTAGGTTGTTTGCTCTGTCCTTAAGACTTACAGTACACATTATACAGCGAGTACTAGTCAGTGATCAGTCATGTCAGCATGTTAGAATGTTTCCAGTTACTGTTAAGCTTTTCTTAACTTGTTAGAAAGGGGGATTATATTATTTGCTCTTTTAGAGAGCTTTTAAAGACTGCTTTTAAAATAGGACCTGTTTTAAAAGGGACAGAATTTAATTCCAGAGACTCAGAGAGCCCATATAAACAGAGGTCCAGTAACTATCACAGTCAAGAAATAAATATCTACAGGATGTGATGGGTCGGAAGGCAGCAGAAAGAATGATTTATGACCCATAATTTAAATGTCTGTCTTTCAATAAGACCAGTAGAGGGTGTCCTGGAGTAAATACTTTCTTGGTCTGAATGGGTATAATGACTAAATGATGTTAGATTGAAATTTTGGAGAAACATGTAACATTCAAATGAATTTGAATAATAGCCCAAGCCAAGACTTATAAAAAGAAGTGGTATACATTTTTTACTACTCCACTCTGTCAATTTAAAAGTAATGAGTAATGACTAATTTCTTAGTCTGAAACTTGGAACCTCTATATGAGTATAGAAGCTTTTGAGTCATAAAATACATGCACACATAAAGTCTGAGTTTCTCATAAAACAAATACTGTAGATGCCTGGCTTTAACTTTCATGTCTAATTTCTGTCAGTGTGCTTGTTTTTATGCTCTTTTTGTGTACATACACTAAGCTCATTTATAGAGATTCCTTTTACAATTTACTAGCTTGCAAGATTCATAAGATTGCATGGGCTGCTAGACTATATTCAGAAAGATCCTTGAAAAACTCAGGAGATCATTTTACAGAGATTGTATCTGTAACGAACAGTTCTTTCCGGACCCTATGCGGACGACACAATCCGAAGAAGTGGGGAAACACTAGGAAAAAGCCATGCAGGAATACGGGGATGAAAACAGGGGGTCGTGTCCAAAGTGCGCTGGTGCACGAGGGAGGTGTGGCCGAAGCAAACAATCCAAAAGTAAACCATAGAGGGAATCCAAAAACGCAAGAAAGTCCATAGCCAGGCGATCCATCCGAACAAGGAATTAAAAACACGGGTCGGAACCGGCGGACAAGGAACAGGAACAGGAACAGAGGTTAAAACCTTAACGGGACCAGGCGCTTCCAGGTCCCGGACTCGCACGGTGCAGAAACCAGATGCAGAGCCAGGCTGAACGTCAGCGCCTGGCTTTTAAGGTGGGCTGGGAAAAGGGGTCAGGTGCACAGAATTAAGTCTGAAGTGAAAGGGCTGGAGCACCCTTAAGGAGGAGGGACGATAATCGTGACAGTATCCACCTTCATTAGAAAATTACCTAAGGAATATTTATAAGGGATTTTCCAGACCTGCCATTTCTTGTGCTCTGAGCAGATTCAGCAAATTATTCTATTGATTCTTATTGTAACTGTTTGATCTTTTCCTTGTGAACAGGGCTTTCTATCTTGACAAGTCCAATTTGCCTCCAAGCTCAACACCGAAAGCGGCCTTAATTGACAAGGTAAATCGACATAAACATTTGTGTAAAAATTTGTTTTTTCGCCAGTGTTCTGTTTAATGTGTGTTTTGAAGAAATTTACCCCATACAATATACTGAATATGCATTGTATATATTAAAGTACTGAAAAACAATAAAAATGCAAAATGAGAATTAACATCAATTGCTTGCTAAATTTTTAATGCCTCTCAATGTGTACATTATATATACATACAGTCATACATACAGACTTCATAGCACCTGCAACAATAACCTAAACATCTCCAAAGTCAAGGTTGTGTCACGGACGTCCAAAGGGACTAACCGTGGGGAGCAGGAGAGCGGAAAAAGACCCATATGCGTAGCGGCGAGACGGGAAAAAGGCCCGGGCTCATTAGTGCAAAGAGTTCAGGAATGCCGTATAGAAACCTATGCCCTTAGGGAGCGGACGTGGGGCGCCCTGGTGCTAGGCGGGTCTCAGGACATCCGAACGTCAATGCTGAGCGAGGACAGAGTGCAAGACCCGGAAATATATAGCCCAAGGGAAAGAGAGGGACCGGAAGGACAGCAGACCGGAAACTAGGGACAGGACAGAGAAGGAGCGCCCTCTGGCTGCAGAGGGCGTGACAGGTTGAGGGGATCATACCTTATGTTAGGACATGAATAATAGCTCTGGCATACAAAGTCGTACGTGATCGTATATAGCTCACAAGGTGTGGACGTTTCAAGAAAGCCAAACCAACACCTCAATAGCCCTCAACAAGGCCATTGAGCAAACATGTTACAAATCCGACACCCAAGCAAATGATGCAGATCACAAACTGCTATGTATGTTGCATTACTACTGTATTCACAGCTCAAGCTCAGGTCAAGTAGACAGACCAGAAAATATGAACTCTGGATCTCAGGCCTCCAAGAAAAACATATGAGACTAGTCCTTGAAAAACCAGTGTGTACCAGTAGATACATTGGACAAAGTAAATTCTTTGCTGACCCCAATGTGAATAACTTCTAATTATTTGTCTATGAGCACCGTGAATCTCATGAAATTGTTGGAGCTCAAAGCTTACAGTATGCTATGCTGAAATTGGCCTCCTTTACATGTACTATATTCATTACATACACTTGCACCCTAGTACTAAATTTAAGCAGACTAACCATTTATAAACTTATTTAATAACAAGTTCCAGGTCCACATGGGGTGAAATAGGGCCAAAACGAATCGTATTTTTAGATTTTAAATGATGCCACCTGATTTACAGATTGTGGGGATGTTACCACATTCACTGTCAAAAGTGACTATGTTTGTTGGGAAGTTTTCCTCCCACGTTTATAATACATTCCCACGTACATCCACAAACGGACTTGCATGCCTACAATAAAAACCTGACATTAAAGTACTTCACAATACAGCCAGAGAGCTTAATGGTTTAGAATGGCGAAATGCCGACTTAATGCTCATGTAATAATAACCTGTGCTCATTTCTCATCCTTCTCCTCTCGTTGTCTGTCTCCTCTCAGCTGATGCGGCCTCTCAATCCCTTGGATGAGCTGTATCGATTGATGGAGTCTTTCATCAGCTGTAAGCGCACAGCAGCTTGCCAGTTCACTGCCTGTGGGGCCTCAGGGGTGGGTCTGCTGTCAGTGGCTTCGGAGCTCTGTAACCGTCTGGGAGCCTGTCATATCATGATGTGCAACAGCGGCGTGCACCGGTAACAGTGTGCCTTTTTTGCTTTCTTTTCCGTACGTGTCAATATTTTCCAAAGATGCATGGAAGATAATACATGTAAATGTGATGTACTACAGTATCATTCCATCCCGGGAGTATCTCACCTCGTCCGTTGTCTGCCAGGATAAGCTGCACATTCCCATGCAACCCTGAATTGGGTAAAACATTTAGAAGATGGATGGATATATATATATAAAGAATTAATGACATGCTTCTGAAGCCCTTCAAATGTTTGTATCTGCTTTGAAGTCTACAGGGTACAAATTTCATTTTCTCAGTATGATATTTTAAAAACACACATCTGATCTTTGGTGCAAGTTCGTTTTTTCCCCTCAAAGGAAGAAAGAATCCCTATAAAAATTGTCTTATACTTTCATTTATTTGAGTTTCTGAATGGTTATCGTTATCATTTTATGTAACTGCAGTGACTTTAATATAAGGAATTACCATACCTGCTGGCACCAGACTCCTCCAGCAGATCTTTGTTAAGGGATTAGAGTGTACTCATTCTGATTGCAATGCCCTAGAAAAGTCCTAACTGCAATGTCCTATGTAGTACATAGCATATGTAGTTCGGGTGGGTAGGCTGCAAACAAGTCATAGGTTTATTCCAGGCTGAAAAGAGAAGAAAGGAGAAGGAGAAGAAGAAAGGAAACACAACGTTTTGGCTGTACATAGCATATGTTTCATATGATTATTTCCACCTTCCATCAGCTAGTCCTGTTATGTTTTTGCTGGCAACTATTATGACAGTATGCAGACCTTACCTTTAAGAGACTGAACACACAAAAAACTTACAGTGATTACAATTTAGTCCAGGAGGCTTTATTGTAAACCCTTCCAGGTAACACCAAAGAGAAACCAACAGCTTCCAATATCTTAAAGCCATACCCAAGTACACACCCTGTACATACTAATTAAAGCTTTTACACCCATGTGAGAATGTGAAGTTGTCAACCCTTTACCAATTACAGAATAATCACACCCAGTGTGGCTATTGACAAGTGTTTATAGCTATTTACACAGTGGCCTCTAGCTGTAGCTTACCTGTTATTGCTGCCCCTTTTTAAGCCAATCTGCCACAGACCATAATACTGATTATGTTCAACTTGAACAGTAAAGAAAACCAAAAGCGGTGAAGCTCAAAGACTGTAGACTATAGAGAGTGGATGTTGTGTTATAGGGGCCTATGTTAGACTCAATTTACTTATTTTACATTCTGCAATGTTTTCAATATGTTCAACTTTCTAACAACAAATCTCGTATTAACTGTCCTGCTTTCTTGGACAGTTACATATTTTATTAGTTTTAAATACTGTATTTTTATTTTAAACCCCTAATTCATCACTACACACATTGGTTACAGAAAATACAGAGTGATGAAAAGAATAGTTTCATACCACTTTGTCTCATTTGATTGAACAAAGTTGCACTCACTAAAGTTATGCTCTGACCTACTGTATTTTTCACCAAAACACATTCAGGAAAAAGTAAGGGGCTAAATATTGTGCCTGCAAAAATGTTGTCTCTTTTTTTGTGTGGCCTTTTGATTAATTTCTGAGTATTGGGCTGCCTGTATCCTAATAAAAAATCCAAAATGGACTTTGAGATTTAATGTTGTTTACCAGTGGCAAGTTGTTATAGCAATTAATTGACCATAAGACAGCACGAGGAGCACACTTTACTGTTTTACTGTATTAAACTGAGTAAATATTAAATTCAGTACCTCAGTGAAATGAAAGGGACCAACCTATGAAAGTTATTGGTTGTTAGTGGAGGGTAAATATTGTTTTTAAATTGTACTTTTTTCTACTGTTTTTATTAACTAAAAATATTACCTTGTGGTATACAGTATACAAGGATGATCAAAATGTCTTTAGAATCTGGTGTAAGTTTTATGGCTTGAAAAATGTGAGCATGGTTTGTCAGTTTATATAGTAGTAATGGAAAAGACTACAGATTTTGTAGGGGGTGTGCAGTTCATTTATTTCCAGTAGCAAAAAGCTGTGAAACAGAATTTAATTGGAAATTTCAAGTCACTTTATATGGAATGCACAGGCTGAATCAGATCACAGATAAACATTAAGTAACACCTTCAAAAGCAAAATGAAGCTGACCATGAAACTATGTAAATTTACAGTATTTATTGCCTGCAAGGAGATTCTGTTTAATTTGCTTTCCTGGTTTTCTCAGGAAACACCCCCAACAGCATGCTGTCCAGGTGAATTGGTGCCTTTAAATTGCCCAGTGTAAGCATATATATTATGCTTACATTTCAAAGAACTCATGTCCCATCCCCTAAGATGTACATACTGTTAGAACATACAAATTATTATAAATGAAAAGACATGATTTGGTCTGGCCTGTATAGCCTGTTTGGTTGTTGGTTGTCAGGCTAACAGTTGGTTGTCATCCAACTGTTTCTTCAGGATATCTGCTTCAACAACATCGGCTGGGTGGATTGTCCCACATTCCCACAAACCATACATGAGGAAAAAGTAGTTCCTGAACATGGACAGATAATTGAATAGAATATGTATCAAAATGTGTAAAGTGCTTTCAAAACGGCATTTAAATTTCTTTTTTTTTTCTTGGTGAGCGGATGGTGAAGTCATGGGTCTATACAGTATGTATTGCATTTTGTGGGGTTTAATGGAAATGTCTAAAATGCCCATTTTGTGGTTTAAAAAGGGAAGCGAACCAGGATGCCTGAAAAGTGGTATTGTGAGTTTTTTCTTACACTAAGTAAGCAGTACATTAAAGCAATTAAGTGCTGTTGTTGGTTATTGAAGGACTAATTGCAGATTCATTCTATGACTGATTGATTTTGCACATTGTAGGAGATAATTATCCAGTATCACTAGAAGGTAATGGCCCTTTGAAAGACAAGACTAGACTGTCTTAAACCACCCAGAAGTGAGGCAAGACTACAAAAATACAATCAGAGTGTGGAAAGCATGAAGACAATTTAATTAGACATAAAAAGTCTGATCGATGGAGCTCTGTAGCTTGTTATCACACAAATGTCAAAGCATACTCTTGACTTTCCTGTTCTCAAATGGGCCAGAACCTACATGTAATGCTAAAAAAGCAAGACAAAGAGTAAGCAATATACTGTAGGTGTTCCTACAATATATGCCATTTACTGTATTTTATGACATATAAAAATCTTTAGCTTTTCAAAGTTAAGTAGTATTGGCTATATGTCTTGAAGATTTTAACAGATGAACACCTGCAGAAAGATAATTCAGTTTTAGAAGCCAATGTATGTTATAATACTGTTTGTGTTTTTGTAACAGTTATACAAGTTAAAGCCCATTTAAAGCTAGAAAATATATATTTTTACAATGTAGAGACATTTAATGGAATTCTGTTCTGTTATTTATATTTGACATTTTTGTGAGAGACATAAATTGAAAATGTTTTCCGTACTAAAAATGAGTTGTTCAATAATTTAAAATAAAAAATATAAATATTAAATTGAGTACTGTACCTCAGTGAGTTCTTGGTTTGGGATGACCTCATAAACTACAGTGTTTAAGTCTGAAAATTTGGAATAATCTCAATATTTTACAGTATCTTATATTTTTTAAGTATTTAATTACCTATGCATCTAAATATCATAGACAATGCAAGCTGTTGTGTGCAATTATTAAACTTATTTTCAAAGGTAGTGTTGCATTCTTGCTATTTAAGAAGATTTTGGCTTAATTTCCCTGATTTAGGAATAGAAAGGGATCTTTAAAGCCCTCAGAAAGGCACTTAATTTAAGATTGAAGATTAAATTGATAATTTATATATAGCATACTGTATAGTAGTTGGTCAAATGCATATTGCAGTCCAATTCAAATCTCTTTAATGGGCCACATGTGAATTCTGACCAGTGGAAAAACCTTATCTGTACACTTGCCAAAAAAGATTATCTTTAAAGGGCCTTATATTCGAAACATTTAGAAGCTTAGCAGAAGCAATAAATGAGGGTTAAAGTGAATAAGCATTTTTGAATATAGAACCCAGAGACTTTTAAGGTTATGGCCAAGATGCTCTGAAATTTGAGTTAAGCATTACTGTTGATACCTCAAACCTTTGATTTTCCAGAGCAGAAAGTGTTTTTGTGGGAAGTTAATGACAGTGATTGAAGGTGTGCTTTAGGCTGGCGAGAGACTCCTGCTAACTTCTCTTTTCTGTTCAATTTCTGGAACAGTAGAATATTGGAGTACTGTTACTGTATTTCATTAATTCTGTTAGTATTAGTTAGTAACCACCTTGCAGACAGTGGTTGCAGTTAGCGTGTTTGTGTTCTTGGTAAGATAGTGTATGGGAAATGCATTGCATGACCAGTGTCCATGCTTCATTCCTGGCAGGTGCACCCTGAGTGTCACGCTGGAGCAGGCCATCCTGCTGGCAAGGAGCCACGGGCTACCTCCCCGCTGCATCATGCAAGCCACCGACGTCATGAGGAAACAGGTAGAGAACCGGCTGGCTGCCCTCTGCAAGCTTCTGCTTTTCTTGTTTTCTGTTTAGGACTCTGCAAAGCTTAGATACTGCAGCTTAAAGCCCGATTTCTTGATTTTTGGCTGACGATTTCTCTTTCTTCATAGTGGCAGCTGGTATTAAATTGATGAGTATGACTGACTTTGCTACTTTACTTTTAACCCAGCTTTTTTTTACTCTAGTATTTCTGGCAATATTCAAATTTTAACAAAATACTCAGTTTTACACTTTTATGTTGACCAGTAAACAGTTATACTTGCCAAGAAATAATTCTGGTCACTTTTTCAGTTAAATACTTAAACCTCATAATCATATTAGGCTGTTTAATTTTTAAAAGTTGAATTCAATTTTCACAAGTTTCAATACAAAGAACAGTGATTAATGATTAATACCTAAAAGGAGTGTTACTGTACATGAAAAGCCTGAAGTCATTTAGCCATCATGGATGAATATTAATTGCTTTAAGTTGTTTGCATGAAGCTCCTCTGTCCCTTCAAGTGAAGGAACATTTAAGGAAAAATATAAGAAAGGTTTAAACTTAAATCAGAAATATTTTTCCATGTGAGCAAACATAGAGCAATTTAATGATCTAATTAACAAGGAAATGGACATTTAACCCACAAGGAAATTTAAGTCCAAAGGTGTTTCATATACTAATTGGCTTCCAAGTCTATAGACAATTTTAGACAATTTTGTCAGTTTGCATGTCTAAATAGGTCTAAAATAATACACACTCAGTATTTCTTATGACAGTATATCATTTCTCAATTTGCAATATGGTTAAAACATAATGCACAAGTCTCTCTGTTAAAGAAATAAGATATCAACAGGCAATGTAAAATATCGCTTCTGGTTTGAAATGTAGTTTCTTTTCATCTGTCAAACACAGTCCTAAAATATTCTGAGAGGCACACTCAACCTCTTATGTTTATAAAGATCTCTGTCAGCTCATTTGCTTACCAACATCATTACACTTGCATTTGCAGTTTTTGTTTTGAAGTGCGATTTTAAGAAGGGTGTACAGGACTAGCCATCTGGCTTCTGAAAGGAGTTCATGTTCAAGGCGACGCATGGCTGCAGTGATGGCTCATTCCTGACTGAGTTTGTTACAATGATTTACACACGTCTGATAAATGGACAGGAGAGAATATGTAATTTTGAACTACTTAATTAAACCTGTCATTTTGCCTTGGGTTTTGAGAACCTGGTACATACTGATTTGTGAGCATAATTCATGCCTTTTATGTTTCACCAGTAAATTCCTTTGAAAAGGGACTTCCATAAAGAGACCATGCAACTGACGGGTTCTAATGCTTTTCATTTTCCACACCTTATAGAAAGCACCCTCCTGACTTATGAAATGGATTGCTGAGGAAGCTTCATTAATGCGCTCCGAGCTGTATGTGTGCACAGAGAGAACAATATTGTTTGTGTGACACTGGAAGGAGGGGGGTTATTGCTAAGTGCTCTTAATTCTGTGTCCTGGATAAAGTGGGAGCATCTCCTTGGAAACAGTACTGCTGGAACTGCTTTCCACACTTTTGGATTAAAAGTAATCTGTAGTGACAGATTCAGAGTCACGGTGAACTTTAAGCATTGGCAAAATGAGACCTTTCGTATTGGTAGGGTGTCATTTTGTCTCTTTGGTTTCAAAGTTGAAGAGGGTGGATATCTACCTTAAATCCCACGTAAGAATGAGAATCACCTTTATTCGCCAAGCACAGTCTGGAAAATAAGGCCCTAGCAGCTCCCACTGCCTTCTCTCTGTGAGAAAGTTGGAAATCCAGTAGAAGATGAAAAGTGGAAGAAGTTCTAACTGTGGAGAAGGTCTGGAGCCAAAATACACAAAAATGATGACTGTTTATCTGGCTTTTTAACCTGGTTGAGACACATTTGCCATTAATGTGTCATGATCATTAATTTGTGTGGAAAACAATTAGAAAATTGTTATGGCCTGTTGGTGAAGTGGCGCATCAGCAATTTATTTCCATTGTTTCGCTTTTGGATTCCAAATTCCACTGTTTACCAAATTCCAACTGCAAATACAGTACCTTTCACTTCCTACTGTACATCTGCAACTTGTGAGAAAAAAAAAACATTCTGGAAGGAGAACAGAAGCAGCTTATAGTTTATTATAATATTCTGTAAAATTATTACACTTTACAATATATACAGTACTGTACATGTTAATTCATATTGAAAGTCAGATTATACAGAACACTGTTGTCCCCTATTACCCTAATCCCAGTGTTTTTCAAACTAAAATAGATAATATAGTACATTTTCTCAGATGGTTCTTAAATAAGAAGCAATGCTCCTTTTGTGTAAATCGTTGAATGAATATTATTAACCAAAAAGGGAAAAGGTTTTATCCCTCCTTTTTGAAGGAGTACTTCAAGGACATTAATTTACTACCGTTTTATTGCTTATTTTTATTGCCTACTTTATCTGTCTGTTGGCATTTGTAAAACTATTGCATTCTTCGAAGATGGTTTTAATAAATTAAATTGAAAATGGCATTACTGCCACACAGCACAGCATTAAATTTGTGTATTTTGGTTAACTTAACTGCCTGGAGAATTAATTAGCAAATTCCCTAGTTCTTAGGCTCAAGCATGGCTTCTAGAGAATGAATGAATCCCTACCATACTTTCTACTGTTGATCATTTATTAAAATATTTTCACTATCACAGGAAATGATTAATAGGAGCTATCCACATGGATATATAACAGCATTAAGGAAAAGCTACTTACATATCAGAGCTGAGATGGTATAATACTCACATTTAGATCTCCCAAACATTTATTTATTATGACTTTTAAAAATAATAGAATAAATTGATAACATTAATTATATAGTATCATTATACTACAGTTTATATTAAAATATTTAAAATGTTTCTTAAAATTTGTGAGTTTATTTTTTAAATTACTTTTTTTTCTTGCAATTGAGTAAGCAAGCTCCTGAACTTGAGAATTAGAATATGGAATGTGCTTGGGTGGGATCAAGTGTTTTCCAGCATTAATTGTTATTTAAATCTCCGAAAGCAGCATTGTGTCTTATGAGCCTTTTGCTCCAGGTGAAAAATAATCTTTTATCTGTTATTTAAAATGTCTGTGCTTAAGGCTGGAAGAAAACAAATCCAACAGAAGCAGCCATTTAGAACATGCGGGCACCTCTGTGCCATGGAGTTCATCGCATCCTTGCTTTTTTATTTTATCAAATAATCTGATGCAGGACTGTAGTACTCTGTAAAACTACCAGGTCAATCCTTAAAGTACTCCAGCTGCGTGTAGTTGTCAGACAAATTGTACAAGTACATGTTTATTTAGCTTTCGATGTGCTTTCAAAATAAACGTATATATGCTTAGTCTGTGAATTTGGGGCTGTAAGGAAAATAGTTTTTTAGCTCCCTGGCCTTTTTAGATTCCCCTGTAGCATTTTATGAATGGTACCCTCTTGTCATCTCTCTGTGGATTTTCTTAATCTCATAGTACAGGATATAAATATAAGTTCTTTAAATCATAAACCTTTCCAGACGCATCACCTGGGTTTCTTTCTGCAACAAATTCTCAATGTGCACTGCTCATACTCCATGTGACTCAGTCTAGTTTGTGGGTTCTCCCTTTCCTGAAATTTACACTGCATTGAGCATTGCCCTCAAACTCAAACACTAATCTTCAGAGTGGTGTGTTCATAACCTTCTCGATTTAGAAATACTACTAAAGCTGCCTTGTGATCTTTCTTTTCCACTTTTTGTGTCAGATCTACTAACCATACTGTACAGTACCTTCATTCATATTCTGTCTGGGCAGTCTTCTGCAAAGAAGCCTCCATGTCACCAAAACTCCTAAATAAAGCATTCCCAACCTTCAGGGCTTAAGAACACAAGCTACTAACCCTACCCTCTCTCAACTGCAAACACAGACAATGAACCCACAACAGTACTTGAAAATATGCAGCTACAGGTATGTGCACAAAGTTCTGCCCTTTGGTCTGTCTTCTTGGCTCATGACTACTGCGGTACGTTTCCCAAAGCTGTTAAGACTAAGACTGAATTCAAGCATTACTTAGTTTCTTTTGTTAGGTTTTCAGTTCCTTTAAAATTGTTATAGGTATCTCTGTCCTGTCACACTTGGATGGATGGGTCTGATATTCATCGTATAATTACTGATCTTTATCCAGGTACAAGCTCCAAATGAGACTCTGACTGCACTGCAGCTTTTGACAGCTAAATGGCTAAGTCAGTTTCATGATCAGTCTTTCTCTTGATCCAATCTTCTCAAGTAAAATTATGTCCTCATGCATTAATGTTACATTTCTTAAAGTAGAGGCAGTGTGTGTGCATTAGAGATAATCATTCCCTGAGCTAAGCTTTTAGGGTAGACATTTACAAAGTTGATATTAAATCTGAGGTTGATACCGATAGAAAAGAAAAGGATGAACTTTACTTGTCACCATCTAGATGTAGAAAGCTGAAAAGTTAATTGGTCTCCATGGTTAAATAGTGGCTTGAAATTCACTGCCTGACTTAAGGGATCTTACACAGATACGTGTAATTATTCTGAATTTAAGTGAACCCCTATTATTGCACACAGACAGAAACTTTTCAAATAATTGTGGAAAAGATTTAGGTTTGCAATTATCATTCATAATTTTATTTTTATTGTTTACTTATGATTATTTATGTACAGTAAGCAGATTTACGTATGCAATCAACATACGGTATTTTAGTTTTTTATTTTTCTAGTTTTAGCTTTTTTCTCCCACAAGCACCTTGAACATTCAATTTAATTCATTCAACTCGATTAACAGTGCACATTGGACATTATTTGAAGGGACTGTGGATAGACGTACACCTATATGAATACAGATAGTACTGTGTCTTGAAAATGTGGTGAAATGAGTCTGATGATCTTCCCTTAAAGTACTATTGTAGATCATTTCACTTGATACCCCCTTGCACACAACAATATAATAATTAAATAGTTTGATCTTCCAATAGAACTGCTGGTAGAGACTATTAAATATATAAATATGGCTGTATACTGTATGACATTAATATACAGTGGTCAAAACTTTATGTTGGTGATCTCCTTCTTTCTTCTTTTGTATTTCTGTCTGCCACATTCTAATTTTATTTTGATTACTTATTGTAGACTTCCAGAATCTAAATAACTGATCAAAGTCAGTCCATATGCCCTTGAATCCCCTTGCTTGGACAGCTCTTCCACTCCACATTCCTATTCAGCCACAGTTTTCAGGATTGATTTATTCAGTCATTAGGATAGCCTCTGATTAGCAGCACATTCCTAAAAACAATAAAGTATGCACAAGTCCTGAACAACATTTACACAAGTTTAACAAGATTATCTTTACAAACTACATTGTATGGTGGGATCTCCATTATGAAAATAAACATAGTTCCTCACAGCAGTTTCTATTATACTGTATCTAGTTCAAGTAGGTAGAGTAGCTGCGTCAGAAGGAGTAGGATGCAAAGGAACAAAAAGGCTCCACGGCCAAAAAGTTGTGTTTTCTTTCTTCTCTTTTAAGCCTATTACTTGTTCCCTTGCAGCCTACGCATGCTGACGCAGCTACCCACCTGTATGTACAGTAGTCAGTTATGACTTCTTTCTCTTGTCAAAAAACACTCTCCTCCCAGGAATCTTTACAACATTTGGGATAGCGAGCTAGACAAAGCCTGACTGAGCTCCAGTCTAGGGCAATGTTTTGTACTGCATGTCCCTGTCACACCAGGTCTGGCATTTTCATACGTCACACCATTTCATTTTAACATTGTGTGTAGAATATATGCAGCACAATACTGGGGGTCCCAGATACACATCTTTCCTGACCATTTCTACCATAGATGCACTCAGGACGGAGATCTCTTTTAGGCCTCTGTGTCACAGTTTCACAATGTATCCTGTACCACTGTAGTGATTCATAGCCGTTTCAGGGACGCCAAATATGTAATGTTAGTGGCTCTCTGAAAGCACCAGTTCTGTAGGGTTTGGGCATTTACTGAGACAATTATTAATTGTAGCAGTAAATCACAAAGTTGATTCTTTTGATGGCTTTAGAGTCCAACCATGCGACATAACTCAAACAACGCACTCACACAGGTACTAATACACGAGGATACATTTATTAATACATAGAATATGCCTTAAACTAACAGATCTTATCGAGAGGGTTATCAGAATACAAAAGATATATATTCAATCAGTTACGAAGTGTTACATATATCAAGAGGACATACGTTCAGTATATCATTCATTAAGACCGTTTCATAAATGAACTTGGTTATAACTTCTACATTAGATACTCGAAACAAGTACATAACTCTTAGGAATTAAATTTATATCAACTGGTTGGGATAACAATTGAATTCTTGAGCTGTAATGCATTGAAGTTGAATACTCATCCAATCTTTGGGGATTCAGATCTCCTGCGGGCACAAAGAAACAGTTGCAGGCTGTTGCTGTCCAATCCGCGCTCTCTGGCTCGGTGCCAGGCTGTGCTGTGCGGCTTGCGACGGTGCGCTGCTGATGCTCATTGTTGGCTTTAACTAGCAAAGTTTGTGCACAGGAGAAAAGATGACTGTGGGTCCCAGCAAATCAGGAAGAGGACCGGTTCGTTCCTGATGAAGAGCTAGTTCTGAATAGTGATTCAGCTTTCCACAGTTCCGACCTGTTCACGAGGCCTGCTGCTGGTTACTCTCTGGCAACCTCCACTCTAGACTCTTAGAACAAAGGAAAGTTCTGGCACTCGGACACACTGGCCGTTCCGTGGTTGTCCGGGCTGAGTCTCAGGATGGTCAGGAGGCGCGCTGCGAGAATGTCCTGCCCTTGGGAGCCTTCTGCTCCTGGGCCGTCCTGCCCTGGAATTCTCCTTTGAATTCCCTTTAGAACAGTCCACAGAATCCTCTCCAGAATCCCTTCTGAATCTTGTTGAATCTGAATCTGAATCTCCCAGGCTCTCTGTGTTGCCTGTTTTTACCTGGAGGAACTTCAGCTCATTGATTGGCTGAAAGTTCCATGGGCATCAGAGTCCCACGTGGGTTACTCGGCCCTACCAGTCCCTGATTGGTTGATCAAGGTGAGATATGAGTCACTTAGTCCTGACACTTAGGAATGCAATCCAGATGTCCAACTCGCACTCCCTAGACAGATAGGCACCAATGGATGACCATTGATCATGATAGCCAGGCTTAGCTAAGTGCATCCCCCTTTGGGAGCTGTCCTTGGACCTTAAATCACCTTGCATGAATGGTTTCTCTGTGGCTGCACCACAGAGATGAACAGAGAAATGAGGCCTAATTTGGGAAAGCTCAGAAACACTTAATTCTGTCTTATTATTAAGCCTCGCCGCTACACCACCTACTGTACATTGTTTTGGAGAGTCCACTGGAGTACGTTTGAGTGTCTGTGACTACGTACAACTAGATTATACACTGTGACAGCAAAAACTGTGACTTACGACTATCTTTAGGGCTTTTTTAACTAACTCTTTTCCAGCTCCTCCATTTTTCTCCATTATTTGGTTGTTGAACTCAAAAAAATAAATGTTCAAAACGCTTTCAGATTACGCATCATATTTTTCATATGAAATGGTCAGACCTGATGGGAACTCATGTCCGTTGTGAAACATACCTCACTGAATACCAGATCTTGGTCGATATGAGACTTCAAAGATTAACATTCGTAGTGAGATTAACCTACTTTTGACCTTATTGAGTTATTCAAGTAGGTATTAGGGGTGATGCAGAAAAGCTCAACTTGCACATATTCTGTGCTCAGGGACATTGCATTCTACAGTAGGTTATGCAGATGCAGCTCAAGTGTTCTAAAGCTGTTTCTGACGACACTACAGTAAACCCTACTGCGCTGGGCTTGGAGGAACTCCTCTATTGAAGGCAGCTGTCAGCACGGTTAAAGTAACGTGTGACCTACAGCAAAAAATAAAGATTATTTATAGACAGTGTTCATTTTTAAAACCATGTACAAGGAGTGTAGATTTATGATCTCATCCAATGCTTTCAGCTAACAAGGGGCCTGTCTTCTCATTGTCTTGATGTAAGGCAACCTTGGTTTCCGTGTAAGAGCCTGACTTATTAAAAAGCGTCATCAGAAATGATTAATAAGAACAGAGAGCGGTACAGTGCAAACTCATAGTTCATCTCTGTGACTTTGGAGGCAGTAAAAATGTATATCTTGCATCAGCATTTATTTTGACAAGTGACTGCGTCTAAAATTACCTGGCAAGGCCAATGCTTGCAAAATTGAAAAAGAGCAGTTTGGGACTGATTAATTCTTCAATAGCACTGCTTCCCTGTTGAAAGAGTACCCAGAAACCAAAATTCTCTTGCTTTATTATTTATTATCAGCTAGCAGAGACAGGAAAGTGCTGTAAAATTTAAATTGTTCTTGTTGAGCTCTTAAAATATATGGCTACATCATATCCTACACAATTTGATTTGATGTAAAGAAAGTTCAGACAGTATGTCCTGTACGTTTATACGCATTCTGTTGTTGTTTAACCTGATGCCGTGTAGTTAAGCTTACTGTATTGTTATCTCTTGTACCATAATGAATAGAAGAGAACCACCCTATATCAGAAGACTGTGACTCTAAGGATGCTTTGACCTTTACAAATAAGAAACTTTATTATTAAACGTATTTTGCCAGGACATTATTGTGCGTATTTTTTTTTGTAGCTATTGTATGTACATGTAACAGGCTACCTTTTGGATATCATGCAAACACACCACTAATTTTATTTTTTTTCAAACAGGGAGCAAGAGTGCAAAACTCCGCCAAGAACCTGGGAGTGAGGGATCGTACTCCTCAGTCTGTGCCCAGGTAACTCAGTGAGATGCTCTGGACTCTATATTTAACCTGTTAAGCTGTTTCTCTCTTCCATCACTTCATCTGCTCTGTGATTTGTTTTAAAGTCACGTCTTTCAGGAAATGGTTGTATAAGATCCTCAGTGCAATTAACTACTAAAAAACAAATGAGCTACATGTAGATGGGCACATCTAAAGCTGTCTGGGATACTTCAGGGTGAGAACACTTTATAAATGCAGCAAATAATAAATTGGTTTTATTACTCTTTGATACTCAAAATACTGAGCAAGAACAGTCCAAATGATAATATGATAAGCAGACATCAGCAAACTGCAATATTGTGTGTTTCTATGTTATACAGAGTGTAAAGTATATAGATTTTAGAAGTTTTTTGCCTAACTGCTAAACAAAATTAGTCAATTCACATTAGGCTGATATGATATGCTACCTTAATGCTGTGTCAGATGTTTAACTTTAAACAATAAATGGTAATTACTTTAAAAAGAAAGAAAAAAAATCAACGTATGTAGAATGTGGGATGTGTAATACAAAGCCCACTTTCTGTGTTCAACCGCATTTTTCCTTCATATTTTTCTTTTTCTTAAGTTTGTGCCACACGTGGTTTTACTTCAGCTGCACTTGTTTCTACTTTGAGTGGGAGGTTTATTGAACTCGTACTGTAAGTAGTCTGTATAAAATACAGAAAAGGTTCTAAACCAGTTTAGCTGTGTGGCCAGCTCAGGCGGGGAACACTCTTACATCCTACTCTGTGTTCCACTGAGAGATCAGAAACAAAGTGATGTATGGAGCAGTGGGCTTCTCACTGTTTTTTTTTTTGTTAAGACAACCAATTAAACAGGAAGGTCACTACCAGAGAAACGAGCGTAGAAAATTGCTTACAACCTCAAAATACAGTGTATTAGATTTCATAAAGCAAAAATTATATGGCACTAATGTCAAGGCTAAGTGTGAGGCAGCCACTGTTAAGATATTAAAAGCTAGAGGTAAGCCAAAATTAGTAAAGGACGCTGAATGTGTCAAAGCCATTAGACCTTGAAATATAGGATTTGTTGTGAGACCTAGCCTTTTGACCCTTTTAACAAAATTGTAAAATATTTTAAAGTGGCAGATCATTAGTTAAGCTGAAGTGACAATATATAAAACAGCATTATATTTGAAGTATTTATTAGTTAATTGAACAAGTGAATGTTTACAAAAAAACAACTTCAAGAGGAGCTCTGCAGTGATGTGTGTGCACTTATAGAATTAGTGCTTATAGTTTTTACCAATTCATGCACTTACAAGTGCTGTAATTAAAACACCAGTGATTTCTGGTTATACTGACCTTATTACATGAGCAAGATTTACAGCGTGACAGATGGTGCAGATGACACCAGTGTTACCATCTTGTAGCCGGATCTGTCAGGTCTCGGAAGCTAGGCGAGGCTGGATTTAGTCAGCACTGGGATGGAAGACCACCCAGGAAAACAATGAACTGGATGTGGTATGTGAGTGGTATTGGTGGACTATGAAGTGGTTTTCTCCCCTCTGGATCACAATCTCTGAACCCAGAAAGGTGACTAGGTACATTGTGATGTAACGTCCTTGAAATGAAATGTCGAACCAAGTCCCGACGACTTGATCTTCAAAGTTTCCCTGATTGAAAAGCCAGGGAATATTAACTCCAGTGTCTTGGCTACATTCTATTATGGGCTTGCACTAAATGGCCTCCCTAAATTTCTTAATTCAGCTGGTGAAGCAGTTTGTAATTTCTCTGCCTCATCTGCAGTGTGGTGAAACTTTTCTCGTTTCTAGAAAAGAGTAGGACTGCTACCCTGGCATCCTGGCCAAATTTCCCATTGGCCCTTACCAATCATGGCCTCCTAATAATCCCCATCTATGAATTGGCTTCATCACTCTGCTCTCCTCCCCACTGAGAACTGGTGTGTGGGGAGTGTTCTGGCGCACTATGGCTGCCATCACATCATCCAGGTGGATGCTGCACATTGGTGGTGGTGGAGGGGAGTCCCCATTATCTGTAAAGCGCTTTGAGTGGTGTGTCCAGAAAAGCTTTATATAAGTGTAACCAATTATTATTTTTATTAATGAAGGCTGCAAGGCACTCAGGTGGAGGCTACACTGCTGTTTCCCCCATGCATAAAGCAGTTTGGGATCCGATATGGGACAAAAGGCGCAAAGCGCAATATGAACACATAGCAAATTATTAAGAAATACACAGATCATCCTGGGTGGTGACAAGGGGAGAGTGCAACTAGCCTTCCTCACCTAGTGAAGTATTTCCTCAGGACCACACTACTGCAGCTGTCATACCAATGATAAAATATCTTTCAAAAATTATTCAACGTGGGAAAAGATACAGTATGTAAAGTTCTTAAGCATTATATTTCATATACCATTTACCTGCTACTGTACATCCCATTGTGTGGCGCTGTTGTAAGAGCAGAAAATAGCGACTAGTGGCAGATTTGTAAAATGCCGTAGTGTGTAGGGCTTTGCAGAGTGTGCCGTCTCATTATTACAGTATCAATGATATTTGCTTCATTTGATCAGGTGATTCAGTTTAACTCGTCACAGGTTGGGATTTTTCCAAGAAGTTGCATAAGAGGACAAAGTTCCATTTGTGATAATATGTGAATCCCAGTTTGCAAGATAACATTTAAAATAGTTTTGCAGACAAGAAAGGATAAAAAAGCAATTACTTTAAAGGTCACAGAGTGAGAGCAGCTTTCCTTTTGGAAATGGTAAATGTACGTTTTAATTTCTTTGTTATGGTATCCCCTGGCAGAATTATAAAGGTATAATTAGACTGTTCTCAATGTTATACTTTTACATAATCTTTGCATAATATTACCAATTTATCGTATAATGAAATTCACATTTCCACTTGGCACAGGCACTTTAAAGAGCAAACAAAACTATTTTCCTTGTGCGGACTTTTCACATACCGTATCTTATTACGTTTGCTGAATGCGATTTCTTTATGTTGTTCTGCTCAGATGGCTGTTTGTCATGATATAAACTGGGTCTTAAACACCTGGTCACCGGTGTGATTAACATCCAAGTCAACAAGACCTCATGGCTCTTGCGTGTTTTATCCATTCAGGTTGTACAAGCTCTGCCAACCTCCTCCTCCAGATGGAGACCCATGAAGACACCTTCTTCAAACCCAGCCGGGTTCCAGCACAGGACCTGTGTCTAGTGGCAGGCAGCACCTGTAACAGCACTGGGCCAGAGGGCTGGCTTAGCAAAAGCTTACCATCAGGGCCTGAGGCTGACCCTTGGTTTTCTGCTCTTTCCCTTATAGGAATTACAGTACTTAATGTAAACAGAAGAATTATGTGTAGCTGCCTCTCTGTACTTTATTTTTAAAATACACATACCGGATCTCATTTGGATCATCGTTGTGTCTCTGCGACATTACATCTCAGTTTAGTTCTTCGCTTTTTGAATTTTGTAGAAAGAAATAACCACTCCAAACTAAAAAAAAAGCAGTTTCTCACACAGACTCAAGCTAATCAGGTATTTGTTGGCTTTGTGCAGGCTGAACCATCTCAAAGCAGGGATAAGAAGGGATAATAAAGTGAAGCTAAACTGGCTTCCAGTAATCATCTAATCACCTTTCAATTTCCTGTTAAGCATCATCCTTCATTTTTACATAATAACCTATATGCTGCTGTGAAATGACAGTCGCATTGTATGTTCCTTGGCAGTGCCTTAAAAATATATTGGATTTAGTACATTTTAAATAAACTTTAAATAGTATTATGCTTTTCTATGTTGTACTAAGCTGTTGTAAATAGGTTTTAAATATATATCCAGGACCAAAACGTTTTTCAAGAGTCAATATTTGTTAAGCAGATGTATCACTAGCAATGTAGGTTATTTTTATTCTATGCAAATAGAGGAGAGCAGAGATTTAATAACTTTGAAGACTTTAGATTCTGTGTTAACTCTTTTCTAAACGTTTCCTCATAATATGCTGTAAACAAAAGTAACAGTTAAATAAAAATGGTGTATAACAAAAGGGTCTCTGATGTAGCAGCTCCTAAATTGTTTTAAATTGCAAACATTTTATAAAGCAATTAAGAAATGTAAAGATGTGAAACTGTAAAAAAAATAGTAGCTCTGTTTGTTAGAATGCATAGGATGATAATTTATTTTGTTTTATAAAACAAACTTGTACTAGGACATGTATTCATGGTTTTGTTTTTTCTTCAACTTTCAATTGATGTGTATGTTTGCTTTTAGCATACTTTTAATATATAATGTCATGCTTTAGTTATTAATTTTAATTAAACACATTAAGATGTTTACACTTTGTTTTCATCTCACTTCAAGTCCGAGGTTAAAAACCCTGGGATTGAGTAATTTCATAAGTACCTTTGGAGGAATAACCAGTCATACCAAAGCTATAACTTCGAAGGGCTGGAGACTGAGCCAATTTAAACCCCTGGTACAGTATGTACAGTAAGTTGAATCATTTTCACATAAACCTTATACTGACACATCATGTGGAGTTTCATTTAATTGGAGACAGGAGTGAAAATCAGTGATGATCAATGGTTAGTCCCCACAATACAGGGATACAAATTTGTCTTTTTTATATTGTTTGAAGGCTAAAGTTAGATTGAATACTTCCTGTTTAAAGTATACACTACACATAATAGGAAGGCTCAACTGCATCCTTCATAATAGAAAAGGCTCAAATTGAACACAATTCATTATCGTGAATCTGCACATACAGTACAGTAACCATACAGCATAAGTTAGTATTTAGAAACTTTTGGACTTTTTGAAATTTCCTCAGTGTAAAAAGGTCCCTGTTTCAGTGAAATATTGCTTATTGCTCCACCAGCTGTAGTGACAGATCACCTTTCTAAAACACTTATGTATTGTATCAGCATTAAGAAGGTTATAGTTCTGTTAACCAGTTCACCTTGTTCTAAAAATCCAATTATACACAAATAATTTAAATGGACGTAAAAAGTGTCCAAATTAAATGGATTTTGTTGATTATTTGTATAAGATCTTTGTTTGGAAATCATTCATCCTGATCCATTTTCATGTAGAATATTGTTACTGCTTTGTGAGTATGTTCATTCTTTTGCTCCAGACCTATTTCTCTGGGCACATGATGAGCTGTGTCATTATCATTTCAGTTGTGCTTTAAAATGAGACAGTTTATCTTCAGGGGAAAAATTGAATTAATTTAGTTTTCATTCAAATGTTACATAGCTAAAGAAAGAGATGAAATTATATGATATCTGTATCGGTGTACTCCTCTCACCCCAATTGTAATCATTTTCTTCTAAAAATAAAGCAACAGTAGATATATTAAGCAGATCCTCAAAGACCTGTATGGAATTCTGAAACTCACGGAAGGGATTGTGATCAAAAGTTCATACATAATGGCTGTGCCAAGGAATAATAATGATAAAAACGTTGATGAACTCTTCGTTAAAAAGAAAAATAATGTATTACTAGAATTAGCCTTGTTAATGTTAAAATGTGTTATTTTATGTACTGTAGCAATGTGTTTCTCATAAAATCCATGGAACTTTAAAAGAAATATTAATATTTCTAAAATATTCACATTTTACATCCATTAATATAACAGCTAGGCTTAGAAGTAATTTTCATATAATGAACAACTACAACGTTCATTATATGTTTCATGCTATGAAATAGTTATTAACTAAATTGCATTTTATTATGTGTAGAGAGTACACATCTTTAATATAAACTACAACGTATCTATCTACATACTGTACTGTACATTGTATTGTATAGTAATATTTTGTAATTGATTACCCAATTGATCTGAATTTATCTTTTGTAATTTAACAGGGACAAATTAAGCTTCTGACTCATTTTTTTTTCTTTTAATGAATGACTTTTTTTACAGTGAACACCATTTAAAGCACTCTACGTTAAAGACAGGGATGGGAAAAGACGTTTATTTCATAAGATTGGGCACAAGCTTTTGTCTTTAGTTTACCAGTGTTTTTCTACTCTTTTAAGACTGGAGGGATTTGAGAATACAACCATTTCATGTTGATCTTCATGTCCGCCAAAATTGTTTTTCTCATTTCAAGATGAAAGATTAAAGCAGGTTATTCCTTATCAGAAACAATTTTCCCTCTGGTCAGACATAACACTGCTATCTATCTTGTCCACTGTTCAGGGTTAAAGCACTTATGGAGTTGTGTACCAGCACCCACACATAAACATGACATGGGAGACTGTTTAAAAGACTGTAGTGTGATGTTATACAGTTATAACTGGATCTAAACTAACAATTAATATCATTAAAGATGTTACATCTAACCAACTAGAAAAACAATTTCCACTCCCCTAACCCTGGGGGTTTGCATTTAGATAGCTTTTGAGACAAGACTGTGGAAAACACTGCAAAGAGAAATGCACTTAGCTTTAGAGTACATAATTTATGCTTAGACATCAATCACAAGGAATGGTCTAACTGGATGTTATCAAATTTAGATTGAAAAATGATTGCATTGCACTTTAGTCCCCTTTGTAGTGTTTGTTTTTAGCTGGAGTTAAGAGTGTCCTGCCTGGGTGAGCCTGAACACATGGCTCTCGTTTTACTCGGGAAACTCAGAGTATTCACTCAAGGAGCCCTATTCCACCAGGGACTATTTGGACTTGGTTGATCTGATTATCCCAGCTTCCCTTGTCCAATTGGTGCCTTCACCATCATGGCCACACTCTATAAACCTTGCTTGGACAATGGTATGGTGCTCTGTCATTGAGCGAATTTAATACCACAATTGTGTGTTTAGTAGTACTAACCTCCCTCTTAGAAGTCTACCCTGCCTGAATCCGCCTGAAAAACTCCCAAGTCTTTCTTGAACCTCATCTGCCTGTCAGAATCAGACTCCTTCCCAGCACCAGACCAGTAGCTCTACCAGTCCCCTACATGGCAGCAAATGCACCGTGTCTTCATCTGCCCTGAAGCCGGCATTATCTTTCAGTCCAGTCCTGATCTCTATCGTCATTTCCCATCCTCTTTCTCCACCTCTCGTCATCCTGCCTCGACAGCCTCGCCTCCGAAAATCACCCAGCTCTAGCACTTGGATTCCAGTCGATCCGCAAGACATGGCTGTTACTTCCAGCTAACCGCATCATAACAAAGAGATGATGAAAGAAGGAAAAAAGGGTTTTATGATTTCTCTTACCTTCTTCAATTAGCTTTCCAAAACATTGACCATGTGGCCAGCAAGTGAACAGTAGGATTGTTAGTGTTGTTCAACAGCAAATAAGTGGACAGGACAGTGTGTCTCCATCTGCATTTAAAGGTGAACTGCAGTCTCAACCAGTTATTAAATCTTGGTAAGAAAATAAATTCATTGACCGTACAGAAAAATGTTACAAATTTCGAATTAAGCACAAAGTTGTGAACTTTGTGAAAGTACTGTAAGTAGCCATGTTGTCACAAACCCCTGGTCTTGCCACAGGCGAGAGCAAGAGTTCCCACAAAGTGTGAGGTTTCTGCTCGCTAGTCACTGTAATATCTAATGTAATGTAATGTAACAGCAAATTACACACAGGCTGTGCAGCACATATTTCACCACAGAAAGTTGCATGCAGAGTTAAAGTTCCATTTATTGGCAAAATCATCTTGGAACAGAGAGCAATATTGTTTTGATTAACAGAGATGTATTCAGATATCTTCTTTTTTACAATGTAATGGGACTACTTCATATCACCAGTAGTTTAGTTGCCTCATTCTGAGTCACAGAATACGGCTCAGTGCATGCCTGGGAATGTGTCTGTTTTGTGATTCAAATCGGAGGATTTACAAATTTACTTTTATTGTGGTTTGGAATGCACTCATTGATACTGATTCTTTCTAACTCTGAAATTTAAAAATAGTGTTGCAGTTCCCCTTTACGTTTTTACCCATGAGACACCATGGAGTGATGTTTGTTGTTATATCAAGAGGTTGCGTGTAAAATACACATCCTTGTTTTTCCAGAGAAATTATCTAAAACAATGACCTACTGTATGATTGATCTACTAGTAATGAATTTGTTCAAAAGTAATAGTAACCTTGTTGGTCAGGGAATGAATATTAATGAAAAATTATTTAAGAGCATTTCAGAAGTACTGCATGATTCAATGTTAGAAAGATAGAAAACATATCTTAAAGCGTGTTTAGGTAACTTAAACCCCAAATGGTCAGGACATGATTTCACTATTTGACTGCATGTTTTAGTTAAAACTGTAGAGCTTTGGTGCAGAAATCTGGGCGTGTGCAGTATGTTGAACTTATGCATGACAGCATTAGTTTTGAGGAAATGTTTTTTTCATTGTAAAAGTAATAGTTCATACATTGAGTAAGACAGATACACTACATTTCAAAGTAAGCAAAATGGGTCTGCAAATCTCTGATCTAAAATACTTTCAACTGTGAAACACAGACAATAGATCCTCTCTGATTTCCAGGCAACATAGCCTGAAAAGACTTGCAGTGACACAGCCACAGGAAGAGCAGAAGAAATCCAGGTCCAAGTTTTATGTTACAGTTACAATAAGTGTAATAATAAGAGTATAAATAAATCTGATGACTGTCCTGACACTGGAAACCTGAGTGACTCATTTACACAATAGGGTCTGGGATAGAAATGTTTTTACCAAATCAAGGATGAGTAGTTTTCACGAGAATGTGTGCTTCAGATGACAAAACAGCCACAAGGAAGTTGTTACTTTTTTGTTTGATTGAGTAATAGTTTTTGACAAGTATGCTACATTGATGATGATCATACAATCTTGCCAAATTGATTAGAGTTCTTAATTGCTATTGCTGGAGCTGTTTTTGTTATGGCTCAACTTATCCTCACTAATATAAAACAATTTGCTCAAATTGGTAGTTGTAGCTGGTGTCCTGCAAGGCTCTGTTTTTGGTCCCATTCTTTTTTGTATCTATGTATATGACCATTCACTCATTGTTTGTGGGTATGGCAGCATTTCTGTGTTTATGACAACCAAATGTATTAATTCTGATGTTAAATCGGGCACTAGCTGTCTTGTCACTATGCTTTTAGTATTTGAACTTGTATTTGGCTAAATCAAAGTTGTGTTGATTACGTTTGCTTATCAGTTTGACAGATGTGTGAATCTTGTTTGTCTCTTGGTGGACATGGAATCAGTTGTTCACGCTGATGTGAAGGTATCTTTTTTAATCATCATAACGTACTGTAGCATGTATCTGTTCTCTTGAAAGAATCCAGG
Organism: Lepisosteus platostomus; assembly: GCF_059453375.1. Classification (NCBI taxonomy): domain Eukaryota; kingdom Metazoa; phylum Chordata; class Actinopteri; order Semionotiformes; family Lepisosteidae; genus Lepisosteus; species Lepisosteus platostomus. Next base: position 8,400,767 of record NC_142618.1, on the reverse strand, counting down.
GCATCAGCTTCAACAACCTGACTGGATTGCTTGTTCTATATTCTGTGGCACTACGAGGGGGTGTGTTCAGTGTGGAGGAGGAGCTCTGGATGAAGCCACAGCTGTGAAGGCTCTTTAAAAACACACTTAACACCCCCGAAGGGACGAGCATGGCAACCCCCGGAAGGGGAGGAACTTTCACCGGGCAGCACCAAAGGGGATTCTACCCGTGCGTAAGGCCGTCGTTTTCACTTTCTTTTTCTTTTCGCCTGTCCCGTCATGCATCTCTACCGGGGCAGGCTGACCTTTTTCCGCAAGTCAAGTTTTTATTTTTGGGCCTGCGCTCCCTGCTATAAACAGGGTTAGTCTAGTCTGGTCCCCGCCTCCCAGCGGGATCTTTTCCCCAGGCTGGACCCTGTTAGATAGGGTGAGTCCAGCCTACAATGGCACATTTTTCTGTTTTTCTTTTTGTTTTCTTTTCGGTTCTCGCTAGCCTCACACAGATGGGGCATCGACTTTTACCAGTGCTCGCCGCGGCTCCTCCCACTCCCGTAATGTTACAGTTCCCACAACCCTTTGCATAAAGAAGTGCCTTCTGTCCTCAGTTTTAAATGCATTTTCACTGACTTGTGCTCTCTGGTTTGTGTGTCTCTCTATTGATTCAGTGAAACACTGGGTTGACTTTGTCAGTACCTTTGAGGACACATTAACTTGTATCAGGTCCTCTCATATTCTTTCCTGTTAAGACTTAAGACTTAAAAGGTTCACTTACTGTATTTCAGGCTGTCAGTACAGAACATTTCTTTCATCCCTGAAATGCATCTGCACTTTTGTGGACTGAATGCTTAGCAGCAAATTCTTTTGATCAAACTGTGCACAATATTCTTAATGACATTTTTTTGTCATTAATTTTATTTTGTTCACGCCTGAAGTCAAAAGGAAATCTAGGTTTTTGGTTAATTGGATATTCTCTCTCACTGCTAGTATATTGTAATGCAGGTCCTCCTGACATTAACAAATGGTTCAATGGTGTTTCCTCAATCTATTAGTGCCATGGAAGCCATATAGATTACGACACTGATTTCAGTAACAAAATACATCATAGCCTAAAGAGGCACAGAGATGGACGCTCAATACAGGAAGTTAATCTTTAGAACTGGGCTGTATTCCAACTTAGTTTGAAATGCAAGTGCACGCATTCCCTAAATGTGTTGAGTGTGAGTACTCCTTTGGAATGAAACACATAATACATCAGTAAGGGGCAATGTATATTTTTTTCTTGGAAAGCTGGAATAGTGTTAGAAAAAGCCTTGTTATTCAGAGTGCCAACATGAGGAAAATCACTTTATTACCACCTTGGTCCCTAAAAAGCCACACTATTGTTACGTTGGAAAAAGACGCACCTTTTATTGAGCTCATACTATTTTGGATTTTAGTTTCTTTACATTTTATTTTGTAATTGAACATAACAAATGCAAAGCAGAAGAAATGTAAATTTATCTTGTTTCACAACCCACATCTATGTTCTCCTTCCAATTCAATGGTTACCCTTTCCAGCAAAAGACCATAACCATTCCCCACACTGCCCCATCAACCTACAGCAGATAAACTGTATGTGGTTTATATATGATATGAATCCTGAAACCTGCATGGAAATGCAGTTTTGGCTCATGATAACTAGTGTTTCTGAATTTATACATTGAGATTTGTATGCACGCAAAAAAGGGGTCAATTACACTTTGTGAAGAAAATGTACAGTAAGAGGATCATCCAATTACTAGTATTTTTAGAACATTAATTTATTTTGTGGGGCAACATTGTGGAGCCTTCCAGCCTTGTAACTGGAATGTTGTAAGTTCAAATCTCAGGTGAAACACTGCTGTTAAACCCTAGAGCAAGACAGTTTGCCCGAAACGTTAAAGTAATTGTTCCGTTTGTACCCATCTGTACAAGTGGGTGCAAATGATAAGTTGCTTTCAATAAAAGTATCAGCCAAACATATTACTGAGAAATGTCTACTGTCCCATTACTCTTCCTCCTGGCAGTTGACTGGATGATGAGGGACTACTGACAAAAACCTTAGGATTCAGTAAACACCCTGGTCCCAGTTAGAAATCTTTGTTGATGACATTGTCTTCATTTCTCATACAAAGAAACAGATACAAACCAAAATTGAAAAAACTGTCAACCATTGCCACTACAAGACCTAAAGTTTGAGTTTATTTTATTCTATTTCTACTACGTTATTATCTATTATTATGTAACCTTATTTTTGTGATTTTTACCCCCTGGTGAGCTCGTAGAAAAGACATTACATTGCCAGCAACTAGTGCTGCATGCTGTATTGTTGTGCATTTGATAAATAAACTTTGATTGATCAAGTCTGCCTAAAAACAACTGTGAACGTCCTACGCTGCCCACAGAGCCCTCATGGCATTGTAAAGTTTATCAACCTACAATACAGTTTGAACATTTCCATAAAATACATGATTTGTCAGTTGAACGTATTTTACTTATTAAATATGTTCAAGCAGGGAGCTGCGTCAGCATGCATAGGCTGCAATGGAACAAGTAATACGTTTATTCCATTCTGAAAAGTGAAGAAAAGAAACAATGTTTCGGCTGTGGAGCCTTCTTGGGGTGTGTTTTACAAATATACTCCATAATTACATAAACTGTTTTTAAATTCAATTTCCAGCCTCTCTTTTCCAGCGAGAACCAAATGCCGTTAAAACAGTTCCCTTTGTTTTTAGTACATTTAGAGAGAAAAGCAAAACACAACAATGTCCCAGTAATTCTGGCTCAGCAGTTTCTCTTCTGTTTTCCTTGTGTCCTTGTTTTGGGGAGCGCTGTCTCCTTGCACACTCTTCTACCTTCTCTAATCCCCTGGCCCCAGGCTCATCATTCATCAGCCCTACAGTATGTAAGCATCCAAGCGTGGTGCCTCCATAGCAGGTGGTTTAAGTGGCACACGAGCTCTTTCTTATTGTTTCCACACAGTTGTCAACACATGACAGAGAATCTTTCCCTTCAAATATTGTATGAAAGTCTATGGTTGATATTCAAATCTGTTTTCACTTTTCTCTTTTGTTGTCTTTAGTTTCAGTTTTCATTTCTGTTTAATTCTTGTACTTTACAGGACCATGATCTTGCAACATATCTGTTTCTGGATCCTACAGAAAACAAAGTGGTTTTTCAGGCAGTTTGGAGCAATTTTGTGATTCAGCAACAATTCTTTATTACTTGAATAATTGAGTATGAATGGGGTTTGTAGGCACTGAACTCAGACCCTTGTCCTGTGATGATTATTTTGAAATGTATTCAACTACTCATTATAAACAGTACCAGACATATGTTGCTGATTCCTTTTAGTGCTTTAAAGCAATTAACATGCACATTCACATGTGTCTGTTTGAGGTTTGTTAGTATGCATGTTTCTCTACGTACTAATTCCAGTAATGAGATCCTCATACACAGTAGCTATTTGTTTTTCTGTTCCCATCCCAAGGTTCCAAAAAAGGATTAAGGTCTTACTTTACAGTGCCTAAATAATCAGCATCACTTTTTTTTTAACAATATGTTTTGATTATTGAGCCTGCAACTAAAAAGATATTGCTTTGAAAAAACATATTATTGGATTAATCTTTTTTTTTTTTTTTTTAGTTTTACAATAATACAGTAGTGATGATGACATTTTAAAAGTAAATTTTGTATTGGCTTAGTCAGTTAGCTGTTCAGTACAGCTGAATAATAATAGCAAAAAGGCAGATTTCTACTACATAAAACACAACCTAGGAATACTATTAGAAAAATAGTGAAAAGTGTTAGTTCACCTTTAAGCAGTCAGTGGAACATATTAGCAATGCTAAATTAAATTACAAGTACTTTCCACATGTCATATTGCAAAAGACTCAGGTTAAAGTGATGCCACTTTTGACTGGTGTTGTAATTTTCAAACAACTGCTCAGCAAATTGTAAACTGACATTAGTGCTTTGCCATTTGGAAGAGGTCATCTGGTAATTCAATTTAATACATGATGTGCAGTAACTCTGAAAAAGAAAACTTTTGAAAAAGAAAATTAAGCCAGCATCATCTTTTGCATTGACATAGTAGTTCCATTTCAAACAGCTAAGAGTTTTAAGTCTTTGATCTCGTCGATGGAGTTTATTATAAAATGTAAACATGTATGAATTATATAGAAAAAGATGCGATGCATCTAAAAACTGCTATTTTTTCTCACCACTACAACCAGCGGAAACATAAATTGAACACGCTGTAATATTAACATGGCAAGAGCCGAACACCCCAGAACACTAAGAATGTACTTAGTTTGTTAATAATTCTGATTGTGGTGATATTAATGTGATTAACATTATATGATTCTAGAATGTATTCACAAATAGGAGGGAGTGGTATTCATTACAAACATTATATTGTCATTCTTTCTATGCCACAAGCCCTTGATTCAGTAATTATTTTGTCTTCCTGAATCGTCTGTTTATCATCACAGTCCATCTTGTTCCTTAATAACACATCTAAAAAGGGCCCAGATATCTGCTCATAATCTTCTTCAGACCACTTGTAAGTCTTAATACAGTCAGCAGGTGGGGTAGCAATCTAGTACGACCAAGGAATTCTGAACATTTTCATGGCAGCAAAGACTAAAAAACAGAAAAATAGACTATAAATCTTCTCACCTCTATTTTTTCATCTTTCGTGCTGTAGCCCTTATTTATTCATTGATATCGGGTTTTTTTTAATGCTGGGCATTCTTAATAATAAAATAATGTCAAGATTTTCCTTCCATTATCCAGTTCCACATTCATATTTAAACTGACAAATATGCACCTCACATGTTCTGGGTTGGGTAGTGGTTGGCATTGCTGCCTCACAGTGATGGGTACTGGGCTCAATTCCTGGGGTGCTGTCTTTGTCAAGTTTGTATGATCGCATGGGTTCCCTCTCACAGTCCAAAAACATACCGGAAGGTTAACTGGCTTTGGGGAAAACTGGCCGTTTGTGCCTGTGTGTGCCTTTCAATGGACCGGTGTCCTGTCAAGGGTATATACGTACTGCCTTGCGCCCATTGCTTGCTGGGATAGGCTCCAACTTCCCCATGTCCCTGTAATAGATAAAGCAGTTAGAAAACTGATGGATGGATATGTTCTGGGTTATTCCATTTCGCTTCTTCAGAATTCTAAAGTTTTCATTTACCAGGTTTAAAAAGATTAAAACTTAAAACCAGCTTGAGCTGTGCAGATAACAAAGACACCTAGCTTATCTAGTGTCAAGAACCTCTGAATTAGGAATCGATCTTAGAAGCTCAGACTGAAATATGGAGATAGATAGTGGAATACCTTGATATTTTCAATTCAAGTTGGCTTGAGTCTCATCAAAAGAAAGTGCTGCAGTGATTTGACATGACTTTTTCTTACTAGACTGACAAGAGCATAACAGCAGCATGAAGTGTTCTTTATTTCCTTTTTGTCAAAGAAAGAGTAAGAGTGGCTACCTCAGAATACATTATTCTGCAAGAGTTCAAATAAAAAGTATAATATTCAAACCAATTTCATAGTAAGAACCATAAATGTATTTGAAGTAAAGAAATGAAAAAAGTCATAGAGTAAGACCTTATCTAAAGTTCTACATTAAGCTTGACAAAATCATCATGTTGTGCTTTTTGCTTTTTTTTTCGAATCTGCAACAAGCACATCTGAAGTAAACATCGAATTAAAAATCTGTATTTTACATGCTGTCAGCATTTTATTTTGTATACTGTACTAAGAATTGTTTTATACAAGATTTGTATGAGACGCATTATTACAGAATTATCATGGGTAACAAAGCTAACAATTCTATGGGTGTGTGAATATCATTCAACATTTGCATATCTTGATTTGCAATGCGGGATAATATGGATACAGTTTTTCAGGTGGCACATTCTGAAGAATTAACTGTTCTTTCACCAGATGAATTGACAAATACTTTCATTGTCTCACCTTTCATAGTAATGATGGCTCTTTACAGGAATCCCAATGTTTTAGAATGGTTAAATAGTGTGGTACTGAAAGTGTTATTTTCTTCAAATGGAACTTTTCCTCCTCAGGGACTGAGCTTTTGTATATTGTGGAATATGGTGTAAATGGTAGGGTATATTGTCAGTTACACTAATTTCTGCTTTGCATTGAAAAAGAGCATTGAAATAAAATTGGAACAGGGTCTAATAAATGCCAGAGTATTCAATCTGTGACACTTGCAGTAACGGCGGCCTTTGTGAAGTTTTACCTCATATTCCCATAGTATTTTCACACTATTACTGTTATTTTGCCTGACTTTTGCTATAGTTTTATATGCTTTTAATGCGTTATCTCTTTATTTCACTACACAGGAGCACGGGCAAATTCTGGTCTACTAAAGTAAGCATTCCTCAGAAACATCTACTGTGGTATATCATGGTGTCCTTTTGCATTAGTGAATTGTGTTTTGCAACAGTACTTAATCACTGTGAACATGTTACAGTACTCTAACCCTCATAAGATCGAATGTGATCGGCTGATCACTAACTCTTGCCCGTGCTCTGTGTTTGTCTGAGACCTGAGAGATCTTAGATGGACTGAATATTAAGCAAGTGTGAGCAAAACACACTACAAGTTTAATTTTAAAAGAAAAGATATGATCCCAGATCATGCTCCCAAATAAATTTAAGTTTTAACGTTTTCAAAATCAACACTTTTGAAAACACATATATAGCGCTTTTCTGGATACTCCACTCAAAGCGTTTTACAGGTAATGGGGACTCCCCTCCACCACCACCAATGTGCAGCCCCACCTGGATGATGCGACGGCAGCCATAGTGCGCCAGAACGCCCACCACACACCAGCTATCAGTGAGGAGGAGAACGGAGTTAAGAAGCCAATTCATAGATGGGGATTATTAGGAAGCCATGATTGGTAAGGGCCAATAGGAAATTTGGCCAGGATGCCAGGGTTACACCCCTACTCTTTTTGGGAAAAGCTGTGGGATTTTTAATGACCACAGAGAGTCAGGACCCCAGTTTAATGTCTCATCAGAAGGACAGCGCCTTTTTACAGTATAGTGTCCCCACATTAGGACCCACACTGACCACAGGGTGAGCGCCCCCCTGCTGGCTCCACTAACACTTCTTCCATCAGCAACCTTAATTTTTCCCATAAGGTCATCCCATTTAGGTATTGATGAGGCTCAACCCTGCTGAGCTTCAGTGTGTTGCCAGTTGTGAGTTGCAGGGTGATATGGCTGCTGGCTGGTTATTTTTATTTAGTTTTTAATTATACATTTAACCATCGGAAGATGCTTAGGGGTAACCAGGCTACTAGTGTACAGTAACTGCAACTTCAACCGCCCATCAGGCCATTACCATGACAAAGGGATCCGGTAGAAAATCAGTCCCTCCTGCCTGTGATTAACAAGCAATTACAGTACCTCATTCTCAAAGGATACTGAAGACTGGATATTTACCACTCAATTTTGCTGTGCCTTAGAGAGTTTTCCCTCTAGTCTCAGCATTCGTTCCTGTCTTCCCAGTGCTCTACACGCCTTTTTCCACCCTCGAACTTTGTGTTTTCGACTTTGCCTTTTGAATTTGGCTTGCCTGCTTGCTTGCTTCATCTTGCACCTACCTGTAGGTTCACCTCACTGTCACGGACTGCTCTTCTCAGTCAAGTATAAGCAGAGCCAATACGACAATACTTTATTTAGGGTTTTGAGCCATTTAATAAATAAATTAAGTGATCGCATGTTTGTGGAGGACCAGAACCCTGTTGTGAAAATCAAAAATGAACAGGACTGCATATATGATATAGATCTTTTAATGCTGTAAAACTGAATTAAATTTGACCTTAGAAAAAAAATCTTATTTTTGGCCTGTACTATCATCGTGTACCATAATTCTAAATCTTACATGACTATTTAAGCATAAAAATACATATAAGATTCTCTGTCAAGCACACTTCAATTCACTTTCTCAGAGAAGAGAAATTAATAGTGCATTCAGAACTTTTTCAATTCACTTTCATCAGTATGAGGAAGATTTCTAAAAAATCCAACATTCTTCAGATGTAATCTATCTTTACACTCAATCACTTATCATTTGAAGTCAAACCCACAAAAAAGCAAAGTTTAAACCTACAGTTTCATTACACTAAGAATACACTCAATTCAACAGTTCTTTTTACTTTTATATGTCCAAGAGCTGTTGAATTACAAGACAATCGTTATCCAATAGTAATAGTTAGACAAGGTTATCTCCATCCTTTATTGAAACTTCCATGAAGATCTAATTACATTCACACACCTGAAGAAGGCTCCACAGCTGAAACGTTGTGTTTTCTTTCTTCTCTTTTCAGCATGGAATAAACCTATTACTTCTTCCTTTGCAGACTATGCATGCTGACGCGGCTACCCACCTGAACTATATTAATTAATTAACTGATTGGCTGTCAAGAGTGAATGAAAATAAGGTAATTTGACTAATAAAACAATGTAGGCAATAATTATTTAAGATCACTTTTGCCAGCTAGCAATATTTTGTCATTCAAATTACTTTGGAACACCTTGCTTGGGAGACAAAGTGATTGCAATAAAATATGGATGATGTCGAGTAAATATTGTATAACCAATATGGTTAAGGGTGGTTGTACAAAATTGTTCATTGAATTTCCTCTGTGGAGACCCTTATTGTACATAGATTCAAAATTAATATACTGTAGATGATAACTGTGAAAGCAGCTCAGAAACTTTACAACCTGAGTTTTGGTTATATCCTGTTGTTAAAGCATTCTGGATTGATTTGCAAAATTATACAAAGAAGGATTCTAAATACGACAGTTCTTTTATAGAGATAGATTTTATGTTACTTTTTAATCCCATTGACAAAATACAAAAATTAAATTTGTTATTGATTTAACCATTATCCTGACTATTACATGCGTAAAATGAAATGATGTGGGAAGAGACCAACATTTCACAGTTGATAACATAGAAGCATAACCCCAAACTTGTTTCCTTTGGCTTTTTTGTGCCTCCCTCCTTTGTTGTCAGTAGGTAACGCCAGAATAGGAAAAACACAAACAAGCTGGGCTCATTCTGAGAACCACAGGAATCGCTGCAAGAATGATTCTCTCTGTGAAGTAGTTCTCAACATGAAATAGTTTGTTTAGACAGGATTACAGAACCTTCCTTTAGAAGTGCTTAAGTAGGATAGCGAGAATAGACTGATACTCTTCTTCTATGGTAATAAGTCAATATATACAGTATATACTAGTTGTGTCATATAAGTGTACTGTATCCTAAGGGCCATTAGTCTCCTCTTATCACTGCATAATTTACTTAGGCTAAGCTGGTCACTTTTCATTAAAGACTGAAATTCATTGATTCTTTTTTCATTGTTAATCAAGATGCGCTCCTTCAATTTCCTGGAACATCAAACAGTCCACGAAGTCCACACAGTGATTCACTGATACTACGCAAATATTACACATGATCCAATCAGACTCTGGACACCAGAGCAATGGATATGTGGATGTACATGCTAATGATCATGTTATAATACTGAATAAAATTGAGTTTGTCCAGTTATATTTAATGTGATTTGACATGAATAAAAAAAGTGTAAAGTGAGAACATGGTGACAGAATGTGTGATATTCTTATTCAGGTTACACTCTAAAAATATACAGGTATTTATTTTTATACATAGGCAAATATATATCATAATATACTGTACATATAAATATATTAATGTCATTACATAAACCATAACATATAACTTATTATCTCATATGGAACTTTTTTTTCAGTTACACAGGCAAGAGACAAACAATGGAGATCAGAGGGGGAAGAGGTTTTTAATATACATCTGAGTAAAATTGGCATAAAAATGAAAACTTAAATACCGTCTTTGCATCTAATAGGACCAAGAGGAGGCATATAAATAATAAAAAGCAGTGGGCCCAAAACTGAACCTTGAGGCACACCATGATTGACTGGGGTTATGAGGGATTTATGAGGACCAAGGAAAACAAGATGCTACCTGCCAATCAGATATATTGTAGTTGGAAGTAGTTACTGTAAATACAGTCCTATAGATAGACAAGAATGTCTGCAAGCATTAGAGCAACATTGAAAGACATACAGTACAGTACTGTATCAAAAGCTGCAATAAGATCAAGGAGCATAGAAATACTTATAGTCCCCAAGTCAGAGGCAACAAGAAAATCATTCACAACCCTCACAAGAGCAGTGTCAGTACTATGGTTATTGAGAAAAATGGACTGCAATAGTCAAACAGAAAAATGAGCTATTATCATGTGAGCCATAGGAATAGGAATAGGGAATAAGGATATGAATGATAAATTAGAAATTGGTCAGTAGTTCATTATATCACAATCAAAGCCAATCCAAGGTACTTTAATATTCAAATAATTGATGCGGTCTTCAAAAGTGTAGGGACCACACCCAGAGAAATGTTAAAAAAGTACATGTATTCACAACAGAAAATTATTTATGCTATTGTACAACCATCATCATAGTCTGATGGCTGTCTCTGATGATATTACTGTAAACGATCACCAGCAATTCCTTTTCACTGCCACCAACAACCTTGTTTGATATACTGGGGGTAGAAGACTACATCTTTCTCTGCCACACTAGCATAAAACCTCCCTTTTGTATCCAAGGATAAATCTTACATATACTCTAGTTAAAACTACTTCTAAGAAGAACATATGTATTTTCTTTGAAAAACTATAAAAGAAGACTTTTGCTGTCTTTTTCCTGCACAGTTTTCTCATCATCACAATTTCTTTCTTTTGTGTTGCAAAAGGAAGAAATTTCTAAACTAAATGTTATAGTTATATGTCTTTAACAGCTAATAACTTACATGTTTAAATCAATTAAAGCATTGCCATTAGTTCAATTACAAGACTGAGAGTAGAAAAGGAATGAAACCACGTGGAGTCTAAAGGACGTGAATTGGGAACACTAGATCTAAGATTTATACTACATACTGTACAGTAAATATTGGAATGTGCACTTTTATTTGTGTTCACTGCATTCTTACTTTCTCCAAAAATAATTGATTCTGCCAATGGCGCCATGTATCTCTTCAACGGGATTAAAGAATGTTCCATCAGCTTGTCTGTTTTGAAACCTGATGTTCTTTCTCATTTCCTCTTTACCTGTGTTAAGGGTCACATAAGAAATTCAGAGATGTTTAGGATGGAATGTAGAAGCTGAAACATTGTAGACATTGTGTAACAGAATGCTTAGATTGTGTGAATCTGCAATTGCTAAAAAGAGGGCTTATTCCTGTTGTGTAGTGGCAACAAAATCATGTTTTATTTTTTAAAATGTTAATAAAATGTTTTGATACATCATTATATTATTGCTGGATTTTGTTTTGTATTTGGGTAACATACTGTATACAGGTGCTTCCACGACCTCATTCAAAATTTTATATTAAGCACATTCTGGTCCAATAACATTAGCACCTGGTACTGGCAGTAGATTTACAAATACTTTTCACATTTCCAAAGTGGGATGTTTGTTTAAAAACATTTAAGCAGTTCTACCGTTAGCAGTTCTGAATGTCTGCTGAAAAGGTTGCTGAGCTGCATCATCATAATTTTTGTCCTGTAGAAAAAAGGACTGCGGCAGATATTTTTTTCCGTGCGATAAGAAATGTTGCTTTGTAAACAATTTGAGCTAGCTCGTGACTAACACTCAGCTTGTTTCGAGGTTCAATAAGGGCACATTCTTATGTAGAAAAAACGCCACTGACAAAGAATTCAGCAAGACTGAACCTCGTTTGTCAGCAGAAAAGGAATTTCCTTGCTAACTACTGTACCCGAGAACACATAAACGCATTTTTTTTATCAATACCTACAATATGATGTTTTAAATACACTCTTTTCTCCTGCTTTTGAAATTAACTGTATTTTTGTGATTAAAAGCCAAACAGCAGCAGCTACTACCAAATGGATTCCGATGGAGAAAATGATTATTTAATAATGTTAGAGGTGCACAGCTAATCAAACTTGTGAGAGCTCTTATCATGCACAGTTCGAATAACCGAATCACTATAGTTACAAAGTGGCTTTATCAGTAAACGAGGAAAAGAGGAGGAGTTCCTTTTCCCTGTTGCTGTCTCTACTAACGGCCAACAAGCAGGAGATTTCTATTCACTGTCGAATAACCATCTTTACCATTGGCTTCAAGAGCGAAGCCGTCGCTAGGGAGTAGCGTTTCAATAGCAAAGACAGAAATGCCCGTGGTACAGTAACCAAGAGCAGCACTCACTGCGCTCCACTTTATACAATGTGTACTTCACTTAAACAAACTCGAAGCTCCTGACACCTCCGTTTTCGATGTTTCGAGCCTTCCTGGTTACGCCTTATTTTTAAGACTGAATTCTACTGGCCTGTCTGTTTTTAAAACCCAAAAGACGCATGTATAAAATTACATTCGGCTAAGTCCTTTTTGGCAAAGTGTAGTTAAACAGCAATTACAAGATATCCTACTTTTCCTGTATGGCGTCTCATCAGCAATCAAGAATTCAAGCTTACCTGGAAAAGAATAAAATTGGACCTCTCTTCGAGGTAAGACTTTTACAGAAACCTCAGTATGTAAGCGGTAACTACAGTATGTGCTGTGATTCGTCAGTATTCCCTATATTGCAAATCGGAAAGGTTTCCTGAATGAAAATGTCCCGTTTTATACAGTACTGTATATCCAACAAGTACAGTACATAGTGTTAATGTACATTATTGTGATTACTTTATCCAAATAATTTGGTGAAATCTTATGGTTAATATACTAGTTTGTTTTGTATAGGATTACTGAGGTAGGGTATGGTATATTTTAGATACCGTACTCTTTTCACCTAGTGACATTCTAAAGGTTGTCGCTGTTTGCTAAAGAAACCCATGCATTTCATGCGCCTGCAGTGGTTTGAATAGCATTGTAAATGCAATTATCAAAGAATCCGCGGTGAAAAGCTCTTCTTGACTGTAACAGTGCAATCTGATCCCTTAAGTATTTAAGTATGAAAATCATAAAGGTGTTTTTTTAGCGACAGCTCTGTTAGCCTTTATGCTGCGGTTAGTGACAAACGACAAACCAGCTCAGAAAAGGTTCGCGTTAATGAAATTTACATTTACCGTAGGCTATTCTCATGGGGGTAATTTTAACCGATTATACCAAACCGAAGCGCATTGTGTATTACGGAATAAAGAGATTGATGCAGATGAATTGAAAGTCGCACGCATATTTGTATGACGAGAAAATCTGTTTTCTAGATTAAATAATGTATAAATAAGTTAAAATAATGTGACTAGAACCTTGAGTAGTACAAAAATGCTTTCGTTATACCATGGTTTAATGCGTTAGATTAACTTCCGAGTCTTCTTCAACACGGATTATTTTAACTTTTCAACACAACGCGATACTTTAATATAATTCTTTCAGGTGCGTCTTCGTTGTAAATGATTGTCTGCTCTATTTTTCAAGTGTCCAGGAAAGCCTCAACTGCGAGTTTACGGATACTTGGGTGGACTTCGTGCTGTAGGTTAACCTCTAAAGCAAATTGTTTATTACAGCATATTATTGTTTATTCCGCGCACACGAGTTATTTTTTACAAATTGGAGAAAGCGATAAAAAGGCACTTTTATCCGAACAAGCTCCTTAAGGATGAACAGGCTTTCCCCTCCTGATATTCTTGGACTGAAAAGCCCTTTGCCACAGATACCCCAGCCCCTGTGCCATGACATTATAAAATGCAAAGCAGTTTCAGTCATAAGTGGTGCAAAAAGGAATTATACAGTAACTGATAGGCATATATCTCGTAAAATTCGGACAGATCATGAAATTATTTTTGATCATAGTGGGCTTGAAATGACATTTTGTCCTGATGTTTTCTGCACCATGCGCACTGGGGTTTAGGTCCTGCGATCCTGGATGGATTTTGATTTAGAGCAGGTCTTTCCCATTCCTGGTGTTGGGAAACTGTGTGCCTTCTGGTTTGCATGGCAGTTGAACTCAAGTTGCCAGTGTTAATTGATGTCGTCTTGCTTGTTGAGGTGTTCTTGCACTCATTAATTGGTTTCAAACATACTCAGATTCTAGCATAGATTTCTACATCTTTATCATAAAGAATTTTAAGCAGTCTTTTTGTGATGTAAATTGGAGGTTTTACAAGTTACTGTGTATAGTTTACTTTTATAATGGTTTGAAATGTACTCAACAATGCTGAAGCTTTCTAACCCTGAAATAGAAAACTAGCATTGCAGTCCCCCTTTAAGAACTCTGCTTGTTACCACAGGCAAAGGGATCAAAAGCCATAGGACAAGGGGTCCCCCAGGACTGTGTTTTGTGGCCACTGAATCTGCGCCTATTAAAGGAAAACTTTGGCAAACAGAAATACAGGTACACCTTTCTGTACAGACTGGATACGCAAAGTGAACAGAACGCAGTAGACAGTTTCCTCCACAAGCTATTAGAAGAGCTTAGAGTTCAAGTGGGACTTTATATTTACTACAGGGTTATTTATACAATCTCCAACTTTCCTTACGTTCAGAATCAATCAGGATTTTCTTGCTTACTAAAGGTTTAGAAGTGCTCTGTGTTTTATTTGATAGAATTAATCAAATCCAGAAATAAATGTAATGGTGCTGTAAGCCTGTGTGTCTAGACCAGTGATTCTGACTCCTTGCCCCAGAGTACTTTCTTTAATTTGCCAATTCATCATTGCCCTTTATTTCTGACTAATAATCCCTTAACCCATGACTGATTTTTGATAAACAATATGGGAATAATAATGCACTGTATGCAGTGCTCCCACAGTGAATGGATACTTTTTTTTGCTGCTGATGTCCAGTTGTTCACATTTCCTTTAACATGGGAGCAGTTGTGAATTTTAATTGTAGGTGCCAGATTCAAATGTCATTAATGTCATTCAAAAATTTGTTAAAAAAAAAGGCATCAAACAGTAAAATTGAAATCAAATAGCCTGTGTTTAAGAACTAGACTGGATCAAAAACCAGAGAACAGCTCTCCTCCAGGAACAGGATTGAAAACCCCTGATCTTCACAGCCCTTGAGTTGATTTAGTGTGATCATAAAAAATGCTGCAATTAAACCGCTGTTTGTTTTTATATGATTAAAATTGGGAGTTAAGTAAACAGTGCCTAAACTGATTGTGTTTTATACGAGTTTTGTGGATTTAAGAAGTAAAAAATGCAATGTCAAATGTTTCAGCCTACTGTATTGAAAAGGCTTCAGTATGAAGATTTACAGAACGTCTGTGTTTTTAGTTACTTAGCTTCCCAAATCACAAATTCTGAGGGCTTCTTTTAAGCTATGTTTTTGGGAAGTACTAGAGCATATCACCTGTGAGCAAGTGGCTTTCATTGTATGAAAAATCACTTATAATCAGTTATAAAGCTGGACAGACAGCTCTTTTTGCTTTCTTTATATTTACAGCACCAAATGGTTTTGTAAAGATATCCATATTACTCAAATTTCAAATTTCATAATTAGGATTGATGTGTTCTGTAGGCATTTTTGTTACACAGTTTTAGATTTTAGACCTTTTCAGTTCATTACAATACATTATTTAAGTAATTATTAAAGACTTTAGTTACAAGCAAGATTGATACATTTTCATTGTTCTTAAAAAAGTATGTACCATCATACTTCTGCAGAACTGTAGGATAAAGACCACAGGTTGGACTTCTATGGCCCACATGGTTTGATATGACAGCCAAAAATGGTGTATCTGTGTTGTTATGACTTACAGTAAGAGGCCATAAAAAGGTAAAAAGAAAATGAGTAGAAGCCTAGATGTTAACTGAGCCACAGGTGGGCTGAGAGATAACATCAAAGGAAATGTGGTGGTGAATTAGTTTGGTTAGTTGTGATAAAGAATAAACATTCAACACACAGAAAGACAGCATGAGAAGATACAGGCGAAGTAGAGGAGAGAGGACAAGACAGGAAAGGAGAAAGAGAAGCACCAGGGAAATGGAAAGAAGAAGAAAAAGAACCAGGTGACATGTCAGAACAAGAGAGCTTCAGGAAATTCTGATTTCCTCCATTATGGAAACCTTAGACTAAAGACTTTCTTTCTTAACTTTTTAGGCATTCAGGTTATATACTGTAGGAAGTGAGATAGGAAGAGATGGTCATATTCTTTTAATTTTTGGAAATTCTTTGACATAATGTATTGTAGTTTATGTTATATCCTGCTTTCTGTTTTTCTGACAAGCCCTTATTAGTAAAAATGTTTATAATGTCAAATTGTTGTGTATAATCAATACATTTTTTGTACTTTGCATTACGGGTCAACACCATAAAGTGAAAAGTTTGCCTCTTATACAGTGGAAAAAAATACAAAAGCAAAGACTTGCCACATTGTCAAAAGCCATGCTTCCAACTTGTAAAACAGTGAAGAATGATTTCTCTTGCACCTTACCACCTATGAGATATTACCTAACAAAGGTCTTCGATACTTCTCCCAAAAGATGCTACCGTAATATGTGAATATAGCTGTAAGTTACTGAGATTTGACCATTAGAGATTTAGGGTGGGATGATTATCAAAGTGGTCTGTAAAATGTAAATGATGAGACTGGCTATTGATGCACATATTCCACAGACTCTCTACAGTAGAAAGAGCGTACTGTACCTACACAGTACCCAAAGGAAAAAAATATTTTGTGACACTTTTTAAATACTACCATCTGTGATGTTGAAAAAATGTTTTTATATTTCCATATTTTTTTTCCATTACACAGACTTTTCCAAAGTTTGGGTTTTTTTCACAGGCCAGGGTGTGTCTTTGTTACCCGGCATTAAAGATAACGGACCTGGATTATTCCTGTCAGACTTGGAAGAACCCTTTTGTCTGCAGAGCCACTGTGTGCAGCTCAATACTGTATACTGTATACTGTACAAATGGAAGTGTTCTCCTAAGTTTGTCACCTCCCAGTAAAGGGAGAAGCAAAGAAAGTGAGGTGCTTTCATTCTGCCAGCCAGATTGTCTAGAGTGTTACTGCCTGTTGCTGAGTCTCATTCCTACTTTTATTCTAAATTGATTTTTGTTTTCACTGAGGACATTGAAGAAACCCCCACTCCCTCAGGCAGTCAGAGTCCTGATGTTTCTCTGTTGAAAAGAGGCGAGCAGTTCTCCATATAGCAACCCATACCCACCTGCACGACCTGCAGCGCTCAGGAGAGCAAGCACACCCGCCTCCACAAGCTGGGAATCTGAGGTCAGATGGAAGAGACCGAGTGAAGAAGATTTGAATCCATTACAAAGGGGGTGAAGGTTGACCCTTGTGAGAAAGCCGCTGCTGGGCACAAATACGGTGCTTTATTGTGCCTCAAGGGCAAAGTTCACAACAAAACACCCTGCAAGTGCGAGGCCTGCGATGTGCTGTCATGCCTGATTGTGGACAGGAAGTGCTTCAGGAAGTGGCACAGATGGGAGCAAAATGAAGACTTTTCAGTGCATTTCTGGCAAAATGCAAAACTTCTTTCCAGGACCATATAAAGTATGAGTTCACCGTGTGCTGCTTTTAGTTTGTTCACTGTTCTGAATTGATTGGATGAATTGATTGGAGTTTGTGGTTTGTTTTGTATGTGTCATGTTTTTTGTTTCAATTGACATATTTGGGTCAGTAAACACTACTTAGATAAAAAGGCCCATTATTTTTCTTTTTAACATTGTCATGCTTTTTTGACATTGCCATGCTTTTTAAGCATGTCAGGGATAAAACTGCAGCTAGCTATGAAATGAGGCTATTTGAATACTTCTCGTGGATATATTTTGGACACCTCAAACCTCTCCATAAAGACACCTTTGAAATATTGGTTTACAAAGTAAAATAAGTGGTTTGGAAACGGTGATCGTTATGCAATGTATAGTACAGTATCTATGAGAAGGTGAAATCCCTAAAAATGTTGGGTCTTTTCATGTGCTCGTTTGTATAAAATTTTACTCTTAAAGGCAGAAAACGAAGAATGTTTTGTTGTTTCTTTTTTTCAGAATAAGAAATAAATAAATCTGATGTTTCAGACTTGAAACCCCAGAGGTTAGCTTCAGTTTAATCCCTGAACCAGGCCTCTATGGTCTATACTTCCCGAGATATTGCAAGATATTGGCATGTACAGTATGTTTTTTTTAAGTTAAGAAGCACTGTCATCATGTATTAAAAGATTATTTAACGATTCCTGATTTTCCAGTTCATTTCAAACATCTAGCTGTAAATGAACTGAAAAACAAAACCTGCATATTAAACAGCTAAAAGCAAAGCTGTGCCTGTGATACTGTGGACAGTGGAAGGGAATTAGATGGTCCCAGCAACCCTCATATGCTGCTTCATAAAAGCTCCACTCTGAAGGAACTAATAGAAGACTGTTAAATACACATTTATCACATGGGCAAGCTGAGCTTTTGTCTTCTTAAAAATGCCATGAATCATTTTATTAACAAAAGGGAGTCGTTTTTACAAGCACACAAAATCTGAGTCTGTGCATCAAGGAATGTCTTAAACATACACTTACTGTATATAATGTATAAGTCACACACTTTACTGGATTCAGCCTGGAACAGAAGTGATCTACAAATGTAAAGCAATTTCAGCTAATAACATACAAGAGAACAGGTTTACAGTACCTTTACAGCTATCTTTTTCTAATATTTAAATGCTTCACTAGAGTCTGCCTGCATGGGATTTCCACCATGTAATTTAAATGGTTGACCATTTACCTAGGTATTATGTGTCTTTATGCTAATATTTTTTCCAAATACAAGTACAGTACCTGGTGGTACGATGAAGAGATGCTCAGATGTCAAAGCACAACCAACCTATCTTTTTGTGTGCAGAACATAAAATTGTACATTAATATGACGGTGTCGAAACTCAACCTAAGGGACATGAATTGTTTCACATCATATTAGAAAATCTGTGCACCTTATACTACAATAGGTATTCATCTTTTTTAATGATAGACATGGAGATTTAGTGAGGCAGTACATGGTAATTCAAAAATGCAGATTCTGATTATTTTAAGCATTTGCAGAAAATAACCCTAGAGGGCTTTTAGGATGTCTCTCCTTGAGCATCAGGGAAATGCTTGGTCTCTTTGCAAAGGTAAAACGGATGCTGCCCCACATGAGATCTGAATTTACCATGGAAAACCAGGAATCATTGTGGGTGTGTAATTACATAGAAAGTTGGTCAGTGTAAGTAGAGGTTTGGAAAATGTTCATGGTGTAGGGTGGGACTATTGAAATAATGGCACTTACACATTTGTTTTTCTTCAGTTGATTAGTTGAAGTGCTGTTTGTACTTGTATGCTACAATGTCCTGGAATGACCGTGTGTTCAGAAGTTCTAGTGTGCAGTGTGCTCTTGTGGGCACAGGTTCTGTTACTTGTACTGTAGTACAAAGGAAGTAGATGGTAAGAATCATGCTGACGTAATGACAACAGTTTGGAAACATTCTTTACAATTCTTCCTTTACTTCTGCAGTTTTCCACTATAAAAAGTGAAAGGGGTTTCCTTTTTTCCTTGGGTGGCTGTTTGCTACTATAGATAAGGAAATCTTCAAGAAATCTGCAAGAAAAACCAATAAGAAGAATCTTATTTTTATTTGAAAAGAGACAGAAGCAAATTTGAAGCCAGACTGGCACATCCTCTAAAGAAATACCTTCTGTATGAAGAGCTTCATGACCAGAAATATCTTTCCTCTGGGGCGCCTGGACCATTTAGAAAAACAACACTCTAGCTTTCACTGTATTCTAGTGGTTTTCATTTATAAACAGATATTTATAAACACACTGTGTTTGTGTGTTACTTAATATGTTAAATTCCAAGTTGAAGTTTTGTGTGCTCTCCAGGGTAAGAGGGGCTTGCATGTTATTGAATGTTCAATAATTCAAGTTCACACTGTGTGCGAAGAAACTAAATGAGGATATTTATATTTACACAGAAATAATCAGTGAAATCAGCCCAAGTGTAGAGCATAAACCCAATATGATATGTATTGAAGGAGCTGTTCACAGTGAGATTTTATAGAGCAATCAATGATTGTATTCCTGCCCAGACTTACTGCTGTTTCGTGGGAAGGATTGGGAATGCGACGACAGAGAAAGATGATTTTGTGTTTGAGATCCAGTTTGATCGGAAACACTTTAATATTGTTATTGCACAGCAGTCATTTATACTGTAGATTGAATGTTAATGCCTCAAGTTTTAACATTATTATTCAAGTCTCAGACCGCACAGGCGGACACCGGTAAAAAATGAAGTTGGCAAGGACAAAAAAGAAATCATTGAAAAAATGCAACAAAAAAGACAAAAAGAAAGTGTATTGCTGCTCCACGTTACCTCCAGGCAGGGCTTACCCTATTTAACGGGGTCCAGCCTGGAAAAAAAAAGAACCACTAGCACAGCGGCGACCAGACTGAACTTAACCTATTTAACGGGGTCCAGTCTGGTGAGCAGGGCACGTACAGTATGGGAAAAAGAAACAAGAACTTTGTGCGTTATGGGACAGACAAAAAAAGAAAAGAAAAATAAAACCTTACGCGAGTACAATCCCCTCTGGTACTGTCGGTGTAAACTCCTCCCCCACCCAGGGGTGCACCTGCTCGTCTTGTCAGGAGGTGTCCAGTGTGCGTTTATAGGACCCGCCCAGCTGTGGCTCATTATCTAGAAGCCGGACTGCTGGGACCACAAAAGCGAGGCGTCGCCCTTCCTCCAGAGCTCCGCCTCCACACTGGGCACGCCCTCGCGTAATGCCACATAAAGGTTGTTTTGAAATAGCCAAACCTTAAACCTTTACATCTCAGATTTACTGTAGCCCCCTTTTTGTGGAAAGTATATATGCATTATTTGTAACTGCTTCATCTAAGAGTTGTAGCAAGCAGGAGTCTAAATTGGTTGATAGAGAGCAAGGTGGGGCTGTATTCTGAATTAGATGCCTGTTCATCAATGGAAGTAAGCAAAAGGACAATTTAAAGGCATTATCAGATTTTGTGAGTTAACTGTTTTTTCTTATTACATCCCATTTTTATTTGCTATTTTCTGCTATAAATATAGTTTGATATACTATGTAATCCAGCAGACAGTTACTATTTAAAAATCTCTCCCTTACCAAATTAACAAATGCTAATTTATTTTCCCTGAGCATGTTCTTGGTAATCATTTTAGAGCAGTCATTCCAGAAGGTAATTTTACAAGAACAGGCAGCTAGTAGTGGAATAGAAATTGAACAGGACATGTAAAGCACACCAAAAAATCTCTCACACAGATGGTAAAAAACAGGCAAGCAGTAAGAAATATAAGTGAAGGGCAGATAATTTAAGTAACTCCTACAAGGTAATGTTTCTGGAAGCATTTTCAATCCAGGGGCCATTTCACAAAGTTTTAGATCAGGAAATAGATTTTGCCTTTCACAGCCTGATATCCTGTATATGTTCTTTAGTTATGACTGAAAGTTAACTTAGTTGTTTTGTGTAGTATGACAAACACAGCTGTATATCTTCAGCTGGAGCCGATAACACTTTCCCATCAGAAACAATGACTTGCTCTTGAAAACTTTGCTGTGCTGTGGTCTCTTGTTAAATTTCAGACACATGGCATTTGAAATTCAATTTTGAATATGGCACTACTAAGCAAGCTTATCTTTGATAAGGTTAATTCAATATGCTTTTTTAATTTAAAGGGAAAGAGCAAGAAACTGGCTGTTTCAAAAGATACGTTTGATTTAAATAATAAAAACATTTTGTATTAGTAGTTTGTTGCCTCGCCTTAATCAGCAAGTCAAAACGTAAAAACAAAGTGGTTCTTAAATCTGTTTCTATATTTCTATATTTTTGTTTATAAAGTGACATGAGAGATTTCATCTTAAATTGAAACATTTGCTGAAAGAACAAATATAAAAAATACAAAAAAAGTATGTATTTTTGCGTGCAATTACGCAGAAAATCAACTTTTTTAGAGCCATGTTGAATGGAACTGCAAGAAACCCTGTGTATTCCTTGATTAACATTTATCACTGATGATCAGTGATTATGATTCATTTTTTATTATTCATTGTGATGGTTTAGGGAGAACAGATTCATGATGTAGTACTATAATGTTGCCCCAAAAACATTTTCTCCCATCTGTCCCACATTCCCCCAACCCCACCCCCAATTCCCCTATCCTTTCAAAGAGGCAATGTCCTCACCCTCCAAAAAACACACAGAACACCCCAAATCACGATTAGATAGCACTATATAGGCAGATCAAAATTTGTTTGATGTTATCTGCCATCTCAAATAAGCCTCAGGCCCTCTCTCCCCACCCATATGAGGACATTAGATCTTTCACAATTCTAAGATCTGCTGTTCTTGATTTATAACACTACTGTAACATAAGAGCATCACATATAAAATACTAGTTTTAATAAGTTATATACAGTATTACATTCTCTTTCCAAAAATACATTTTGAGACTGTCAATAGTGTGTTGTGTCCAAATGATACACTCTTTCTACAACACTGGCAGCCATTAACAACACTTTATGGACAATAACATTCCATGTTCATACCAACATTATCAAAAAATTGCTACAGCATCTATTTTGATCAAATATACTAGTTGAACAGCAGTGAGCTGGCTTATTATTTGCTGTGCAGTGGATCAGATGCAGTAGTGTGACGATAGGTTTTGCTGTACATTCATTCCACAGAGAACTGGGTTAAATATAATATTTAGAATCATCACCAACAATTCAACTACAGTACATTCAGAGATGATTTATAATACAGTAGGTCAGAGAAGTAAAGGAATCTAAGTAAAAAAAAACTTCAGGGCTTAAACTGAAATAAAACGGATTTGTGTTTTTTTTCAGTAATGCAGCTCTACCTTCTTCAGTACTTGCTACACATATACGAGACAGTGGTATGGCTCACAAAACCTAAGCACACCATGCAGACGTATTCTTTGCAGAAAAAGAAGCAGCAAAATAATACAGATTTTGGTCACATCCTAAAGGAACAAGTAAAGATTGATTCCACTTGGAAATGCAGAAAGAAACAACATGTTGGCTGTTGAACTTTCTTCAGGTGTGTAGTTAGTACTCATTTAAGGCCATTGATGAAGCTTCTACAGTAGCTCAAAATCTAATTAAGATGGATAGGAGTCATGTTTGGAATAGTGAGCTTTACTGGGGTACCTGACCTGTCTGAAGAGAACAGCATGCTGTCAGAAACAGTCTTAATGAAGGATGAGTCAGGGAGTTGCTGCATGGGAGAAGTTAGAGAGCAGGGAGTCTGCAAGAAGAGTGATAATTATATATAGGTAGATGCAAGACCTGGATGAGATTAGGATTTGACCTGATCCCAAACTTTGTTTAAAATTCTAGTAGCCAGTTTATGAAAATCTTCTTGTTCATCTCAATATATACTGTCTTTCTGTACAAAAACATCTAACCAACTATCATGCTTATTAGGACTATTTAAACCACATGCCCTCCAGAAGGATGAATTTAATTTAGCCATTAGTGACACGAACATGTAAATATATCCAAATCTGATGTAAACAGGAATATGGGGAAATCACAATAAGATAAACTTTATTGTCCCCAAGGGGAAAATGTTCATGGGCATACGTTGCTTCTGTACTGTATATCTGAATCCAGTACATCACAAAACATTACACATTACATCTGTTGTACATGCATAACACATCAGAAAAATAAGTAATGGTATAATACACATGCATAGTGTAGTTTGTTATAGCATAAATGGTTTATTTTCACCCAGGGAAAATAGGGCATATGGCATTTTTTGTATGACATTTATGGACACTTATGGATTCTGCATGCATTGCCTTTATTTTAGGAATACCTAAGTAGCATTTCAAATCATACAGTGCGATATGTTGAAGAAAGAGTCATTACTCTCTTCCTGTGGGAATATGGGAAAGTGATGAGGAAAATTAAAGTTAGCACTTACTGTAACTCTCCAAACAAGGAAAGAGAAGAAGAGAAACTGGATTCAATCTGTGTCTAAAAGAAATGCTATTCAAAGGTGGATTAAAGTGACTGAATATCTTAAAGGGGGAATTGCAACTCTTTTTATGTTTCAGGGTTAGAAAGAACTGGCATTGATGAGTGCATTTTAAACCACAATGAAAGTAAAATGTACACAGTAATGTGTAAAACCTCCAATTTCCATCACAAATTTGACAAAATTTCCAGTGTGCAGTGCCATATTGCTGTCATTCTCTGCCATTTGAATGAATGAAACACAATTCCCAGCGAGGTGAAGCAGCCCTATTGCAATTGTAAACAAGCAGGCTTGTGAATACAGTACATCTCTTTATCCAATGGAAATATTTTGACTTTGCTGTCAAATACTACTAACTACTTACTTGTAAAAATTTTGCAATATTATCAATTAATTTATAATGTTTCCAAGATTTAATAACCGGTCTGAGAAAATGGGACTGCAGTTCCCTTTAAATCTAAACAGAATCAGATTATGAGGAGACTCATCAAGTATTCAAATTTCTGAAAGGTATGTGGCAAAGGGACCCGACAGATGACTTTATACTCAGCAATGAAACAAGTGGATAGATGATTCCCTGAGACTGTTCAATAAACAGGTGCATGAGATTCTCAGATCAATAAGATAATGGTCACTGCATGTGAAGATGGAGGAGAGGAGGTGGTCGTTAAGTAATATTCAACTTTCTTTTATTCTTATATTCAAATTTAAATAAATCTTTGTAGCTGAAGATGAAGGATTTATTTTTTTGTATTGATTTGTATTGCAATTTTATTGGTATTTTTTCTCCATTTTAATAACGTTATGTGCAACCAACTCCATTCAATTTCTGTGACTTTTCATGCCCTTGTGTATTCCAAAACCATGCACATTATTTTCAGAGTTTAAAATGCTTTTGACACAAGGAAATTGATCTAAAAACGTCTGTGATGAAATATGTATGATGTCGGGACAGAAATTAATGAAGACTGAATATACAGTATATAAAACCATCCTCTGAAGAAAATACAAGCCTACAGTAGCTTATGAAGAAACAGAGGCAAATGGTGCTGGCAGAAATGACGCATATATCATTTGAATTTCATGGGTACTTCCGAATTGGAGGATTTAAGGAAAAATAAAAAGGCATATTATATATTAGACATTTTGACAGATGTAAGGGTGCATTCTGTTACTGTGCAGATGATCTACATTTTCCAACATACAGAAACTTTATATGAGAAAAGGAGAAAGAAAATATGTATTTTATTATTTGACCATTTCTGTTATCTATATCCTGTCATTTGTTTAGCATTTCCTTCCAGTACATTTGTACTGAATATGTCCAAGGATTTTACCAATATAAAAGAAGATAAGAAAAGTAACAAGTAAGGGAGAGCCATTTGGCCTATCCAGCCTGTTATATTAAGTATACCACCACAATTGTCCCCATCCGGACCGACGCATAATCTGCAGTTAAAGTTATACCTGATCATAACCAATATTTTTAACTGTTTCTCAAAGTATCACACATGCAAGTCATTTCCAATATTCTGTAAATACAACCTTTAAATTTGTTTTCACAGCAGTGAAACTATTTTGTATAAACAAACAAATTAACAGCATAATGCTGAGAACAGCAATTCAGACAGAAACTGCATAACGGATGAATTATTAATATTTTAACCTGCAAGCTCAAAACACAATAGACTATACAAGACATAGGATAACGTAAGATTTTCACTAGTGTTTTATAACTAGTTAAAAAAAAACATGAAACAAATGAATCTCTTTTCATAGGAATGTTTATCTGGTGTTTCAGTTTAGAGAAGCACCAACGTCCACTGAGAATTTATCAATTCTTCAGCATTCTTTAGGAAAATTCTGACCATTCAGGGATTTAGGGAGGGTTCTTAGCTCTGCTTTCATTTACTGTTTTTTTCTGTCAATGAAGTAAAGAAAGATCACATCGCCTCTTGTCAATCTGTTCTACACAGCAGAAGTGTGCAATAAAGTACAAAAACTCAGCCTTTCACACCCTTTCTCCATAGACACCATATGTAGTCTCTCCAGCACTGTCAGATGCCAATGCAATAGAAAAATAAAACAATTAATTATTTATTCTTTTTATATATTTTAAATTAATTTCATGTTTTCGAAAATCATTCCAGTTCCTGTCTTCATAAAAATGTATGCAGATTTGTTCAATCACTCTCAGATTTTTGTCCGAGTTAGTAGATATATTAGAGAAGAGCTAGAAAGGGACATTTATATCCTAGTTGTGCCACAACTTGAAAAATTGACTTTTGAAAAAAGACAATAAATTGCATTTGTTTTTTCCTGTTTTTGTTCTGGCTATTTTTTTCAAATATGTGTACTGAGTAAGACATACAGTATAAAAAATCTGGATGAAGGTTCTGACTGAGTGTCCAAGGGTGCCCTTTAATTTATGACCATCACCAGGCTTGTACTGTGTATATTTTCCAAGATAAGTCAAGATTATTAAAGGTTCATCCATTCTAGGAAGACACTGAGCTTGAGTTCCATCTGAGGGTGGGGTTAAAGCTATATTTTACTAGCAGAGATTTTGCTATGAAAACCTAAAACCTAAAACCTTGAAACCCTGTTATACTCACAGAGAATAAAATTTGCCCATCTAACCACATCTCTGACTGTATCTCTTTTGGGGTCATCACATTTCCCAGTTATGTCAGACTGGAGTCCTGCTGTGACCCTTGAAAATGACAAGATGATACAGGGTGCAAAATATCATAAAGTGATCACTCATTACCTTTATACAGCATGTTCCGTCATTGGGGTGTACTAATATGTACAGGTAGGTAGCGATGCATAATTAGCATAACTATCTCTGACCTTTCAAATTCAGGTGTTGTAACACCTGTGATATTTGTCTTCTGTCCTTATTTACTACAGTGTGTGCAGTGAAAGGACAGAGACAATAGAGACCAAGAGAACTGGGCTGATCACAGCAGATGTTAGTATGTACAGTACGTAAACACAGTGTTTGCATTTGTTGCAGCTGTTCTACACACACTGTACTGTATATGCATTAATGAATGTATTTTAGACTGTTAAAATATTGTAAACCTTTATCTTATAATTGTACTATTATAATTTTCTAGAACAATGTGTGCTATTTTTATCTCCCATTGTAGTATATTTGTACCGTTAATCTTAGTAATCCCCTAACTTGTGTTTTGTTATGTTTCTCTTGTTAAATAACCCTAAAACAAATTTAAGTTGTCAGCATAAATGTAGAATTTTAGCACTTAGTAATAGTAAATGCTTTCTAATTTATGGATGTTGAGGAAATGACAGCTAACTTTATTCCTTCTTCACAGTCTAAATGATTAGTTTAGGAAATATTGGATTCGGGTTGATTTAGTACTGCAGTCTTTCCATTCATCAGGTTATTTTTTTGTAATGTCCTCAGCCGCTAAAGAAATATACAACTATGAATTGAGTAATAAATGACTCACGAGACTCACCCCTTGTCTCCCAGCTGAAATCAGTGTTGTTCAAGCCCTGTGCAAGTCAAGGTAAAGAAATTACATAAATACATACATTATTTTCATTATATACTGTAGTTTACAATGTCCCGGTATCAAATGGTTGACCCTACTTGCTTTCTGTATTCTTGTTTTTCTAATGCTTTAAATACTCCTCCTTTGCACATACTGTAAGTATTTTCATATCTAGTCCTCAGCACTGTAAATACTTCTGTCATCTTTCAAGAATTGAAACTGTTGTTTAATGTCATTGCTACCAGTCTTCTTGTAATATTTAACAATTTCTTATTTTATGACGTGCCTGATAATATTGTATGACTGTGAGGCTGTAGAATGCATTTTAATTTCTGAAAAGTGGTCAAATGAAAAATGGCATAAGTTCGTGCAGTTAAAACTAGTAATATCACCTGCTTTTTATGGTTTTATTACGTTTGGAACATGCTTTTTTCCAGTAGGTCTAAATCATACTCATTGCAAAACCAATCCAGTATTTTGCCACTAATTGTCATATGCTTAACTGTGTGTTATAACATGTGATTCATAATACTAAACTAGATACAATACAATACAATAATTGATAAGTAAAAACTAGGAATTTGTAAGACAAATTAAAAGCAAAAGTATACAATGTGGCAAAGACTACAGAACCCTTTCAGCCCCTTGTTAGCAGTACAGATAGAAATTACTTTGATATTTCGTTGCATTTATATATTTCTGCTCATAGCTATACTTCAAACTAAAAACTTAAAATATATAGCTTCCTTCACTAGTGCCTTACCATAGCTATTCTACCTCATGCCTACATATTCTACATAGTTAATGCCTACGTGACACACATGTACTGTATACAAACCCACTAATTAAACCCATGCAAAAACGTCTACTCTCCTAAAGTAACCTCATGTGAGCATGCACACAAAATTATTCAATTATACAGTTATTGAGAACACACCCTAGACAACTAATTAGAATTTGAGGCCCTGTTTAGTGGCCTCTAGTGGCAGGCCAGCTGCCATTGCAGTCTTTTCCTAGAAAGGCCTGTCACAACATTTAAATAACTTTTTTTGTTGTCCTTTCCTTACACATCTATCTGTTCTCTGAAAGCTGAATGTCCACAACCTACTAAGGGTTGCTGTAGCCCAGAGAAACATAGGGTAGGACTGCACACTAGACAGCAAATCAGTTCATTGAATGGCAGAAGGATGTACATTAGGAAAGCTTAAGAGACATCTACTTACCCAGCCAGCATAGGTATGGAAGTTGAGGGAAAATCCAAGCACCCAGGGAAAACCAGGGTGAACACAGAGAGAACATACAAACTCCGCACAGAAGGAGCCCCAGTCTGGAATCAACACAGCTCTCACTGCAACAACACTGTGCCATCATTTTCTAACACATATTTACAGTAATCCTTTTACTTCTGCTTTGTGTTACGATATACAGCATTTAAAAAAGAGAGAAATCACAGAGAGAAATATTTATTTTCAGCTGGTCCCTGGAGTGACTGAGACGATTCCTTCCCAGTAATCATGCCCACATGGGGCTGTTGCTATGAAGGGTGCTTGGGTCCAGTAGTCCTCCAGAGAGATGTCTGCTATCTGGGGACAGCCCGCTGATCTTAAACAATGTGTCTTAAACAAACATCAAACTGTGCAATACAGAACACATAAAATACCGATTGTGTTATTGTGTCTTGTTAAATGCTGTGCAGTTTACCATTTGCATGGAAACATGGTAAACATTATTAAATAACAATGGTTCTCTGAATTCTATCAAGTACTCAAAGGAGAAAACATACAGTATGGTGAATATAAAACTACTCTACTGATAAAAAAGAGACGGACACACTGTGTGAGATAGTTCGACTGTGCTGTGTTCTGTGTGTGGTGTGTTCTATTTTGGGAGTTATAAATGGTTCCCCTAGCCAGTGAATGAGGGTGTTAGCCATGAGGTATAAACTCCTGTGTCCTGCTGGGTTCCTGCTCTGCAATAAGCAAAGCTCACTGAGTGAGAGGGTGTTTGACAGCTCTGTGTGTTTTAAAGGAAGTCGGGTAACAGTCCTCATTCTTCCCACTCTGCTACAAGGCTTGCAGTACTGAGCCGATGCCACAATTGAACATTTTCAAGAAGTAGTCCTCACTGGCCACCACTTGAAGCCACAATGTTCTTTCTCCCTTGGGCTTTGAGAAAGATCTTTCTCTCTGTGTTTTAATTGATCAAACTTGAGAAGGCAAGTAGATAGCTACACAACTGGTTGCTCACTCTTGCTGAGATCTCCTGGCATGCCAATGGTCCAGTGTAAGATGTTGCCTGGCAGAGTGAGACTGCTAGTGAGTGATTTGTTTTGCATATTGCCTAATATATGTGTATTGTTAATCACAATATGCCAGAATATGGCAAAATATGACAGAATATGACAGAATCTGACAAGACAGCATCTGCAATCTGGTGCAAAGCACGCATTGCAGATGGACATTGTGTAGAACTTCCAAAATAGGATCCTCTAGTGATCAGAGATGTTAATAAGCATAAAGAATAAACCTCTCACGTGCAATAAAATATCAATAAATCTTAAGATGTAAAGTAAAGATTGCTAAATGACAAGTCTGGTTTCTTCTCACCCATACTAAGCTGTATTAACAGCAAAGAGGAGCAGATCAGAGTAAACTTTATGTTCAGAACGTGTATATAGTATCTCAGACTGGGTCTAAGAAGATTTTCTTGGTGGCGTCATAGAAACAGAAATGTACAAAATTAGCAACTATAAGCCCATTTGGGGCCAGAGTTAATTAGAGCAGAGTAGACATTTCTTTATTGTGATCATCTTGCAGTTTATATTTCTGCTTCTACAGTCATTGAAAATGACAAAAATATCCAAAGGACCAGTATATACTGTATATATACAATAATTGGCATTATTATTGGATATCATCCAATATCCAAATAAGCATCAAGCAAGGCTTTATTGAAGGCTATATATCCTATCACAGCACACACCCTTAAATAACACCAGGTGTTCATATCAATGAATAACAGTAATAACTGTTAGTAATAACAACAGTACTAAAAAGACCCAGACTTTTAAAGATACTGTATGTTTAATTCATAATTGGAGCTGTACATACAGTACACTACAGTACTATACTGTATATGTATGTATCATCTGCTGATGCCTACGAAACAATAGCCACAAGCAAATTGTTTATTTAACGTTGATCATTTTAGTCTCAGAAAAGTGTTAAACCGTTACTAATTAAGCACACTTTATACAAGATTTTTTTCTCCAGTCCCACATACAGTAGCCCTAGCAGGAGTTTACTCTCCATTTTTCTTTTGCATGCTGCGTACCTGTGATACATTTGATTAAGTATACAGATGCTTTTTCTCTGACTTTTTTGTTGCTTGTAAACTGAAATGCTGGACAACAGTATGTTTACTGTACTTTTGCTTCCTGAGTTACATAAGGGTTTAGGTCTGCAAAACATAACATAAGCCAAAATTGACCAAAATAAAGTCAGAACACACTCTTGTAGGATTTTCACATTAAAAAATGATCTTTATTGCATTATCTACAGTATACCATCTGTATTACTGTAATAATAAAAAATATAAACAATAATAAAGCAAAACTCCACATTCATAATACTGTTATTATAGTATACTGTACAGTACTGTAGCATTCTAGCACCTCTGTTCTTTAACCTTCCGCTTCTCCCCCTATAAAAAGGTGCAGACGGACCTCTTCCTGGTGCCCAGCACGGGAGCTGTCAGTGAATGCTCTGCCTTTCTCTCCCAGCCCCTCTCAGTGACTAGCATACAGTACATCTGTTAATTATTAAGGGCAATAAACCTCTGTGAGCTTGTAGTCTTGGTGTCCTGCTTTTACAGCCCCACACGCCAACACACTCTCTAAAGGAGAAAAGGAACAAGTGCTACAGCGCAGTGCTTTAATAATAACACATTCAAGCAAAGAACACTGCAGATTACAGAACAGAACTTCCCTTAATTCCTAGTGTTGGCTTGCCTTTCACATCTCTAGAATGCTTTACAGTTATGATAAAAAACAAGGCCAAGCGGAACAAGACTGAGGCCGCGTGGACATTTTACATGTGTGATGTATGTATGGGAGTTTTACAGAATGGCTTGAGAACATTGCAGCGGACTCATAGTACTCACTTTAGAACAGAACACTTGATAAGGTGGCAAAGAGAGGAGGCCATTTGGTCCATCGTGCTTGTTTGGTACTTTAAAATGGCCTGCTATTTTTTTTAATTAATCCATCTATTTATCACTTTACATTTACTTAAAGTCTTCTTTTGGGTGTTGCATACTATTAAATGCGAAGCAGTTAAAAAGTTCACTTAAAATGTTCATTCTCAAAGACTTTTAAGTTAATTGGAAAGGTGCTTTAACTAGAAACTGAGCATGAATACAAAACTTTGATTCCACATTACTGTGGATGAGCTAACAAACATGATTTTTGTCTTAAGCATATTTTTGAGTTTCATTTGGATCTGTGCTTTGATGTATATTTTGGTGTTGTTTGGTACTGCTTTATATTTGCTTTAGGAATTATGTTTATAATTCTTTTAACTACATTACACAATTGTCACTTTTATCCACGGCACCTTACCATAACCAGACGTTTAGGGGCAGTGAATGTGCAAAAGATACGTACATACTGTAGAGTGGAATGATACTGCAAAAAGAGAGACAGAAATAAGTTTTGTATGGATCAGAAGCAAGGAGCCACAGATAATTACCTACACCTTTGTACGCTGTCAAGATGAAAGGACAGGGTGCCATGGCCCAGTCAAATGTCCTCCATGTAGCCCAGATCTGAAACCACTAGACGTTTTCCTATGGGGTCCCTGAACTTTTCTAATCACCTCCTATAAACCTAGAACAGCCAGTTTTTTAAGGAGTGCAAAATGAAATCCTAATTCCACTGTTGAAGTACTAACTTAACATTTCTCCAGGAGCTCCGTGAAGTGCCTTCAATATTTTAGATGTGGGGTGCACTAGTTTTTAAATTGTAGATTCAGCCATGGTGGCTGATGGAGGTATATTTATTTCTTATATACTGTACTTTGGTTTTACTTGTAATAAGAGTCCATGTCAGCTGTGGATGTATGGGAGTGAGAGTTGGTTGTTCTGCATGGAAAGAAGCTCTGCCTCCATTTAAATGTACTGTAACACTTCGGGGTTCACGTGGGCGCCCTCGCGTCACTCAACAGGGACCCAGCCTCTTGAGCCAAAGGGAAACCTCCCTTCAGCCCAGTGGGTGAGGTCCCTGCTATCCACAGGGAAGGGCGGTGACGTCACCACGCTGGTAAGCCGGCTCTCGCAAGCAATGGAGGCCGTATGCGTTACAGTACAATGTTATTTCATTTGTGCTTCCATTGAAAAGGCTTCTGCTTCTCACGTAACACCGTGTGAAAGTTCATTTATTAAATTGCTTTTAACTAGGTAGAAATGATGTATTCTGCAATTACAGATTTCTCCTGTTTCATTAGAAATGCTTGCCTGTTTAGCATTACACAGATGGCTGACTAGTATTAACACCAGACTGCTTCATTGTCGGAGCAACATATTGTTCTACATGGGGAAAAATGCAAGGTTTGCCTCAGAGAGCATCAGAGGCTAAAAGCAATATCATATAAGTATGAAATGAATAAACAAATGCGACAGCCATCTGTGCAGTTCCATAAGCAAAGCTACAAGCTGATCAGCAGGACCAGGAGAAGGAAAAACAATTCTCAGCAGATTTGACCTGATTTTGTTTCTTTGATTAGCACTTGTTTTGCTCATCATACTGTATGTGATTGCTTTTTTCAGATTTTAATGCAATATTTTCCTGCTGGTCTGCGAATGAATTTTCTTCCATCTTATGGTAAATGCAGCTTATGGCCATGACAAGGTCCTGCCTGTATTTATTGTAACTTCAATATGTACAGCAATGTTTTCATTTCACTTGCGGCTCCTGTCCTAATGTGGAAATTCTGAAACTATAAATAAGCTTTAGTGATGTCACAGGTGAGACCAGGTGGTCACTCCTTGGATGTAAGACAGTTACATTCATCTGCAAAATATCACATTACTATCTGCTGAATTGTTTCATTAAACTTGAATTTGGCTTGAGTGAGATTTGCATGTCTTCACCGCTGCAGTGTCTCATGACTGTGTGCACCAGGGCACTGGAGTAGTATTCCCAAAGGTCTGTATTTGCTGTATATGAAAATAAATTGGAAAAACAGCTTTGCACAAAATGGGTTTATATATTTTTAATAGCGTGTTACATTGTATTCTGTCATGACTTGTCACACCTTGAAAGCTTTTTTAATGAACTACAGCTGAACTATAGCTAGTATTAATTTTCACATTTTAACATCCACACTTTTTCAATAACTGTTTAGTCCACTCCAGCGTTGTGGTGAAACAGAGCCTAACCTGGCAGACACTGAGAGCACAAGGGAGTATAGGATACCATGCCAGTCTGCTGGAAGACACACACTTTAAAGTAGAACTATTTTTATATTTCAGGATTAGAAAGAAAGGGGGTTAATGAGTGCATTTCAAACCAAAATAAATCTACAATGTATACAGTAACTTGTAAAACCTCCTTTTTATGTACAATACATGAAATGTGCAGGTATGATCAGCACCATACTCTGCGAACAAGGCAGCAAGACTTCTGGTGATCTTATGTTGTGGCCTTATTACTTTGTAAAGAAGCAGGCTTGTGAATGCATCTCTTCTCATCCAATAGAAATATTGCTTACCACTTACTTGTAAACTCTGCGTACAGATCATGTAAGAAAATGTCTGCAGTGAAATGTGTGCTGCACATCCTTTGCTTATTTGCTTGTACATCACAGTACATTAGTCATTATGGAGACTAGTGAGCAGGAAGGGCCACAAGTTTGTGACAACATGGCGACTTACTGTACAGTACTTTCACAATGTTCCTAATTTTGTGCTTAATTTAAAATTTGTAAAAAAATGTATATCGTCAATGAATTTATTTTGTTACCCAGATTTAATAAACAGTCTGAGAATTTGGGAGTGTAGTTCCCCTTTAAATTGTGGAGCCGGTTAGAGATACCAAACAATCTAGTGTCTTTGAGCTGTAGGAAAAAGCTAGAGAAAACAATGCGCCCTATATTTCAACCCTGCACACAAGGTACAGTAGCAGCCTAGCCTAGAACTGAAATCAATGGAACATCACTAATTGCCAAAAGAACATAAGACAACAAAAACATTTCCCTCTCCGTACAAAATCCCCTTCATTCTCCTGACAGCTGTGTGTCCACTAAAGTTAGAACGCAATAAAAGCCTGTCTGTATCAGCAGCAGCCCTACATCCCTCAGAAGAAGCACTTGCGATCAGACACTTTTTATTAGACACAGTATTAATAAAGTAAAAATAAACTTTAAGCTAAGTCAAAATGTGTTTGTAGAAATGGTGTCCTATCCTTACAAGTCTTGACTGAAAGAGGCACCAAAATGGATGGAGCTGTTTGACATTATGAAAGAATTTCCGTGACAATACCTTTGTCTTAAGGCAAAGAGCAGTCATTTCATTCAGTCATTAGTTTTTATAGTAGTCTGTGACAGACACACTTGGTGAATAATACTCCATAAAACAGGATGTTGCAGCTGATCTGAATCCACTATAACAGGTAGAGTGTTACAATTAAAGGAGAAAGAAGAATCAGTCAATAAAACA
The DNA here is from genome assembly GCF_059453375.1 of Lepisosteus platostomus. NCBI lineage: Eukaryota > Metazoa > Chordata > Actinopteri > Semionotiformes > Lepisosteidae > Lepisosteus > Lepisosteus platostomus. The sequence continues at coordinate 8,365,452 of NC_142618.1, read as the reverse complement.
AGCATTACGTCATCTCAGTCTGATATTTTTTGACAGCTATAATTAATTCTATTTACAGAACACAATCAAACAGATTACAGATCCCCACTGCATGTGGTTCAGAAGCTCATCGATATGGCCTTTTGTTCAAATTTTAGATCTCAGTTCTTTTCAAGCTATAGAGTTTACTCCACAAATTGGGATTACAATTCAACTCTCATATCTGAATAACAATTTACAGTTTATCTGTAAATCTAGGGCCAGGTAGGAGTACTTACAATTGGGACTGCATTTAGCATAGAAACTGGAGACAGAACCAGAAACCGCACGTTTTGAATACTGATTTGTGTGGATACATGCTCACATAATATTGCTCTATATGCTTCAAAGCATATGCAGTTATTCTTGTCTGTTAAGAGATCAAAGCAGTACTGAAGCTGTCATTTGTGAGTATCTGAAGACCTAGATTCCTTTAATATGGAACAGGATAACACTTTTCCGCTTAACTGAATAAAGGAATTTTTTCAGTTATTAAATTTTTTTAATGAGAACCAAAGCAATCTGAATGTTGAAAACGTGTACCCATAGTAATAAATACTTGAGTTTCATGTACTGGTATAAATAATATATACATTTATAATTAATAAGATGTCTTGGTCTTCTGGCATTTTGTCACACCAGGATGAGCCTGTATGAAGGGCAGTGAGGACTAGATTGATGCAGCCAGGCTAAAATGAATCACTACAAGTGGAGTTCTGTAGTGATTGGACAGTCTTGCCCAGACCATCACACTCAGACCTCCCCATTGATTGGTATGTTGTACCCAATAATTAGCTATCGGTCTACATGCCTGTGCCAAATTCACTGACACCCATCAGACTGATCTACAAGAAAAAAAACTCAATTCATTGCTGAAGGGGACTTGGCTCCATTGCTGGCTTGTTTACCTGAGCAGTTGCTTCATTCATATCATTCTGTTGCATTCGTGAAAAACTGATGAGCACTGGACCCTGTGTGGCCATCGAGTTTGCACATGGAGACTGTCGAGCCACCTTCTCACATTTGTACTGCTGACGTGCCTGTTATTTTCTTATTGTTGGATAACTGTGTTTTGTTTGTGAAATCTTGGTACACTACTGTATGTTAGATACTGCTGGTTGTGGGCAGTCAATATTGTAAGTGACAGTGCACTGACTCAGTCAGGTTTTGAACACGCCCGTGACATGAAAGTGATGTTCTCTTGATGAGTGAGGCATATTGGTTTCTTTTCTACATATATTTTTACCAGGCTTGACATTTAGAAGGTTAAGTAATCTCAGAAAGATCTCTAAACCTCTAAAGCTGTGGCTCTCTCGTTAAATTGGCAGGGTCATTCTATAAATTGCACCTATGAAGCAGTAGTCTCTTGAATGTATCATGGTCAGCCATGAGTGATCAATTAATTAAAACTATGTAAAAATATTTCAATATCCAGAATCCATTTTATTTTTCTAAACTATACATACATAAATGAAGTGATTCATTTTGATGCCAGTATACATTTTTAGACAGTTTGAATTTTATGATTTTAAGGCTCAGTAACTAACACATGCAGTAAGAGGAACATGCTTAATTATTTTGTTTAATAAACAATAACCTGGCCAGATTGTTAAGGTCATTTCTGCTTTAGGCAACGTCTAACAAAAGTCCCACTGCCACATTACTTCAATCATAGTGAACAATATTTTTTGACACCTTTGAGTGGTTCTCCTGAAAGGGTCTAGACAAGTGTGACAGGACATGCATTGAATAGCTTACATTTGATAGCTGTGGATAAATTCACAAGTTTGGAAAACATTATGCGTTTATGTTTTTGTATCAGAAAGAACCAGCATTGAACTTCAGAGTGAGGTGCCGTGCCTCTCAGTCTTGAATTATCAATTACAATTTGGTTTTGAGCAGCTTTAAGCTGTTTCAGTTTTTTTAAAGCACTTCCCTGTTTGTAATGGAAAGGGTTGGAAAGGGATGGGTTAGAAGTGAGGGAGAGGAGTGCTACCAAGCACAGAACATTACAGTTGGGCTGTAATGTGTTCTTACTGATGACCACTGACTTTTCACAGTCACTAAATGGGCTAGCAGCTATAATTTGGCTAACTGTAAAAGCCTGAAGTGATGCATTTGTCACTCAGAAGCAGCACTCCAATGTGGTAAATGGGCATAGGTAAAATTGAGCATTTCTTAAGTGAGCTAAGGCATGTAATAATTGATTCAGGAAAGAAATGTATTTTAAAATATATAATAATAATAATAAACTTTATTTTATATAACGCCTTTAAAGGTGGCTTCTCAAAGCGCTTTACAGGATGACAATTACAATAAATAAGAAGAATACAACAATAAATAAGAAGAATACACAAGATAAGACACAATTACAATTACAACAATACAACAATAACAATAATATGGACAGCTGAATCTGCTTTATTCACAAGTAATGCTGAGTTTTTTATAATTTTGAGTAACGAACTCATTGGGAAATTGTGTTTAAATATTAAAAGTAATGTTCAGCTTGGGTAAATATATATTATACTGTAATTTGCTTTATAATATGTTATGCAAGTAAAGCAGGTGCTTTATAGTGCTAAGCAAAAATATTGAGATAAGAACTATCATTTTGCTTTAAAGACAAGCAGTTAATACAGTTTGTGCGGCCATGAGATTAATATGCATACATTTGACAAACCAAAAATATTGGGATATAATCATTTTTAGTAAATATTACAATGAAAAAATTGGTATTTGGTTTCATATCCCTTAGAAGGAATAGCTACTTGAGTCTGTGACCCATTGATGTTTCTTAATTTATTGTGTAATCATTTGAGATGCTTTCCTGCAGGCGTTGAATTGCTTATTCTTGGAGTTTTCTGCCTTCACTTTTTTCTTCGGCATGCAAAATGCATGCTGCTTTCTTCTGAGAAATGGAAATTATACATTTTCTGATCAACTTTTTACTTGAAACCAAAGAAGCTACAGTAGTTTGATTTAAATCAATCATATTTGATTGATTTAAAATCATATAATCATGATTTTGATATAATACATGAATCCTTGAGCACCGGCATTGTACCAACGGTCCTCAAAACTGCTGCTATTACCCCAGTGCCAAAGAAGCCTAACATGGCTCTCGACAATCTTAACAACTTTCGCCCCATCTCCAACTTACCCTTTCTCTCTAAAATTCTAGAACGTGCTGTCACACTTCAGTTACATAACCACCTCATGACAAACAACCTTTTCGAACCCCTCCAATCTGGCTTCCGTCAACTTCACAGCACAGAAACCGCCCTAGTCAAAGTCACCAACGATCTCCTAATAGCTTCTGATTCTGGTTCTCTTTCCATACTCATCCTTCTTGATCTCAGTGCTGCCTTTGACACTGTTGACCATAACATCTTGCTTTCTCGTCTCGAGACTGTGTTTGGAGTCTCTGACACTGCCCTCAAATGGTTTAAGTCTTACCTCACTGATCGCTGTCACTTTGTCTCTCTCAATGGGTACAGGTCTGAAATTGGTCTTGTCAAGTCTGGTGTCCCTCAGGGCTCAATACTGGGCCCCTTGCTCTTCAGCATTTACATGTTCCCACTTGGTCAGCTTTTAAGATCACATGGCCTCAGCTTTCATTTTTACGCTGACGATACTCAAATATACATCCATACCAAACCCGACACTGATGTGGCTGTCTCTATTCTATCTAATTGCATCTCTGACATAAAAATTTGGATGACTCAAAACTTCCTTCATCTTAACTGTGACAAGACTGAAGTCATGCTTATTGGTACCCCCCATCAACTTCGCAAAGCCAGTCCTGTAACCCTGTCTGTAGATGGCTCTGTACTTGAGCTCCAATCAAAATTGAAAAACCTTGGGGTTATATTCGATTCTGGCTTAACATTCGACCCACATGTACAGCATACTGTCAAAACATCTTTTTTTCACCTTAGAAATATCGCAAGACTACGCCCTATGCTATCATTAACTGTGGCTGAAAAGCTGATCAACATATTTGTATTCTCTCGAATTGACTACTGCAATGCTCTGCTCCCTGGGGTATCTAAATCTACTCTGAACAAGCTGCAGTATGTCCAAAATTCAGCAGCCAGAATCCTGACCAGATCTAGTGCAAGTGTTCACATTACTCCTATCCTGGAGTCCTTGCACTGACTTCCGGTCAAATTCCGCGTAGACTTTAAAATCCTCATGCTCACCTACAAGGCTTTACATGGCTTGGCACCTCAATACCTGTCTGAACTTTTATCGCCCTACTCCCCACCTCGCAACCTCCGCTCTTCAAATTCTGCCCTCCTTACTGTCCCCCAAGCCCGTCTACATTGTATGGGCGACAGGGCCTTCTCCTGCTATGCCCCCAAGCTCTGGAACTCCTTGCCCAAGGATATTAGAGAGTCACCTTCTCTAAACTCCTTCAAATCCAGACTCAAAACCCTCCTTTTCAGAAAAGCCTTTACTTAACTGGTTCCATTCTTCACCCCTCTGCTCTTCTTAATACCATCTTCCACGGTCTCCTCTATTGTTATTGTTGTATTGCTGTAATTATAATTGTGTCCTGTCTTGTGAAATTTTTCTTATTTATTGTTGTAGTCTTCTTATTTATTGTTAATGTCATCCTGTAAAGCGCTTTGAGAAGCCACCTTTAAAGGCGCTATATAAAATAAAGTTTATTATTATTATTATTATTAAATGGCCTCCTCTCATTTGCTGTCTTGCTTCTTATTATTTTAATTTTTTAGTTTCCTCTTACTTTTCACTCCTGTAATTTGTGAAGTTTAAGCCAAATTATGTCTATGCCTTTGTCTCTCAAAGAATCCATTGTGGAGTTACTGCAGCTATCAGTCAGTCTTAGGGAAGAGTTTATAACAGCTGATATGTTGATTGCTTTGTTGTTCTTTGGATCAGTTTCACTAGAATGATTTGATGGACAGCTTGAAGTTTTATACAGAAATGTAGGTCAGTTGGGTCATTCTATGAATTCTGCAGGACCCTTCCCTCTATTAAGTGGGTTTCTTAAAGGTTAATAGTCTTCAATGCAATTTGAATTCTCATTTTTAGTTTTTAGACTATGCAGTGATGTGGAAATCAAGGGTACATGTACATAGTTATTTCCTTTTTTCATCTGTTCTTGAAGAGAACTTACTGTAGTCTTAAGATTTATGGAGTTTTGAATATGTGCTGTGCGTATATAATATCATGAGATTGAAATATGAGAGTAGCCATTTCTCTGTAAAATGAAATTATATGGTGCAGTAAAGAATGAATAAAGCATAGGTATATTTTAGAAAAAAGAAAAACGTGATACAGAAATATTTCACAAAGGCAATAAATGTTAAATGCCTTATTCGCCTTTTTGTGTACTATAAAATAGTGATTCCCTGATCTTGTCTTGGAGAAACCCTGTGTCTTCTGCTTTTTGCTCCAGCTGAGTTCTTAATTACTGGCTAATTTATTTCAATTGTGTGTTTGCAGGATATTTGTAAATTTGCTTTCACGTCTCAAAAATGGTTAAATGACAATTGGAATTGGTATGAACCCTGTGTCAATTTCAAAAGTTTCAAAACTGCCCTCATTCAGGTGTGTTGCCTGAAATGTATCCAGTTCTGCAGAAGGATAAAAATGTTAGTTGTTGAATGTGTCCAATACAATGTAATTCCCACTGTATCTCTTACTCATCACTTGATCAACTATTGGGAGCTTTAAACTAAGGAATAATAGCAAACAAGTTGAAAAGAGGCTTGGTAAAGTTCTTTATGCAAGCTGTTCAAAATAGAACCCTTGAATTATGGTACTTATGAGCTATCTTTTAAAACCCAACTCTACAGAATACTGTAGAACAAAACAAATCATATATAGTTTGTCTAGTCATACACAATGTATATTTTAATGTTTCATTTAGAAAATATAGGAGAAGGAAGAGAAAAAAGGGGAGAAACATACTTAGACAAGGTACAGGAAACATTACATCATTTGGGCTTCTTTGTCAATAGCAGAGTGAAAAATAAAAGTTTTTATGTATAACAAAGTGATTATTAACTATGTAAAACAGTTTTCTATAGTCATGAAATGTTTAAATAGTGAAAAGATGCTCAGTATTGCTGGCTGTGTGTGGTATTTACAGTATGAGACACAGCTAATATTAGCAAAGGTTCTTCAGGTGGGTAGCTGCGTTAGCATGCGTAGGCTGCAAAGGAACAAGTACTAGGTTTATTCTATGCTGAAAAAAAGAAGAGAGAAAACACAACGTTTCGGCCGTGGAGCCTTCTTCAGGTGTGAGGACCTGAAGAAGTGTGAGCACCCTCACACCTGAAGAAGGCTCCACGGCCGAAACGTTGTGTTTTCTATCTTCTTTTTTTCAGCATGGAATAAACCTATTACTTGTTCCTAATATTAGCAAAGGTGTGCTTAAGTTTCTGCATCTGTATGCCATATTGGCTGTAAAGCATACAGTGTTCCTTACTTGTAAAGCAGTTTCAGTTATTCCAAATCAAGAAGTTGTTAGCATTTACACTACCCTTTCCCAATAAATTGTTCTGCTTTAGGTAAAACAGACTTAAGTACCTGGACTAAACCAAAGCAACTTTGGAAGTCTGGTAAGGCATCTTTCTCAGCCTCTTCGGTGAGCTAAAATGTAGATGATTGGATCGTGGAGTTGCCATTCTAATTGAGTTTAGAACATAATGAGTTAAGATTTGTGATGAATTTAGAAGGACAGCAGTATCATAGCAAAAAGGAAATTACGGCAGCAGTATAGGAGGCAGATCTGAAACGATCTCTCAGATGGACCAGTCTGATGTGTCGGTCCTGCTCTGGTGTGGTCACTCGAGGGTGACCAGATCTGGGACAGTCATCTGTCCTGTCGGTCTGCTGAAACCTCCTCTGTAGTCGAGACACAGTGGAGTGGCTTACTCCATAGTGTCTGGCAACGCTGGCACATGACAAGCCTGCCTGCAGCATGCCAATGGCTTTTTGTGAAAGTACATAAGCTATAACTATAGTGTTCTCATTCCAAAAAATGTTGTGTTTCTCCCCCCCCCATCAGTATCTATTCTCGTATTATACTAACAGTACTGTGTTTCTCTCCAGGAGCAATGAATGCTTAACAAGTTCCAACCACTCAATTAACAAATACTCCAGGAGCTGCTCATAAACAGAAAAAAAACAAATTCTGGAATTAATTATTGCCTGTCGAAACTAGAAAAAAACATTAAGGACTGACCATTAGTTAACTTAATAACCTGGCAGCTGCTTCTAGACATTGCTAATGGAAGCTTTCCTGTAATTGAGTCTGTGATTAATAGACTGTGAGATGAGCTCGTTTGTCTGAAATTTGTCTGTCATCACAAGAGTGCTTTGACAGTGAGAAAAAAATGTATTGTGAATTTCCATCAGGAGAAGTTAAGCAATGCAAAACTGTAAGTAGTAAGTAGTGTCTGCATTTAATGAATAATCTTCCTTTTTTTCTATTCTGAATGCTTACAAGATTACAAGATCCTCATCCACTCTAAAATTTAGTGACATTTAGGCTCCAGGCATTGTTATTTTATATACAATCGATACAAAACTATGATCTGTATTTTTGAGACTTTTTTTCATTGAATCCTTTCATTGCTTTTTATTGCACTATAAAATTTTAGATACTCTATTGATATTCCGTAATCACAAATGGATCTGATGATTTTGAAATTAGAGGTGCAATTAGAATTAGATCCATTTACTGTATATTTAAAACTGCAAAAACGCTGTAAAAGGAAGGCCAACGAATCCTTAAAGTACTGCAGCTGTACGTGGCTCTAGTAAAAAATCATTACAATTTTAAATGTTGATTAACCAATTAGTGCTTTCTTGTATTATATTTCATTAAATTGTCGGTATGATTAGCACAACGCTTACATTGCTGAGACAGGATGTTGCTACCATGTTGCCACCACAACTCTAAAAGACCTACTATACATGACACACCTGAAGAAGGCTCCACAGCCAAAACATTGTTTCTTTTCTTCTCTTTTCAGCATGGAATAAACCTTTAACTTGTTCCTTTGCAGCCTATGCATGCTGACACAGCTACCTACTTGATCTACTATACAATATGTCACAACACTGTACAACACTAATATTTTCACATTCCTGTTTGATAATCAGTTTTTAATTACACACGCATATATAATTATTAGTAATTGTGAATAAATAGGAATTAGAAAACGTAATTTTATTTCAGATTTTGATTATAAAAATATATTATACACAGACTGAAGTGGCTTTTAAAATACAGAATTGTATTTAAAAGCAAATAAACACGTATAGTAAAAAACAAAACAGATCAGATTAAAATTAATTTTGATTTAAATAACTGTCCATTGTGTATTGTACAGTAAGTTACAAGGTAGCAGCTTACAATTAATACAGTACATACTGATATTTAGATCAGTATATTTAAATTTGCAGTTGAGGTACTAGAGATCCATAGCAAAGACAAATATATTTTTTAAAAAGGACACATCTGAGTTTCTTTCTATCTTAGGTTGTTTTGATTGTTCAGGTTTAAAGTTAAGCAGAGACAATCATAGAAGTTCTCTTTTCCTTCTGTTTTCTTAGTTGTTTAGTTTAAACACAATCGTAAGCAATGTGTTGAATTATACTTGAGACAAAATGAGAGGTAGGTAGAATACATGTATATATTTCCTTCTGTTTTTTTGTAGTTTGGATCGCTGTCCACATACTGTATAAATGAATACTGTGTGAAGATGCAAGACAAGTAGAATATTTCTCTTTCCTTCTTGTTTGGAGATAGTCCACACGTAGAAGAATAATGCATGAGGCAAAATACAAGAGGAGAAAAATGTTTTTTCTTTTCTTCCATCTTTTGTCATTTTCAGCAGGTGTTGACAAATCAGTGCATGCAACAAAAATATGAAGAGAGGGGTTTGAGAGGGAAATACATCTAGCGAATGTCAGTAATGTTTCTAACTTAAACCAGCTGAGTAAGACTGGCCTTTTCTGTAGTTAACCCTCCCGCATGTCTGCCAAGAACTTCCGTTCCTGAGCTGTGAAATTTGCAGGTTTTTTGTTTTTTTGTTTTTGTTTCCGGGAGTCAATTGTTTTGCAATGTGTAATTCAGACAGAAGACATTGTGAGTGCTGAGGTTCTTCCGTTTGCTTCAGTTTGATTTAATTATGGCATCTCTAAAACTCCCCCCTTAGTGCCTGTTAATCTCATGAGCACAGCTTTCTCGTGAAGCAAGATTTAGTCTAAATCATTGTAGCATGGAATGAGGAAGTGTATTACAGGTTAAAACCAAAATGGTCTTATTATTTTAAATAAATGTAAATACAGCTATTCATCTTTGTCTCCCCAACTACTTTCTCATGGAATTCAACTGAAAATATGAGCTGAGCTATGTTTGACATGAATAATCTTTTTTTTTTTTCAACAGCATGTTAATATTCTAAATAGAAATGCATGTTGACTTATGAAAAGCATAAAAACAAGTTTCAGCACTATCATTAGTATCACAAATCATATTAGGTGTCTTTTATAATTCGATGAGTATTTGTGTTTACTCTGTGTGGTCTAATTTCCCTGAGTGAGGCAGGCATTGCCTGTTTTCATCGTAAATGTGCATAATTCACTTAGGCCCAAGGAATGAGGAAACTGACTGACCAGGGATTATTTATTGCAGTACACCCTGTTTTCCGGAAGAATCGTTTTTGTTTTCTGCAGTCATCCCTTCTGGTGATAGCTTGTCATCACTGCATATTCAGCTTCGCACAATCAAGATATTAAAGATTTCTGATAAGAAGATGGTTAACTGAAAGGTGCAATCATTTAATTTGATTGCAGGTATAGAGAATACTATTTTATTGCAATTGTTTCACTATTGGCTCCATGACTCACTGTTTCTTTAAAATCATGCAGCTACCAGGCTGTGTGAGGATGTTAACACACATCTTCATGTCACACGTCTGTGCCACACATCTTCATGTCACCAGGTTCCACCAGCATTTAGAAAAATAAATTAGAAGTAGGCTTAGAGGAGTTTACGTCCGTATGTACGTGTACATTGGATTTCTTACTCATGTTGATCTCTCAGGACACACACAGTACAACAAAGTTGACAGTACATTACAAACAAAATAGATAATAACAACAGAACAGTAAATACGTTGTAGAGGACAATAAATATGTAGCTGTGGAGAAACAAGGTAGATCATGCAAAAATGTGCATCGAGTCTGAAGCATTGCAATTAGCTGTTAAGGATGCGTACTGCAGTAGGGCAGAAAGTAAATTGAAATAAATTAAAATGATGTCAAATAAAGGATATGAATTTTGGAAAACTATTACATGTAATGTTTGACATCATTTTTATTAATCAATGATTCATGACTGGCTGTAATGTAGTCAAGGGACTTTGACTGTCCTAAAAGCCATAAATGAGTTCATTAGTGAAAAAGCTGATTCCCCAATGGAGATGAGGTTATTGGACTTGTTGAATGGTGAACCTGGTGAAAAACACAGAAAAGAAACTATCTCCCTCTTAAAAAGATAACATTGCTTTTGTGCCATCAGTGGGCTGGAGGCTGGATTAAGTCACTATAGGTGGACTCTTGCTCCAGAGGAGCCAAGTCGTGTTAGGAGTGAATCAAAGTTTTGTGTAGGACACCATCTCGGACATCAGGCATTGTGACGCGGATACGTAGAACGATATCCTAATAACAATAGGACTAATCAAAATGGAAACTGAAGTATGCTGGTTGAGGCAGGGGTATAGAATTGGTGATGTGGCTGATGTCCTAATCATCAGACTTCCTTCCTATATTTGCAACCTGGTGCAATGTCATGTCTTTGCAGTTAAATGTTAGTGCACCTCTGCCAAAAAAGATTGCCGTTTCCCTGATGATAACTTTTTATAAGAGAGAAATGACAGGAGAAATTTAAAATTAATCTTCAGTGAAGCCAGCAGTCTAAAGGGTGATAGATCCAAACATGTGTGGTTAATTTTTAGCTCAATTTGTACTCAGAACTGATAACTTTGTCAGATGTACTATACGTTCTGTGGTTAGGCTCTGTTCCTTAACTGTTCTCTCTGAAATAAATGTTCTATCCTTCACCTTTCTAAAACTTTGACATTTCTGTAAAAAAAGGCTGAGGGACTCATGAATCAGATGTTGCCTTTTATTGCTTGCAAAAATAATTCAAATTTATTTATGAAAATGCCAGCAAATATTTTTTGTGCCACACTATTGACAGTATAATTTGCATGCTGTTGTGAGAAGCATTTTTCATTCTGTGTGGAGAGGACTGTTTGACATTGTATAAGAAGTCAAATTATATTTACTGTTCTTTTTTCTTCTTTTTGTAAGTGTAGACGGACTTTATGATAGGAAATATTACAGCTTTAAGATGAATGCTTTACCTCACCTCTGCTTTTTTCTGACTGCTTGGGACATTCATTCGATTTCCTTTGTACTTTGATTTTTTAATAATCTCCATTAAAAATGTTAAATAAGATTTAAGATCACTTTATTGGCCATATACAATTTCTGGTATTTGGAATTTGTCTTTTTCACATATCCCAACTTGCTCTCCATGAGACACAGACAGGGAGAGAAGCTTGGGGTCAGAGCGCAGGATCAGCCATTGTACAGCGCCCCTGGAGCAGTTGGGGTTAAAGGCCTTGCTCAGGGGCCCAACGGAGTAGGATTCCTCTGCCGGCCTCGGGATACGAACCGGCAACCTTCCAGCCACATTTATAATAAATACCATTTATAATAAATACAAAAAGAGGTATTTAGCTCTTCTGTTTTATTTGAAGTGGAGCAGCATTTTATCCAAGATGTGTGTGGTTTAGAGACAACAAATACAGGTATTTAAAGAAAGTAGTGCAGGCAATCTGCTGCTGGCGATTTCGATTAGCCTTCTCTATAAATAAGTGAAGAACACAGGAGAAACTGTGTAATTGTTAGATTAGTTAGACTAATCACAGTGAAGGCATGGGGATAATGTATAGACCAGGGAAGAGGTCATTTCTTACACGGTAGGTTAGAAAGGGTGCAGCACAGTTTGCTTTCTCATAAAATTATGCAGAATGGCAACTCCCCAGTAGGTCAGAAAGGGGTCAGAACGGTTCAGTGTCTATAAGATAATACTGAGAAGGTGCTCTCCCATAGGTTAGAAAAGGGAAAGCAAGCTTCGGTCTCCCAGCATTAAAGTTTAGACCAGGACTATCAAACTCAGTTACTGCAGGGCCTGGTATTTTTTCCAACTCAGCTCTCAGTAACATTATGGATGTAATTATTTAATTATCTGCATAACTGGAATATTTATAACCTGGCTCCACAATGTTTTGTAGGTAAATATACTTTTAAAAACATTAATGTTTTGGGTAAAACAACTGTAGAAGACCTTTACACACATCCTACAGTATACTGCATGTGTCTAATTAAATTGTTTTGTTAGTTGTTTTAGATTTGGGGTTACACATTTCAGTAAGATGCCGATTTACAGCAGTTGCAAAAAGATTGTGAGCTGAAAATTGTCTTGTGTGCCACGGTCCTGTCAGAGCTACACGGTGCTGTCTTAACTATATCTTCTGTTGTGGCATCCTTTAACTGTCCTTTAACCCTTTCTCTGAATTGCTTCTGTTCACTTTTATGAGCATGAACTATATGGCTTCTGTCAACATCAGTGGACTGTTAATTCCCTCGATATCTCCATGTTGTTTGCACTTTTTGGAATCTGGCCTTGTTTCCGATGACAAAGTGAGGCTTTAAACACTGGGAGACTATGCTTTCTGTGCTGCTGCACCAAGGCTGTGGAATGATCTCTCAGCCCCTGTTAGGTCTATAGTGTCAGTCAGTTTCACATTCTGTCTTAAAGCTCTCTTTTCTACACTTTAGAATTTGGGTGACCCTATCTGTTTTCTATTATTGTAACAGATTATTGTAAGCCTTGTAATGATACAGTATGTCATGAAAGGCACAATGTTACAATAAAAATTCTTAGAGCTTTGAGGTTGATTTAAGTACACCTTGGATTTGATGGAACAGGGCATTGGTCCCAGAAGTTAGGCACATTCTTAGGAGAAAAGACCAGGAAGAAAATGAACACTGCTTGCAATCCTGAATTTGCTCTGCTATCTGCAAGTTAAACGAGTCATAGTCTTTAGGGAATAGAATGATTCTTCCCAATTGTCTTCCCCTCTGAATGATTGGATAGTCCTTCCCATGCAAGCAGTCTCAGCTGCAGTGCTGACTGTGTAAGTACTCAGAGGCCTGCGGCTTCTGCAGAATTATGACCTTTGGTGTTGCAAACCACAGTTGGTTCAGTCAGCTGGGGTATGTTTATTCCCAATATAACAAGACAAATTCTCCTTACTACCACTGCATTAATACAGACTGTGTTTTTTGTTGTTGTTTTGGAAAAAAAAATGACAGACCTGCACATATTTTATCTTGGTGACTCAAATATTCTTGTAGAACCAGAGGGACACTGGAATTTGGAATTCAGGATTTTGTAATATGACTGATGAAAACTAGTGGACTGGGATCACTCAAAGTCTCTCTTAGTCACATCCACAGTCTGTGTTTTCAGAACTGACTGGCCTTTTTAGACAGATGGGACAGAGAGCTTATAGTCAGATCTTTTTCCCTGACTTTATTTTCAAAAGTACCTATTGTAGCCTTTATTTTGCACTGCAGTGAAAGAAAGGGTGATTCTTCCATTTGAGATCTGATCTCTTTAGACTTTAAAAGCTTTGGATGCCCCTCTGTGAGGTGGCAGATGGACAGCTCTGTTTACATCCCTAAGGTTTTAGCTGAAAACACGGTGAAAAACATGTACGGTATTTTTTATTTATATATTCTAGCAAAGACACACTAACATACTTCACGAATGTTCTATGTAAACGCTACCTCACTCTCGTCAAAACTGCAGATTGTCGGTCATTCTGAGTTTTTTTTTTATTTTGCTCTGATAGGAAATGATGACCAAACTGATAACTGAGACCCCAGATCATCCTATTCCTTTTCTCATCAATCACCTGCAGACTAAGCAAGGCAGCCCCAGCAAGCTACAGAGAACACTGTCTGGCTCGGCCGCCCTGTGGGCTGATACTGGGACAACAGGTGGGCCCTGATACATTTGTCTTTCTCATCTTGCAGCTCATGGAATTGAGGGAAAATGACCTGGGGTGTTAAATGTTAGTTGTCTTTCACTTTTGTTATGTCAGGTATCTTTACAAAGTTGATGATCACTTTCAGAAAAGAACTTCACACTATGATTGACTGGTTTAAAATGGAACGAAATGGAAATGACAGTGAAGCAGTTGTTCTACCTCAATTTTGCTGACTTTTTCAAGAGCTTTTTAAAATCCTCATTTGTGCTTGCAATTTCTTTTCTTTGTTATGTAGTGTTGTTGTTTTGCAGATGACTGTAAACCAGTTTCCTCTTTATTTTATTCATATTTTAAAGTATTGATTTTAATTCAGTTGGATTTTTATATTTATTCCTGCTGTATATCCAATTGTTATTAAATTGTTTACTTGTAAAAATGTACCTCCCAGTCCCCTGAGGACCCATCAAACATTTCAGAAAAGTAAGAAGCAAGTCAGCTATAGTGGTGCTTTCTTCTTCTTCTTTTTAGATTTCAGAAAAACATAAATTTCATCTGTGCTAAAGTGGGTTGACTTTTTTCAGTTGTCATTTTGGATTGAGTATTTATTTCTTATCATTTAACCTGGCAGGCTGATGCACTTATCGTCTTTGGAGAAAGCTTCTACAGACTTGTGGATCACATCCATTATTTCTGTCTTTTTTTTTAAATAAGGGACCATTTGCTTGTTAACACATAGAAGTTCAAACTCCAGAAATTAATAATAGAGATGTTATTTATAATCTATATAAGTAATAACAGCTGGAACAAAATATAAATTTGAAGGCATTGCAAACAAATATATTCACATCAAAAGTAATAAAGGATGTGTAATATACTGTGTTATCTACTGCGGAATTATTGTAGATGTATACAGCAGCAGCATATTCTGAGGCATTGCTTCTTACAAGAACAGCAGATATTAATACAATTCTGGAAATTGAAAAGAATAAAAAAACTGTTTATATTTGTATACAGAACAATAGGTAATTGGGTTTATAGTGTATCACAACTCATCTAAAAGAATTGACAAAAAAAGAAGTGCCTTCCCCAATTGCGTACTTACACAGGCAAAATATACCTAGTGCCTAAATAAATAAAAAACATTTGCTGCGCACCACTGGATTTTGTGTTGCAATCTTTGTTTTTTTCACCATGTTAAAAATAAAAGTGTACTGGAGAGCTGTTTATTTGGTCTCCACTCCACATCCGTCTACAATGCATTAAAATCCTTTGTTGGATATTTACAGCAGAAATTCATCCAGCAAAAACTGTGTTAGTGCTGCACAGTACAAGGATAGGAGATGAATCCTTCCTTCAAAACTGCTTCTTGTTTCAGAAAATAAAGGAACCAGGCGTGATTTCAGAAGTTATGAGAAGCCATGGCAGATCCACCCAAAAAAGCCTAAGAAATCCAAGAGTGACCTTGCTGTGTCCAACATTTCCCCACCATCACCTGAATCAAAGTCTTGTAAGTTTTGTTCATCTGGTTAAAAAGCATGATGTGAAATAATTCCTTTTCTGTGATGATACTTTCAAGTATACAAGCACATATAGAAAAGTTACTGTTGGACATATGTACAGTATGCCATCTTAATGGCCATGACTGATGTTGGACGAATTTGGATATTCCAAATTGGACATTGGACATTTTCCATTTGCATTATTCAAGTTGCCCTGTATTTTATATGTGATATCAAGTTAATCATTTTTATTTCCTGTGCCTTTGCAGGGTTAAAAGAGCAGAAAAGGTTTAAACCTTTTTTAAGAATGCACTGGCATGAAATAGGGTAATATACAATTCTCCATTTCAAATAAGTTCCAATGTGAAGGAGAGGAATGAGTGCTGGTTAATTTAAATAATTGTAAATGAAATATTTAGCACTACCGTTCATTTTGTCCCAGACACATTCATTATATGGCTGGTGATATGACATTTTCTGTAAATCTGATTTATTATACAGGGTACAGTATATGGTAAGGAGGTAAGAGAAGTGAGTTTCTTTGGTGGCCTTGGGTTATGTTGGGACAGGTTTATGATTGATCATGCCCTTTTCTGTCTGATGCCCAGTATCAAACACCACCAATCCCTGCTCCTCACAATTCTCCAACATAAGAGGTGCAGGAAGATATTGCACTAAATTAATAAAATATAAAAATATACGAAAGGTAAATGTAAAGGAAAGGATTTGTAAGAAATACTTATTATGCATTTACCATTTTAAATTTTGTTTATGCACATGGAAGAAAATGCAGCCAGATGCTTAAACCTGACCGTGAAAGTTCCTCACATTTGCTTTCATTCGCACTACTGTCCAATCATGAAAGGATTTTCAACAGACAAAATCATTAAATACAATTTTAAAATAAAAAGGGCGACTCAGGGTGCGAGAGTTTGCGTGAAAAATGATTACAGATTCCCGTGTCCTGTTTTATTATTTGTAACTTAAGAAAAAAAACAATTTCAGGTCCTTTGAACTTTCTGTGTGAGAGCCATAGTTTAGAATTTGATTTCTTTCAAAAATGTAAAGAGGCTGTGTCTACATCCTACAGTGAACTACGTGGTAGAGTAATGCATCAACCCCCTTTCAGCTCAGATGACAGCACTAGCCTCACAATAGCCTCCCGCTGTACTGTATGATATTCCCCCTAAATGATTTTAAAACCTTTGATGAAAGGATTTCAGTATTTTACACTACACTTCATTGAGTATTCATCTGCTTACACACTATTTCTCTCAGGGCATAGTTCTCCTTTAGGACTGAATTTTATCACAGCCTTCCAGTAAGTTAGCACTACTTATAATCAACTGGTAGGAAGATATTCTGGAAGTTGCCTAGGAGAATGTAACTAAAATCTGGGAAAGAGTTGCACACATTTTGATGTATTGCTTTTTTAAAAATAAACTGCCAGTTGTTGTTTTTTTTACTATACGTTTATCTAATGTAGAATAACCAGTTGCTTAAGCCTGGGGATTTTTTGCATATATTGATCTCCATGCACATGTCAGAGCGCCTGTGTCAGGTATGTCTCAGCCTGCCGGAAGAGTTTTCGCTTCTTGGGAAGACTTGGTCACAGCTGGATGGAACCATGACTCAGATCCAAACCAACAATGTCCTGGACACCCAGCAGAGCTCTAAACAATCATCTTTGCTGATGGAGCCCTAGAGAGCCCCCTCCCCCCAAATTCACTGTAGTTTGGTTTTGTAACCTAACACACATTCTCTTTGATTTCTGTACTGAGGACATTGTATGAAACATAAGTAAAATATGCCACCCTTGAAGAAGTAAAGAGGCAAAAGTGGAATACATTTTTTCCTAGAAGCAATATTGGTTGCATACATACTATTAATAAAGCTCTATGAACGTACAATCAACATCTAATTTAAATGTGGGAAAAAATAATTTCTAAAATTGCTAACATAAAATAATAAGAAGGCACAAAATCACATATCTTGTCAAGTCTGGTTCAGAGCTTTAGTTTCACTATAAATCAATAGGTTAGCCTTAAGGAAATTTAAATAGAAGTTTAAACATCAAATCAATCTTGTATATATTTTAAAGCATTACTTTAAAGCATTACTCCAAGCCACCATGAAATAAGCACTGTGGATCTTACAAATATGGATGATATTTAATTATCTCAAGAAATCACAAGTTATGCTCTGTATATCTGATCCCTTCTTGTGATGGTCAGACTGGAGTTCTTTGCTGGTTCTTAGACTGCAGCTAAGGAACACCATCTGCAATACTGTTCACACTAAAAATTATTTTTTTATTATCTTTAAAGTATTTTTTTTCTTTTTATTTCATTTTAAAGAATTAATTATAGCAAAAAAAATATTTTTGTAGAACTCCTAAATTTCTAAATAAAAATATTCACACCCTTACAAGGAAAATGAAATTAATTAGCTAGCTGAAACCACTTTAAGCAGTAGTAATGTTGACACAATTGTGTCGCTGAGCCGAGGACATTTTCCGTGTAAAATTGTACTAACTAATGCCGACTCTGTGGCCTTGTCTTGTGCTCAGCCTTCACTGAAGATTCTCAATCAGTCAGAGGTCCTGACTTTGACTCAGTCATTCTGGAACCTTGGCTCCATTCTTTTTTAACAATCTGAAAAGGACTGTGATGCACGCTTTGCTACATCTTTGTGTTGGATGCTGTGGTGTCGGGTTGCAAAATGTATTGAGATTAGAGGTACAGTACTTCCTCATATGCCCATCCCCTCCCAATAGTGGTAAAGGAAAAAAAAACACAGAATAGCTTCAGTCTGTAATTGAATTCTGTTATACCAGTTTTGGACTGCTCCTAGTGCTTCAAGACGAAAAGCCACCAGTTCATTGAGAGATGAAGAAGGTAGAAATCTACTCTGTGCTCTGCATTCCAGGAATTCCCATCAAGATTTAGTGATGTTTAGATCTGATGACTGGAGAGGCCATGGAAGGTGTGTGACTTCCTCTCGGTGTTCATGAAACCAGTCATGAATCGGTTTAGCAATGTGAATGGTGGTGTTATCATCTTGGAGTAGTGGAACATCTTGAGTAAACAATGTGTGCACCATACAGTAGGGTGCACTTGGTGGCTGAAAATGCTTTGTATTCCTTGGCCTTAGAGATGCTTGCTCATACAATAAAAGAACCTCCACTGGGATTAATAGTTGAGAACAGGCAATGTGGGTTGAAGGCTTCCTTTGGCTTTCTCCAAACATAAACCCAACCAGATGTAGGAAAAGACTAAAAGACCACTAATCAGATCACATAACTTTCTTCCAGTGTTCAGACTTCAGAGTTTGTTCTCGTTACACCAGGTTATGCATTGCTGTGCACTGGCCTTGTTTTCAAGTAGTTTCTAAATGGCAGCCCTACCATAAATATCAGCCTGGTGAAGCTCATGACTTTTTGTTGAGTATGGATTGTGGAGGTGTAGATTCAGTTCTGCGGTAATTTTTGAGGCTGCTGTTTGGCAATGTGTAGCAACTATCCTGTTAAGTGTGCCTGTTGATGAGTTTGAAAATTCAGTCCTCAATTTAAATTTCGCATATCGCAGGGTGGGTCATCCTTGCTCATTACAATTAGTTAATATTGAATTGATTGAAAGTGAATTGATCTTTAATTGCTCAATTAACTCAGGTACTGTAGTTCACCTTGCAGTTTACTACTTAAGGCCTTCAAATTCTTTGCTGTTTTTTCTTCCATTGATAATGGGAGAAACCATCCAATTCCTCAGCCTTTAATTCTAAGTTTTATTTTAGAAGTAAATTGGACATTAAGATATAAAAAATATTAAAACGTTGTAGGCAATGATGCTACAACATTTAACAGTGTGAACATTTTGTAATCTTTTGAAAAAATGGTTGAATACTAGAAATAATTGTAGAAATCTTCATCTTAGATTCTGTCTTTATTCATAAAGACAAAACTTTATTTTTGAGAATTTTTTTGAGACATTTATAGAAATTCAACATTTTATTTGGGGCATGTGCTGTATGTCACTTTAAGTACGTCACTTAAAGGGTAGTAATAATGGATAGAAAATTGTTTTCCTGATTTTAAAGAGAACAGAGGAAATTTCACTTTTGATTATCTCCATAATTTCTTGAGGTCATGATGACAACATCACTATCCTTGAGCAAAAATATGTCCTGCAGTAGAACATACTGTATTTTATGTCACAAATGTATTTTTTTTCACTGTAATCTACAGTATATGTTTCTGTGTATGTTTGTTACAGTGCCATGCAGTTTCATAATGGACAGCGATAGGAACCCAAATAGCAAATATTTATAACACAGCTATTACACCAAAGTTAAATAAACATGACACACAAGTTTTCTGGTCAATTTTATATTTAGGTGAGAGATACATCTTCATGTAATATTATTTAATATTATTAATAATAATGATTTTGTGCTTTTCATTAGTTTTTGGAAATAACATTGTTTTATAATTAGTATTTGTATTCTAATATATAAAACATAATTTGGTTAGCATGATCTTAACTGCATTACGTTTGTTTTGTTAATACTAAAAACATTAAATATGTAATGAAAAATCTATATCTGACATGAAATTGAGCAGTTCAGTTTTTCCTGCTCTTTTGAAAAATTGAAAAATAAACAAAAACCTCACTCCGGCACTGCAAAGTGTCAATGCAATTTGCCTGAAACTGTGTTTTCAGAGAAGTATATTGTAAATAAAAAAGTGTCATGCTGTTTGTTCTTTTGGCCATTTCCAGTGCCAAGATCAATTGAGCATCCTTCATGGGACTGGAGGACCAGGCCAGAGAGCCATGACTTTGATGAGCTGAACCATATTCTGCAGGAAAGCAAAAAGCTGGGAAAGGCTCTGGAGAATCTGTCACGCAGTGAGTATGCTATTCTTTCTGCATTCCCCACGTTCAAAGATTTTATGCTTCAAAACACAGCCTAAAAACATTTTTTTGCAGAAAGGCTATTTGTCAGGCTATAATTGCTAGAAAGACTGTTGTACTTAAAATAAGTTGCTTGTTTATTCATCCAGTCAAACTTGAATCGCATATTGAGTGGTGTGAAAGCTTGTGGACCTGGTATTTGTTTTTGAAACAAGAGGGATATTTATTTTGTTTGAAATTACTTTTAAATATTTGGTTTAAACTTGGGTACACTTTTTTCATTCAAACATTGATTATTTTATGACCTACCTCCATTTTGTTGTATCACAAACAAACGAAGACGTGCTAATCTCAAGACCTCCCCAACTGCAGGGGTTGAAAGTTGAAAGACTTTGTTCTGCTGCATAATTAGGTCCTTTGATAAATTTGATCAACATAAAGAAAGATTTCCGCTACTTTAAATAAAATGTTTATATACGAGAAAATAATCAGTAGAATTGTAGAGCACTTATGGAACTTTTGTCATCGTTGAAGAAAAAGCAATGCAGTTCCGTTGGGTAGGCAGAGTCTGACTTCAGGTAGAACTCTGTGAATTATTTTCAGTGGTGTGTTAAACATGAACCACTGCAAAAGGTTTTTCAGTTGAACTGAAAGTATTAAACCTAAGACATTCCAAAAACTAAGATGGAGGGCATAGTATACATTATATAGTACCAGGTTTATGTTCATGTATGGCATGGTTTTTAAAAACAAATACCAAAATATTTTATATCAAAATATTGATATCAAAAGGCTGGCTGTGGAAAAGAAACAAACATTTTGCACTAGACTCCATTTTATTATATTTTATGTTTTGCAACTTATGTGTATCTTTTGTAAACAATTATGTAGGTAAGAATTACATTTCTTTTAAATAGATCAACCTCTGGAAAAATACGATTATTTGCCACATTGTTAATATGTGTGACTGGGCCCTGGAGATATGAGAATATTATGTAAATAGACCTTCATTGAACACCTGCCATAACTCATGGTCAAACCTAAACTATAACAATTAGCGCTAGTCCCAAATGTAACTATGGCAACCGGTCTCATTAAAGAACTGTAATTTGAATGGGCTTGCAAACCAGTAGATTCTTAAAGACTTGTAATTTGTTCACCTTTTAATCTACCTATGTGCATTCTCACATGGGTTTAATTGTTGAGAGTGCGCTTTTTCACATGGGGTGAAACAATTAGGTGTGTGAATATAAAGGCAAGTCTCTCAGGGGTGTTAGTTGTGGTTGTTGCAGATCTTTTGGGTAATTTCTACAGTACTGTATATGCCAGAAGCTATATCACCCAGCAGCTCACACCTGGCAACTCACTGAAGCTCAGCTGGTGTGAGTCTGGCCAATAGATAGATGGGAGACCTAGGAAAGCTGAGGCTACTGCTGGGAGAGGTTTCAGTAATGCCAGTAGGGGGCGCTCACCCTGCAGTCTGTGTGGGTCCTAATGCCCCAGTATAGTGACAGGGACCCTATATCGTAAACAAGCTCCGTCCTTTGAATGAGAAATAAAACCGAGGTCCTGACTCTCTGCGGTCATTAAAAATCCCAGGACGTTTCTCGAAAAGAGCAGGGGTGTAACCCCGGCGTCCTGGCCAAATTTCCCATTGGCCCTTACCATTCATGGCCTCCTAATAATCCCCATCTATGAATTGGCTTCATTACTCTACTCTCCTCCCCATGGTGTGTGGTGAGCGTTCTGGTGCACTATGGCTGCCGTCGCATCATCCAGGTGGGGCTGCACACTGGTGGTGGTGGAGAGGAGTTCCCATTACCTGTAAAGCGCTTTGATCGATAATGATGATAATTACTATTACAAATAACTTTAAACCATAAGTTACACCTAAAAGGCTAACTCAAATCTAGTAGGAAATCTATTAGATTTTAGTTTTACGGTTCAGCCATCAAATGTTCACACGTCAAAAAATGTCAAAACATACTGTATGTTAAACATTTCTGCCTTCAGTTTGAAAAACCTAATTAATATGGAAGAAGAAGAATTGTATCTGGAAAATGCCCTGTTGAAACAAATGTCTTTATTGTTTTACAGGCATTGCAGTTTCTGATGAACTTGATCAGGTAAATAAATACTAATACTAATAATGTGCTTTTTCATGTGGTGCTGTGAATTATTCAGAACGCTTTGGGTTTTTCTGACTGTATATTACAAGTTATTAAATCATTCTCTAAATACTGCATTGCAGTTTTTTTAGTCCTCATACATTTTAGAATTTGATGTAAACAGTTGGTATGTCAAACATTCTTTTCACACATGATGTGAAAGCAGGCAGGCATACTGTTTTTCAATTCACTGTGCATATGTTTATTTTATATTTTTATGTATGTCTTCTTTCTTTAGGCAAATACATTCTCACTGTACAGATAACTTCTTGATATACTAAACTCAAAACTTTTATCTATTTACAGTAGATTTAAATCTACAGTTGGAATGTGGATTAAAACTCCATGGGACTCTTTACAACTTATTAAAATTGTTATATATTATTTTACAACAACACAAATTCTGGCCTTTTAACTTAGATCCTTATATGTTATGAAAATTAAAAGAGGATTGTGCTATAAACAGCTGAGGAACTATTGTTATATCACAGTACATCCATTTCATTTGTTGTGTGTAATTTTTGCCAAATTTAGTTTCCTTTAATGTCAGGAATGCACTTAAGAATTTCATTAATTTTTTTATGGACTGATATTAGTTTCAGTTACAATGTTGAAGATGTTCCTGATGTTGTATAGCTTTAAATTATGTCACACAAACAGTACATTAAGGACCAGCAATGGACGTGTATTCTTTCCAGTGTGCAAGTCCTGCCTTGCAATATGTGTTCCCAGGATAGGTTCTGCATTGTTGTGGGGGCTGCTTTAGAGAAGAAGCAGTTTTCTGATTATGCTTGGCTGGTTGACTGCATTAAAGGCTATGTGTGTTCTGTTGTCCATTGCCATTCTCGATTGGAATGCATTCCCAGTGCTTCCATTAGTGTGTATGTCCAATTCAATTACTCCACTTTTCACAGTTTTCACAGTAATGTTATTTGACACAGCCAGGCAACTTTATAAACGCCCTACGTTTTGTAATAATGGATTAATCAATACTGTCGAATGTAAGCAGAACATGTTATAGTTGTTCTTACTCTGTCCTGTTCATAAAAGCGATATTCAGTACCCAGAAGGAAGGCTTTTAAGTCCATTTACAGTAAGTGCTGTGATCTAACAGGAAGTCTCTGTGTTTTAATTAATTTAACACCATTGCGCCACTCTCAACTTGATTACGTACTTTTCCAGTCCTGTTCTTAAGTATTAGTGCTGGGATAACAATAATGCATTTGACCCATTTAAAAAAAATCAGTAATGTTAAAAGTAAAAAATCGTTAAGACGCCACCAGACAGTCTCAAGTGAATGAAAGTAGATTATTTATGAACCAGGGGAGAGAAATATGATACGATATGAATGATAATTTGAAAACAAAGACGTTTATCTGTTAGAAGCACATTCTACAAAATTATCTCTGGTTGTCTGCTTAAAACACATGCATGAAGGCCCTAAAATGACATGGTAAAGAGCTGGGAATAGGTTGTGTATATCCAGGAAGTGAAAAGCATTCCAGCTGAGAAGAGCTCACACAGATGAGCTGTTGTATAAGGTATTGACTACCAGGAGAGGCTGTTAGGAAAGCAGGCATTTGTTTTAGCCTCAGTGTGTAGCGCTCATAAAACAACCACTCTGAGAAAACAAGTTCCCTGGCTCGTGTTCTGTTTGTTCATATGATATCTGGCAGGGAAAATGACATAGAAATTTATACACTGAATTATTTACATTGGCTATCATTCTAGTTTATTTCATTTTAAAAATATTTTGGTTATACAAAAATATATTTTTGTTCACTGTTGGGTTTACCAATTTACAGACTCATTTGTCTATAAGAAATATTATGGTTATTCAAAATGTCGTTCATTCATTACTGTGCTGGCCTTGCCAAAGATGGACATCTTTTCCTGGTTAGTTTTCAGATTCCGTTAGCAAATGGATGGATGAATATTGTTATAGATCCCTATGTATATCTTTTTGAAGACAACTGCCTTTGTAATTTCAACACTGGCATAATATTATCACATTTTATCATACTGGCAAGATCAGTCCTGTAAAGTTATACTTTGTGCCAGTAGATTTCAGGATATCTAATAGATCACGCTGATGACTATTATGGATTCCTTACACTTTAAGCTAATTTTAATTGCTTAACATTTTTTAAATTGAATTGGTAACTTTGAATCATTCCTGTACGAAACAAACAAATCCTGAAAAAAGGAAATGTTTTTAGAAACCTTTTCATTGTAGAAGGAAATAATTTTATGTAGCCTGACTTCTTCACATATTCTCGTATACTTAATGTTCTTTCTAACCAGTCATTTCAGTGCTAATCTTGATATTGAATTCTTTCACTGTCATTAAGATTTCTTCTTTAGTACAATAAGAATTTGAAATAGGTAGATGTCTTTAACAAGAATACCGTGACAGCACATTTTTGAGTAACTTGAGTTATTGCTAATTGGAGCACTGCACCTGTTATGTAAGAGTTTCATTTACAGTACCTGTCTGCCATTCTGGCTATATGCCCAGATCTCCAGCCGAGTCCTGAGATTAATATATTGAATTCCTTAAAGGAGGATGAATAGCAGGCAATTTAACATTAATGCATTTTAAATCTAATTTTGTTCCTTTCAGGCACTAATATATATGCTATCTATTTTCCTCAGGAATGTTTTAAATATTAAGAAAGTTTACTGTAACGTGACGCAAATACAAAACTACTATTTGACTTTCTTGGCAAATTCTTTTGTTTATGCAATTTTGCTGTATACTCAGTTTCTGCCTTGGGATTTGGCTCAGACTTTTAAAATGAACTACCTGTGCAAAACTAACAAAGCTGTGGAGGCCATTTTAATGAAGAGATGAATGTTTGTATCCTGTGTCATAGTGGTGGTAATGATAATCATTGTGCTGGTAGTCATAATAATAAAGATACACAAACTGGGAATGAAACACATTGGTCCAGCTTTTCGTTACCAGACTGTGGCACAAGTAACAGGCACATTCCTTACTATCCTGTTTTTATGACAATATGAGAATTTTAAATTTCACTTGGGATCGAGCACAGTTTGCCAACATCATTCCCTATTCCTTGTCATCCTTGATTCTAACTTCCGTTATATCCAGGTCTAGATAGGAGTGTGAGGATTTGTTGGTAGATAGGAGCAACATTGAATATGATGGGAGGATGGGGGGGAGTAATTCTTTGTGTTACTGAACACTAGGAAAAGGTTAGTTACTCGGAGAAAGCTCACTGAAGCTCATTAAATGATATGCATCACTTTTGTTCCCCATTTCAGAGGAGAACAATGTATCTTTGGTGGTGTTAACAGAGTAGTAAGTGTATTCAAACTTGGAGGGAACTGACTTCAACTAAACAGTACTGACATGTTTATTAATACAAATTAATAAAAAAATGTGTTTGTACAGTATATTAATGCGAATACCTAGTTTGTAATGCATTTAGTGCCATTGGTGAATTTTTCAGCTTTTTATTTGTTGATTTAATTTCATCCATGCTCTTCTGTTTTAGATTTAATGGCAGAAGCTGTGTTTAGGAACCATTGTCTGATAATGTTGGAATATATTTTGCAGGCTTTGCTTCTTTAGTTACATCATTCCACTGAACTTGTCTTGATATCACTTTGTGTGATACCACTTCACTTGTGTCTGAAGTGTCTAGAAGTAGTTTTAAAATTTAAAAATTTCTCCTGTCAGGGTACGTGAATATTTTCTAAGAGTAACAGCAGCAGCGATTCTAAAGTCTTCTGTAAGGAGATAATTTGAAATGTATCTAAAATTAATTCATTAGATATACCAAGTTTAAATTATCTAGTGCTGCTTAGGTACTGTATCTTGCCTTAAGAGATATAGATATCAAGCACTAACATTTTAAATACCTTGCACTCAGCTCATAGCAGATAATTTGTGACACATGTACTGTACACAACATTGTGATCATAATTATGAGTAGCTGTAAAAATTATTGAAATCCTAGTAACAAACATACAGTATGCCAACAATTTGTAAAAAAGAAATTCTTCAACTTGATGTGCTACCATCAAGAATGTACTTATTCTCATGAAATATGTTTTTCAACTTGATGATGACTATAAACAGTTACGTGACTTGAATCTCTAAAATAAAGAAAAGCAGCAGGTTTTCAAATCGACACATTGGCCTCAATAGTCACCTGGCCTTAACCCTACTTCTCCACTGAAGTTTGGATTAGCTCATTAGGATGATAAAGAGAAAAACAAGATATCAACCAGCGTAAATATATTCTGAGTCAAGATTTTGACTGAGTGGAAAACCAAGTAGAAAGTCACTGTGACAGGATGCTGAGAGTGTTTTCAGTTTAATATTCTGATGAGAAGAATTTACAAAACAATTTAAATTTTAATTTAAAGAACAATTACACATAGGAGGCAATTTGCCTTACCTAGCTATTTTGATTACCCAAATCTAATCCAGCTGCTTTGTGAAAGAAGCTTGGGTATCCCTTTCGACATAATTAATTTGTAACTTGCTCCAGACTCTCTCCACCCCTTTACTTCCCATGTATAAAAAGTGCTTCCTGTTTTTAGTTTTAAAAACAATTGTGAAGGTCCCCTCCTCTATATTCAAGGCTAAAATTTTAGCTGTTTTAGATTCAGTGTAAAACATTATTTTAAGCCTTAAATGTATGTAGTTGCTGCTCTCTGAACTGATTCTGGAGCAGTAATATATTTTTTGTAATGCGATAACCAAATTCATCTTAATATTCTAAATGAGGCATTACCAGTACAGTACATTGCATACTGTAGGTGTAATCTAACATGCCTGGATTCACAGTTTCTGGTTTTAATTGGATATTTCCATTTGCTGCTATTATTTTTTCCCTGCAGGTATCTGCTACGTGTACTGTATGTAATGCTCCGTGCCTGTAGATTGGCTTTAGTGTTGTGTACCTAAGTGGCATTCAGGTCTTCAATATGGTGCGAAAGATTCCCTTAAGCATGGAGAGCTTCATCTCTGACAGCAGAATTCAGAAGAGTGACCTGACCGCAGCTTTCTGTTTGTCACAGGCATCCTGCATCTGTCCAGTTAGATCTGGCTTTAGAATTTTGTATTGGCAGATGGTGTCTTTCATTTGTTTACTCCTGCTGGAACACTGCCATAGTACGAAAATGAAGCAAATTAAACTGCTGTACTTAATGAAGTGAATATGTTTTGCAATGATGTACAGCACAGTTAGCATGGCAGGACGTTTGGAACATGGCTAGGTTGCATGTGTACTAGTGCTGTTTCTGAAACAGCATGTGAGAATGCTTTCCCCTATATTCACGATCTGTTCAATTACCTCCCATTGCTTTTTTTCTCAGTCTGTGAGCCCCCATTCTGTGTACATGGTTTTGTTTTTATATAGGTTGTTTATTTGTCCACAATACTGATTATGACAGGTTATGAAGAGGCTAAACCACTTCATGCATACTGACAGGAGAAACTGTAAGCTAAATAGTAGTTAAATATGTGGTCAATAGGGAATCCAATATTAAATGACTTATTACTATATTTGTTAAATACAGCATATTACATATTAAATGGAGTTCAGACCACTATGTATATATGTTGAGGATATTATTTTATACTTCTGGAGGATCAATCTAAGAGGAGTAACACTAATGTTACCTGTTCCTAAAGTATCCTGGAATGCTGAGGTAGCATTTTATTTTTAAACTGCTGGGTTATGCGAGACATATCTGAAAAATATTGTCGCATTACAAAATATTACAGCACCTCATGTAATCACAATTCCAAGCTCAAAGACTGATACTTTAAACTTGTATTTCTGATTTCGGTAGCATGAGCTGTGTGTGTATAGACTGTACTGTGTAGGTGGTTACTGGTGGGCTGTGGGTTCAGGTTCCCATTGATGGTCCTGCTGTTGTACCTTGAGTGAGATACTTTAGCCCAGTGGCTCCAGTCCACCTAGTTGTATAATTGGGGACCAGTATTGCTGGGGTATAGACCCAGCAGTATGGTGATGGACAAGCCTCCTGTCCAGGGGAGTGAGTTATGTGTTCTCTACTCAACCTACACAACAGAAACCAGGATGATCTTAGGACTGATGAGCCAGGGTGTCTTGGAGATGTAAATGACATATAATGCACTGGAAAGATCTATGGAAGGAAAATAAATGAGTATGTAATGCATGGACATGCTACAATGTCTGGTTGTCTTCACAAAGTGTCATAATGCCTAAAGGCATGTATTGTATAGGTGTAAGTAGTGATACTTCTGTACATTTTTAAGTTTTGTTGAACACTGTGGCTTTTAGTAAGAAACTCTCACATGAAAAGAGAATACAAAACCATGCTTCAGCTAATGAAGACTACACCTGTCGTCAGACTGCACTCCAGTTTTCACCTACTGTAGTTCTGTTATGTACAGTAGGACTCTAGGCGTGTGTGTGCAACTGCTACTGCTGAAAATTCAAGCAATGTAGGGACAAAACAAACTGTTAAGACTTCTTAATATAAATTCTCTTCATTGATAGGTTGATCCAGGAGAGATTGCTGCAAATAAAGTGAGACGCCTCAAGTACACATCAGCACAAAATGATCTCAATGAGCATGTGGCTGCTCTGAAGTCTTCAATTCATATTTTCTTTCTAGTTTCGCAAAATGTTTTTCTTCTGTTTCTGTAATTATTTCTAATGCTATAAGAGTACTTTATCGTACCTTTGTGATTACTTTGTTACTTTCCGTCTACATTCTCTATTTTTAGAATAAAGGCTGGAGCTAAAAAATGTCATTTGATATTTATTTTACCCATTTCAACTAGGAAATCCCGGGCCTTTCTCCAGTGATCTTTCTACACTGATGAGAATGAAACATTGGTTAACAAAGAGGCTGTTATGAACTTCTACCTTTAATTTAGTTGAGAAATCATCTAACAAAGTACGTCTGAGATCACAGTAAACTCGCTACAAATGCAACTACAGCAACTAATTCACCTTCTGCACCAACCTCTGTCTCTACATCCTAGAATATGCAGTATTCTTGTTCATGGTTGAACCCTCTTGAACAGATTTCTGAAAGGTTTTTATCTGAAGCAGTGCTCCAGTTTTCAGTGTGCAGCATGCTGTATTGAGACGGAAGCGGTTTGTGAGCTACAGGAAAGTAATAATAATAATAATAATAATTGCTTACACTTATATAGCGCTTTTTCTGGACACTCCACTCAAAGCGCTTTACAGGTAATGGGGACTCCCCTCCGCCACCACCAATGTGCAGCATCCACCTGGATGATGCGACGGCAGCCATAGTGCGCCAGAACGCTCACCACACATCAGCTATCAGTGGGGAGGAGAGCAGAGTAATGAAGCCAATTCACAGAGGGGGATTGTTAGGAGGCCATGATTGATAACAGCCGATGGGGAAATTTGGCCAGGATGCCGGGGTTACACCCCTACTCTTTTCGAGAAACACCCTGGGATTTTTAATGACCACAGAGAGTCAGGACCTCGGTTTTACATCTCATCCGAAGGACGGCGCCTGTTTACAGTATAGTGTCCCCGTCACTACACTGGGGCATTAGGACCCACATGAGCCGCAGGGTGAGCGCCCCCTGCTGGCCCCCCTAACACCTCTTCCAGCAGCAACCTTAGTTTTTCCCAGGAGGTCTCCCATCCAGGTACTGACCAGGCTCACACCTGCTTAGCTTCAGTGGGTTGCCAGTTGTGAGTTGCAGGGTGATATGGCTGCCGGCAATATCAAAAAAAAAGTAGGCATAAAAGAAAAATGCACAGAGCGCCGTACTTCTGTCTCCGACTCTGTAATTGCATGGAGGAGCAGAAGACTGTCGGCACCCCACACGTGTTCTTGCTTTTGCTCAGGACCCCCTGGCGTTTAACTGCTCCTTGCTGAGGCCCCGCGTGATCGGGGAGTGGGTCGGCCGAGAGGAACACGACGCGGATCCCCTGGCCGCCGAAATGCTGCAGCCTCCCGTGCCGAGAACCAAAACCGAGCAGTGGGAGAGCGAGGACAGCAGCGGCCCTGCTGGGAGGTGAGCTCTATCCCGTTGGCAGCAACGATGACCACCGGAGAATGGTCATCGTCAAGGGAAACTCATTTTCAAAATGGCCGTGCGTGAAACAATACACAGTAAGTAAGCGGAACGATTGACCATCGGAGTGTATGTGTTGTAACGCATAGATTTTCATTTCTATAGGAACATAGGAGTGCGTTCTTTAGATCAAGAAGAGTATAGAGAAAAAAAAGAAATTTGTACTTTGTTTGTGATACGAATATTTACCACTGGAATGGTAACTTTGGGGTGTTCTGTTACAGTATAATGGTGGTGTAACATTTATTTTAAAACATAGTATACAGTATATAGGAGGTAAAGGAACAAGTAAAGGTTTATTCCATGCTGAAAACAGAAGAAGAGAAACAACTGGCTGTGGACCGTTCTTCAGGTGGCATTTATAGGAGATAATTATGTATAAAATGCTGCAATGTCTATTCAAACGTGAAATGAGAATCTACATAAAGTTAGGTTGAGTGTAATTTATAATGTACAGTAATAGTGTTTGCCTTAAATAGATATTGCACAACTCTTCTAAATCAAATAATCATTTATGATAATGACATCATAAAATCTTTATTAATTATAATAACAAAGAGGTTTTTATTTTCTGTAAACATTTTATCAAAAAGGGATACAGCATTTTGCTTTAAATACAGGATTATTTTATATGTACAAATATAACATTCATATTCTTTGCATTAGTCAGGAAGGACGAACATTACCAAAGGATTTAAGAAAATACATCCCATTGCACATACAGTACTGTTGTTGTTTTACATAATAATGTAATTTGATAGCTTTAAAAAATTCAAACTGAAACTGTCTAAATTTTCTAAATGTGTTAAGAATGATTTACACACTTCAATGCTTGTAAGTTTAATTGATAATTTTAGGAGACTGGCAAAGTAAACTAAGGATTTGTGTTTTTGAATGTGCTCTACACACCGTAACAATGCTGCCAACGGTTTTTTTTAAAAGCAATCAGATTTTCACACTTCTTACCAAAAATGTAGTCAAGAAGCTATCTCTGCAATTTTGCTGATATATTCAAGACACTAATTATCTTTTACCAGTCTGCAATTTGCAGCTTTTTATTTATAAAGGACTAAATTGCTTTTCCTGCCCAAAAAATATTTTGTGGATAATGGTGTGCAAATTTATGTGTTGTCTTAAAGGTGGACAAATCAATGTCCGTGATCAGAAAAAAAAAACAGTTGAAAAAAACTACAACTTTAACAAAAAAAAATATGAAAGTTTAGGTGGGTAGCTGTGTTAGCATGCGTAGGTTTCAAAGGAACAATAGGTTAATTCCATGCTGAAAAGAGAAGAAAGAAAACGTTGTGTTTTCTTTCTTCTCTTTTCGGCATGGCATTAACCTATTACTTGTTCCAATATTAAAGTTTTACAGTTATGAATAAAAGTCACTTTGCACTCCCTGTGTACTTGTGTACGATTTTTAATTTGATTTGGAAAGCACAGTAGATTTTCTTGTGTGATTTCTGTCTCATCTGTGAAAATGCTCTAACACAATCTTTGTCGCTGCTTCCATTTGTCTTGTTTTACACAAGTCATGTGTGCAGTGGAACAGTATGTGCTGCAGGATACTGGCTGTCCTCTATGGCTTGATTTAAGACTGAACCATTACATTCCATTAAAAAGACTCATTTTCATCTTTTTATGGAACAAAGGTTGGAACAAGACAACAGTGTGCATCTGGGCTTTCTAATCAAATTGGCTTCATTTATTTTTGGATTTTTGATTAATATCTTCATTGTATATATTGCACAATTTTGCATAAATGCAACCTTTGTTAAATTACTTGGATAGAACATCAGATTAGACTTTTATGAAACATGCAGTTTACCTAATAAAGAAAAATGAAAATGCTTCCAAGTGACTTGTCAGGTTGCTTATTATATTTTCCATTCAAAATGTCTGTTTTGAAAGTCATAATATTATAGCTATGCATGCAGTATACTTTATTCTAAGATCAATAGAAATTATATTTGCCCAATCCCTTTGTCTCATCTGCAACCTTCACTTTTACTACCATAGTGTTTGTTTTTCAGATATGGGTGAGAAATATTTGAGTACTGGATATGGCATTCTTGTGATCTTGTCCAAACAGCATGATTTTCGGGCTTTTATTTTTGAAAATAAACTGTATTGTTGATATTAATCAATTTTTATTTAATTACAGTTTGAGTGGTCTGCCAAAAATGAATATCATACTAAATTGCTTTACTGTAAATGCAATTCATTTTTCAGAATCTCACTGTCTTTTTTCCCACATTCAAAGTGAAATTACTCTATACTCAGATTAGACCTTAAATAAACTGGAGATTACAGCAGAAAATATTAATATACACCAGAATGGGATTTGTTCATTTTAAAATTAAGTGGCTGA
The DNA here is from genome assembly GCF_059453375.1 of Lepisosteus platostomus. Lineage (NCBI taxonomy): Eukaryota > Metazoa > Chordata > Actinopteri > Semionotiformes > Lepisosteidae > Lepisosteus > Lepisosteus platostomus. Next base: position 8,332,268 of record NC_142618.1, on the reverse strand, counting down.
AGAAAAAGAAGGGAATGGGTAAATCAGTGCAAATAAGGATGAGTAAAATAATACTGTTTCATTTGACATTTTCCTAAATTAAGAAAAACCAGGGAAAACAGCTCCTAGCAGTCCCCCGGAACCGCCCGAGGGACCGAGCGTTTGACACACCGAGTCAATATTTACTTAACACAAACATCACATTTCATAGTATTTCACCAATCCCCAAAATCAGAAAATCAATCAAAATTAGACAACCGGAGCTTTAAAAAACCGTTTACAGAACCTAAATAAACTTTATCTGCTGACGTATTTTGGCAAATTTCCAAAGTGCGTCGATAAGTAATCAAAAACCCAGTTAAACATAAAACATGACTGCAAAAACCAGCAAAAAATATATATATCCCATGTTTTTACCTTGTTTGGGGCATCCCAAAAAAAATTAAAAATATCCATAAAACATTAACTTTACTCATCTCCAGACCTGGAGGAAGCCGAGGGTTATTGGCTATTGGAACTGAATTTTGAAACTGAATGCCTCGAACAAGCTGCTCTGATTGGGTAAAACTGTCATTCATTGTATTTTCAGCCATTCAGATCCCTTAAGGGATGGGACTTCCTCTGGGAGCCCCTGGCTGCGTTCTAACTGTATTCCAGCTATCAATTATTAACACAGCAGGTGGTAATCAATCAGGTTCTTATTGGTGATCATTTCTTCACACCTGAAGGCCACTCTAGAGTTTTTTTTCAATGTCTTACAGCAGAAAAATGCTCTTGAGCAGGGCCTAAAGGTTTTTAATAGCAATTGCGGTAGAATGTATGCATTTGTATTGACTTTCAGTATTATTTATAAATGTTTTGGGGATGTGTGAAATTTCATTCTTCATTTCAGTCTTCACAAAACATTGTTGATTTGTCCCAGATTTTTATCCAAGCAAGTAGACACCTAGGGCAAGGCATTTTCATCTGTTTGCCAGGCCCAAAAGTTGAAAAAAAATATATATCTTTGAAGACAGAAAAAAAAATGTGCTTGCTGTTTTTTGTTTTGTTTTCTGTATATGTTTGTCAACTGAGTGGAAACATAAAGGGATAGAAGAAATTGTCTACACTTAATGCCAAGGGGGTTAGCTTCAATTTAAGACTTGAACCAGCCTTCTGCTATGTTCTGCTGCAGAGATACAACAAAATACTTAAGGGGAGAAAATTCCAGGTGGAAATTGGCCACTTACAGCACGGCGTTAAATATCTGTTAAGAAAACTCACGTATGACCTGGCTCTATAATGGAACACAAATTAAATTAAGATTTCTGAATTGTTACAATCTTTGTGTCACGGATGTCCAAAGGGACTAACCGTGGGGAGCAGGAGAGCGGAAAAAGACCCATATGCGTAGCGGCGAGACAGGAAAAAGGCCCGGGCTCATTAGTGCAAAGAGTTCAGGAATGCCGTATAGAAACCTATGCCCTCAGGGAGCGGACGTGGGGCGCCCTGGTGCTAGGCGGGTCTCAGGACATCCGAACGTCAATGCTGAGCGAGGACAGAGTGCAAGACCCGGAAATATATAGCCCAAGGGAAAGAGAGGGACAGGAAGGACAGCAGACCGGAAACTAGGGACAGGACAGAGAAGGAGCGCCCTCTGGCTGCAGAGGGCGTGACACTTTGACCAGGAAGTCCAGGTTACTCTGTGCTTCCAGTGGTGATTTGGACTTGCCAGTGACACAACACAGAGCACAGGTGTCAGGCCCAGCCTTAGACTTCTAGTGAGTCTTCAACTTCTCCATGAATCTACAGGTAAACATAGAAGTCTTGGTTTCATTTTAAGTAGCACAATCAGGTGTCTTACATAGCCTAGCTTGAAGAAGCATAAATTATACTCAAACTGGTCCGTGTTTTTCACAGATAACAAAAGAGTAAAGTGTGCAAAAAAGTACAATGAACTCCAGAAGTATAAGTAACAGAAAAATGCAGTATAGTACCGTGTGTTATAGTTCATTTTTGCTATTATTTATAAATCTTCTTCATTAACAGAACAGAGGTCTTCAGTTCTCCCTAATGCTTTGACTTCTCTGCCTTTACATTTTTCGATGATCTTTACCTACTGTAGATCCCATCTCTGCCTATTTACTGAAAGATTGTCTGCCAGACATCTGCCCAATATAATTGTCAACATCATCAACACCTCCTTCTCCCTGCGTGTGGTCCATACTGCTTTAAAGACTGCATCACCCATTCCTATAATAAATAAAACCCTGGTTTGGATTCTGATATAATGATGAACTACAGACCAATTTCTAATTAAAGGTTTTAGTGGGGTTGCATGTTAATTTCAGGCATATTTGATAGCAGATGATTTGCTTGAACCATTCCAGTCCAGTTTTTGCTTTAATCGTAGCATTGAAACTGCCATTCTAGGGTTGTAAATGATTTACTTATTATAAGTATCCCTATGCTCCTTGATCTTAGTGAGGCAGGCTTTTTATACACTGTAAGCATTGGGTGTTGCTCAATCACTTGCAAATATTCTTATCTAACAATGGTCTTGAACTGGTTCTGCTCTTATCTGACTTGTTGGCAGCATTTATTTTCCCCTGGTGCTCATAAATTGCTAATGGCCCCAGTCAATCATGATGTGCCGCAAAGTTCAGTCTTTGGCCCACTACTTCTTATTATTCATATGCTTCCTCTCGGTCAGAGTATACACATACATGGTCTTCAGTCTCATTGTTATGGAGGTGATGCTCAGACTTATGTTATAACTTCTTCCCCCTCTGATTTCCCGCTTCTGCCTCTTATCTTTTGTTTGTATGACGTGTTTGCAATTCCCTGAAGCTAAATAGCGATAAAACAGTGAAATTAAAATGTACACGGTAACTGTAAAACCTCCAATTTACATCACAAAATAGACCTACATTTCCAGGTCTGCACAGCACCATATTCTGCAATTCAGAATAAGGCAATAATACATCCGGTGACTTGAAGCAGCTCTTTTAAATTGTGAACAAGCAATTATTTTTATCCATTTTATCCAGTATTACTCTCGACTTCATGATGGATTTGCAGACAAATTGCTCGTACATTACAGTACATTAGTCGTTACAGTGACTAGTGAGCAGGAAGGGCTGCCTTACGTCACAGTTCCCGTGAACTCTTGACAGCATGGCGTCTATACAGTGCTTTCACAAAGTTCACAATTATGTGCATAATTCAGAGTTCAATCATTTATTTTTTTACCAAGATTTAATCATCTCAGTAATTGGGACTACAGTTCCCCTGTAATCCACGCTTTGCTCTTTTAAAGGGTACCTTCGTCTCAGAGTGCTGGTACTGTATAGGTATTTCATTGTTCTTATCAGCCTGATTGGGGGATTGAGGACTACAGTCCAGCATTCCCCACAGACCTTAATTGCCATAAGGAGCTGAAAGTTGAAAGCCACATACAGTACCTCCAATATTTCACTTCATATTCTGTGGATCACTCACACTACTCTGGCCTTCAGTTTTGATCATCTGGGACAATGCCTTCAGGGCCAGTTTTCTTGTTATTTTGTTATTGTTTTTGTGTTTCTCGATTCCATTATTTTCCAATTGCCTGCTGTTTTTGTCACTGGTGGTCTTCCTCAGATTATCCAGGATATCGTTTCTATATTTGTTCTGATCACTGAAGAGAACTGTAAGTTCCATCCAACTTTCTTTGATCTTCATGTTCTCTGTTAATATTTTGCCTTATATTATTCTCACTGTTAGCTTGAAGTGTGCCTTCATCAGTTGCTTAATGATCTTGTATTTGTCTCTCTTTTTTTTCTCTTTGTTGTAGTTGTAGTTGCAGTTCTTTCTTTGCGTTTCTCATTAACATTAGTCAGTTCTGGCAGTCTTCTTGTTTGTTTACACACAGTACTCTGTCTTGTTGTAATTTTTCCTTCCTGAAGGTATTTCTTCTAGATCCAAGTTGTTATTTAAACAATTTGGGTTTCTGTGTTTCTGCTTATTTCCATGACTGTTTGTCTGATTTACTCCATATCACTCCTGCTGTTTTCACAATTGTTTCTCCTGTTCCTTATCTTCATTATGATGTTGCACAGTGTTAATTGATTATTCAAATGTATTTTGTGCCTGGTAAGAATCTGCACTGGGTTGCAAGTTCTTCCATTTCAGTCATATGACATGTATGTCACCCATATTCCACGTCTCACTGTTTCCCAAGTCCATTTTCGATAGTCTCAGCCTTGGGATTTAGAATTGGATATGTGAGTTTCCTTGCAGGAGTAATTCACCTATTATTTCTCCTGGTTTGTATCTCCCTATTACATGTAGTGCTTCATTTATTTCATTCTGCCCAAGGTAGGACGGTATATGTGATAAATTATTTTTTGAATTGAATAAAGATTGCATTGAATTAAAATAAATCCTAAAAATGCATTACTGGAGTATTAAAAGGTGATTTTTATCATTTTAAATGTGTTTGTGGTAGCTGCTGAATTATGAAAATGCTTACCCCTGCGCAAAGGATACATTGAGTCAAAAATTAATGCCACCGTTTTAGAGCACTGAGAAGAATATGTACATGATTTGTATTAGGACTGCTAAACATTGTTAAGATTTAAAGTAGGAAGTACTTAGAATAACACCAATTGGTTTCATGCCAGTGTAATCAAAGGATTTTCCTACAGATAAGGGCTGAATTGACTCCTTAAGATTTCTCTTTGCAATGAAAATTTGCCTTGTAGTGAAAATATGGATTTTTTTTTCTGGCTCTCTAGTTTGACATTAAAATAATAACAGACTGATAACAAAAAGACAAAATGTGACAGCACCAAAATCAATTATTTTTGCTTTGACAGGTAGAGATCATCATATAAGGTAAATTATTGTAAAACTGTGATGTCTAGGAATGTTTGAATTCAGGGTCTTTATCCATTTTTTCTTTTGTTATTCAAGCTGTTAATAACATTTATGTGAGTCACTGTAAGCTGGTTTTCTAAAATGCTAGCCAGATAAGAAAATGAAAAGAAATTAAATCTGTCTCTGTGGGCATGCCTCTCTGAGAATTATGCAGTTGTTTTAGCAATGAGCTCTTCTTTTCATTTTGGGAGCAATATGCCTTTATTCTGCTGATAATCCTGGGTCATGTTATAGAAATAAGTATATACTATAGCTCATCGGTGGTATTTTATATAAAATGAAGAAATCAATAAAACACTTTAAATAAGAAAGATATCTCTATCAGCACTAGAATCCCTCACATTAACATTTCCTTGTAGAAACATTTGTTCAAGCAGTAGTCCTTTGACTTTTTTTTCTGGCATTATATGCAATGAAACGATGGAAGCTTAATATGTGTAAGATTAGGAAGAAATTTTATTTTTTTTCCATTTTATTACAAGAAGGAAATCAAAAGGAAATATCCTAAACCATTACTAGAAATAAATGAATTTTTAATTAATCAAAATAGATTATATACTTTATCATGCTTTGGACAAAAATATGTTTTTCCTTTTAATTTTTAATCAAATGCAAACAAGAAGACAGAAATATGGTGCTGTTGTGCCTTTTGTCCTCCATATTTTTTTGCCTTTTGTTCCTGTAGTTGTGCTATTGAATTTATGAAGATGACGAACACATTATTCCTCAAAAATAAAAGGCATTCCTCACAGTTTAGTTTCTTGTAGGCAGAAAACAAATTTTGAGAGAATATTGCTCCAAGATAGTACTTTTTAATAAGAACTGAGTATACAATCCTGTGGATCATTATTCACATACAGTATTGCTTATGGCTTATTTCAGTAAACTAAGTCTGATATTGTGATCAGTTTTGTATGTGTGCCTCATGAGGAAAAATAAAAGAACTTCGTGCCCTAGAAAATTATTTTGGTGCTCGGCTATAGAAAAAAAAAATGGTAGCCTTTTACAGCTGTAGCCAGGGAAATATTTATTACATGTGCATGCATGTGTGCACGGAACAGCATGCCCATTGAGGATGTAGCTAATTAGATTGAATCCAGTATTAAACCATTAATCATACATAGAGCTGTGCTGACAGAAATGCCTTAATTACGTTAAGTTATTCCTTTTATTAAATCGAAACCCATATTACAAAGCCTGAAGTCTTGGCAATGAGGATAACACAGAAAACATACAAAAAGTGGAAATTTCCTTGACGGTGATGAGAAAAGTATTTAATTAGGACACTAGAGGAAACTTATTTTTGACATTATGAGCAACAGCGAGAATTCCACTGACATCTGTTGAAATATTTTTCTTGACTTACATAGTACGCATCTGATTACAACCCTTCCTTCCACACACAGGTTGCCAAGTTGATTCCACTATTTTATCATTGATGCTACTCCCACATGAAATCTGAAGATCAGTGAAAGCAATCCAGCTAAATGCTCACTGAAACACCTCCTAAACACCGAATAAGATCCTCAGATCAATCATGTACAGTACTAGCAACCAGCTGAGACTGCTAGACACACTGCTTCCAGTGTTCACCCTGTGACCACAGAGAGCTGTGTTTACAACTACAGACGTTTTCTCTTACCAGGCTCTGGAAAAAAACCTTGTGGGTTGGAGGTAGGATATACTGTTCTCTTTTTATGTGTCCCTTCACCAGATAAAAAAAGGCCAAAGGAGAACTTTGGCAGGGCACAGGTATTATCTGATGGTGTTTAATGTTCTAGCAGGTTGACTTAAAGGCACCTGTTTGGCTAATGAGGATTGCATAAAGTCACAAAAAGTCTGATACCTATTGGGTCAGGAATTGTTTTGTGAAAAGATCAATGGGTTAACTTCCTGTTAATAATAATAATAATAATTATAATAAATAATTGCTTACACTTATATAACACTTTTCTGGACACTCCACTCAAAGCACTTTACAGGTGATGGGGACTCCCCTCCACCACTACCAATGTGCAGCCCCACCTGGATGATGTGACGGCAGCCATAGTGCACCAGTACTCTCCCCACACATCAGCTCTCAGTGGGGAGGAGAGCAGAGTGATGCAGCCAGTTCCTAGATGGGGATTATTAGGAGGCCATGATTTGGAAGCCTAAGCCCTCAAGCCGCAATCGTGGGGCAACTTGATGCTAGGCGGGACTCCGGGTGTCTGTCTTCCAATGCAGAGCCCCGAGCTTCTGGAGCACCGGGTTAAAATAAAGGGCTGTGAATCCAGGGACAAGTGAACATGGTAATGAAATAAACACAAAAGGGTCGGAGCGCCCTCTAGAGGAGGAGTATGCTTCCATAATGTCTGCGCCTACTGAGTAAAATGGTATGATGAATATTGTCAGAAATAGCACTAGTATCTGCTGTTATTAACAGACTATTAGTAACCTGTGTTATTAGTATTAGTAAGAGTTCTCTGAATACTATGCAATAATTTAAACTCATACTGAAAACATTTGCAGATAACTGAGTATGTTGTGAGCAGTATGTAACTGAGCAGCAACAGCCCTTTCCAGAATTAAATGGAAAAAAATTATCAAAATAAGTCTGAATAATAGTAGTAATAATAGTAACAATAGTGGTAATAGTAAATCATTTCTTGAGATATTGTATTGTTTTTAATTAAATCATATTTAATTGATGGTGTGAAGGTACATTTTTATAATGGGGAGTGCTGTGTATTCATGCTTGAGATGACTTGGTTTATTAAATATATTGTTTTTTATATTGATTTTTGTAATTGCACCTCTACCTTTGTAATCTGACAGTTTTCACAGTGAACACCATTTAGAGTACACTAGATTAAAATGAATGGGGAAAATAAGACTGAAAAGTCAGCACACTAGCTCTTTTCTTTAACAGGAGTTTGCTTTCTGTTTTAAGACTGGAGGGATCTGAGATTACAAACAATTTTATGATGATCTTCATGTCAGCCAAGGGTATACTTCATGTTTTTTTTTTCTGTTCTCGAGATGAAAGACTAAAGCCGGTTATTCCTTATCAGAAGCAATGGTCCCTCTGGTCAGACATAACAATGTTGTTTGTCTTGGCTGAGCCCACTATCCAGGGACAAATCACCTGAGGAATGGTATACTAGCAGCTTGACATATATATGAGAGAAATGTGTTAAAATCCTGTAGTGTATTGTTTTGAAATATTCATCAAGTAGAATTCTTATCGTTTGGTATAACCTTAGGTGTGTTGTAAATTGATATAGATACTTTAATAAATGTATTAATGAAAAAATATTATATACCCATCACCCCAAAGATAACGTTAGGGGTATTGTTCAGTGGATGATCAGGATTTATTTTATCACACCTAATTAATCTGTATTAGATGTAATTAGATATAGGTTATTATCACATTTTTGTCACTGTATTAATACTTGATAAAGATGTTATTTTAATCTGGAGATAACTACAAAACATGATATATTAGTACATTTGAATCAGATTAATTTAAAAAATGAATGAGTTCCTAACACCAGCTTGCTTTGTGAGCAAATTTACAAAATGTAACAGCTTTACACCTCATTTAGACAGGGTATACCAAGCCACATGATGTGTATTCTTTCACCAGTTCAGCATGGTAAAATAACCAATTAGCAAACCCGAAGAGGACAAATTTCCATAATGAAAGCCAAATACACTGCACAAAATGTAACTTCCGTTATTTAGGGTTATTTGCAGTTCCGTGTCTGTGTCACCAGACAGATAACACACTGAGACACGATAGAATGAAGGGGAGAAGAGGGAAGCTGTTCTATCAAACATAATTCCAGACTACTGTAAGTCCCTCTCTAAAACAGTCATTTTCCCCATTCACTCTAAACAGTGAGATATCTTTCAGATTGAAAGATAAGACAAATAGGAAATCCCCAGATCTCCCCAGATATAAGACAACAAGTCCCGTTCTTAAGGCCTACAGTCTGATCCTCTTAGTGTTCATATATCCTTCGCCACTGTCTTGTCTCGGTCTGTATATGGTTTAGTCCAGGTTTTTAGTACAGCTTTTTGCTGTCCCAAGTGGGCCAACCAAATAATGGTCATCCAAACATTCTGCCCATTGTTTTACCGCACAGAATGAAGTAGTTTTCATGGTAAATTTAAACACCTTGGAACATCCTGCATTTAACAGGATCTTTTTATATACCTTTATAAATGCCAGGTGCAACTCTTAAATAAAATATTTGTCATGATCGTCATCCCTCCTTTAGTGGGCACTCCGACCCTTTTGTATTTTAGTTTTATTACGTACACCTGTCCCTGGTTTTCCCCTGTATTATTTAAGCCCAGTGCCTCCGAAGCTCAGTGCTCAGCGCTGGAAGACGGACACCCGGATGCCTGCCTACCAGCGGGTCCAGTTGAGACCCGACGGCACAGGCTTCAGAACGGCGTCCTGACCATCTGAGTCCGGGGCTCGGAGCGTCTGGTTCCCCGTGTTTGTCTTTGGATCTCCCGGTATTGGATTTTGGACTGCGCCCTGTTTTTACTCAGTTCGCCTTCGCCACGCACCCCGAGCACCGAATCGCTGCCATCACTGCCCCCCTGTCTGTCATCCCGTCCTGTTCCAGCTGTGTTTTCCCTGTTGTCCTTCTCCAGTCACTTCCAGATGATACCGTCTGCATTTGGTCCTAAACAACGCACTTTACGGGAGTCAGGACCGGCTCCCGTGACAGTATTGCTATGATTATACGTTATGATTGAGATCTGAAACTAGTTCCATTTTAATGGTTGTTTCATTTCAGAGAGCTGCTGAGGAGAGAGTACATGAAATCCTGCAAGGCAAGATGTAGTAATCTTGAGAGTACATAAATTATTCTCAGGAGGGGAATCACAAGTTACAATCTGACGTCAGATGTTATCAGTTTAAAAGATTGAAAACTTCGAAGAATAGTTGCTTTGGACCACAGATTCTTCTTAACTGAGTGCTGTCCTTAACTGGATTAATTAAGAGATTAAGAATGGTGAAAAAATTGACTCTAGAATTCACATTTCCAATTAGCTTCCCAAAATCACAGTGGCCATCAGTGCATTGCTGTCAGATTGCTGCTGTTGTTTGAAGGCGGGTCATTGAAAAGACAGGCCAATTTCAATATTCATGCTGGAGAGTCAGCATGAATATTGAAATCCTCTAAAGCTAAAAAATCAAAATGTATTAATTTATTGACACAAATGTGAAAATAACCAATCTCTGTCCCATGCTTGCAATAAATCCTTTAACCAGACCATAGCCTGAACTTTAATACTAAGTATAGGAATAGGTTTTAGGGTATTTATCACTAAGAAACTATAACTAAAAAGTGATTTTTTTATAACTGTTTCTGTGGGACTGTATATTCCACCCAGGATGCATCCTGTCTTGACACCAGTAGTCCAGCAGCCTATTAGGTTTTGGCTCTGGATAACTTTATTCTATTATACTAATCAGTTATATAAGAATGGATGGGACTTTTTATAATAATGTTCATAACATGGTAATAGAACATGTTTACATACAATTAGAATTGTTTACAGACAGTAACAGTAGAATAAAGAAACCTAAAGTATGATCTTAAAACTTACAGTAAAGTTTAATATCACCACAGTCGGGAGTATATGAGCTCCTTCAGATCAGAACAAGTCAACTAAAGAAGATGGGTCAATTGTGAGCGATGCAGTTTTAATTAGGTGACTCGAGCTGACTTTGAAATGTCATAATAATTCAGGTACTTCTTTTCCTTTTTTACCTTGTTAACCATCACATGCTCTACTCTTTCTCTTGTATGTCAAACTGTCAAGTATTTTGACAGCGTACTGTAAGTTAACCTTAAAAAAGTTAATCTTTTTTCTTTTGGATGTATTTTCTTTTTGTCTTGTCTCCCCTGGCCTGCCAAAGATACAAACCAAACATAAATTCATGCATAAAACATCATCTTTCTTGTTTGATTCATCCATAGTCATCATGACTTCTGTGATTGAAGATATAAATCTCCACATTATCTGTAGTTCCAAGGGAATCACTGAACAAGAAAGTTATACTGTTGGGAAGATAGCTGAATGATCTATTTCTGATAAAATGTTGTTTTTCAATGTACTGTATAAACACATGATATTGGCTATCCTTTCCTGTACCTATAAATAGACTGTACCTATCAATATTTCAATATACAGTTGAACCTTGTCCATTCCTGAGGTTTTGTTCCTCCAAAGTGGTTTTGTTAGGAAAATCCATGTTGGGGAAGCTTAACATCTTTATGTAGTAAATATGGATATGTGAACAAAGCCTTGTACATTATAGCATTAAAGCATTCACTTTAGAATTAAAGCATTCTCATTTATGGCTAATAATTACCCATAATTATCACGTCACGGTTAATGAAAATTATTGCCCTTGAAGAGCGATGAGCTTGCTGGGATAGGTTTCTTGCTCCCCCGTGACCCTGTATTGGACAAAGCAGTTACAAAATGGCTGGATGGATGGAATGGTGAGGACGAAAACTTTTGATGATGATGCACTTGGAAGCTGAGGACTTATTTAGTTGAAGCTGACGGATTTTTAGGATCATCCGGTCTCAAACGCCATTGAAACAGTTGAAGACAATGCTTGGAGATCATTGGGGGTGGCTCCAGATGTTGACAGCTGAGGATTGTCAGGAGTTCAAACGGCTGTTTTAGGTTTAGAAAAGAAGGGTATGATTTTTTCTTCTTGTGTTTCCCTTTTAAATTATTTCAACGTCCCCTGTAAAGTGTAAAAAAGTTCCTCAAGTTCTCCTCAAAGCTCCATGTTGATAGGATTCTCTACCAACATCTGTTCCGGGTCCTCATTTGTTGGTAAGAAAATGGTTTAAAACCATTTAAGTGGTTTATTAAATTATTTAAATTATGGCTTCAATTAACTGTAACAGCACAAAAGAGACTCAGAGATAATGATGTACAGTAAAGTGGTGCGAGTGGAGGTGGGTAGTGAGAGTGATGGACACATTACAGTATAAGATGGTTCTAGACCACACATTACCATGAATACGTTTGGCAGACAACTTGTGATTGGGCCTAGTCAAAATTAACAGGCTTGACCAATATTTCTTTCCACTGATGCATGTTTAATCAATTCTGTGTTGTTTAAACCCACGTTGGAGAAGGGTATACTGTACATAAAAAACTAAATACCTGTATGACAATATAGAGGAATGAGTATGATTCAATTAGAGTAGTGAGCGTCAAACATTTTTGCGATATTTGAATCACTTTTTACATCTCATAAACCTTTTGTTCTTCTCCTCACGTTCAAGACAAAAGATTCCTTAAAGTGCAATTTTGTACACTTTCGTTTAGTATTATGTAGGAAAAAATATGCTGTGCGCATTTTAAAATTTTTATTAAAAGATTAGAGATTAGAGAGTATCTAATCAACAACGGTCATCAAGCTGATTAGGATCATATCACATTTCCTTTCAGTTGAATAAAGAGGTTAAATTTACTAGAAAATGTTAATTGCGAAAAATCAGGCATAAATATCCTCATTAGTGTAGATCATAATACATTCCTGTTATTGTCATATTTGAAAGAATTTTGACATTTAGCCTGACTACTGTTGGGAGAGTTTTGTTAATGGCTAATGAGTGCCCATAACATTTTTGCCTATCTGCTTCATCTGTGCTAACATTATGTAGAACTTTGTTTGCTACTATAGGTCTGAGGCAAACACCTGATAAAATAGTCATTTAATATATCTGCCATTTCCCTGTCATTATTTTAAATTTTACCATCATTATCTCCAAGACACAGTATTTCATTGTTGTAAGGTGATTGTCAAATGTACAGTACATTAAGTTACTTTTGAGACCAAGTTTAAAAATTCCCATATGTCTGCAGTATTAATTAGTCATGAAAATGTTAAAACTATTAAAACCAACTAAAATGACATGGATGTCCTCTTTGTGGTAGGTAAACTCAACTCAATAAATGAAGATTTCTAATAACCCACAGGTCCATGTAGTGGAACCAAAGAAGTCTGATCAGTACAAAGAAGATGCATTACCCATATGCCTATTACATGCCCATATTAGTAAATTAATAACCAATTAGAAATTCTGCATAGTTGTCAGACAACTGTCAACTTAGATTAGATAATAATGTTCTTTAATTTACAGTGACGGGTGCTCAAGTACTTTCCCATATCCTAAGACATACTGCCACAGAATAATTTCTGGGAAAGTTATTTTATGTATGCAATTATTACACTTCATGCTCTGAAATCAACAAACAAACTGCAATTAGATGCTGTAATTAAACAAAAACAGGAAATGCCTACAGGTGAACTACAGGAGGAAAACATTCTCTCTGCATACTGGGTAAATACCTATTGACTGCTTAATTGCTAATGTAGTTCTTTGGATAAGATGTAAAACTGAGTTCCTCACCCTCTATGGTCATTAAACATTTCAGGGTGTTTCTTAAAAACAGTAGGGGTGTTACCCAGTGTCCTGTTCAAATTTCCCCCTGGCCTTTACTAATCATGACCTTTCTAGTAAGCCATCTCTGAACTGGCTTCATCACTCTGTTCTCCTGCCTACTGATAGCTGGTGTGTGCTGGGTGTACTGTCTGCTGTTGCATCATCCAGGTGATGGTACTTATACATCGTTCCTGGTTTACTGGTTGGCAATGACTGTCCTGCACTAACGTTTTCAAATCAAAGCTAGTTTCTTGTGATTTAACCGATAATTATGATTTTAGCCGAATTGTGGCTGTCTAAAAGTCAGTTACGTACTGCCCGAAATGAAGCATGGGAAAACACGTAAGAGTTATTTGGCATTGTTTCAGCACAACCTTATGGTAATTTTCCAAACATGTGTGAAGTAAAAATGTAACGGGGTGCATGAGCAGAACACAGCACTGAACGCCCTCATTGTTAGCAATCGTAATGCTAAAAAAAAATAAAGACCCTCTGCAGGGCTCAAGTTGGTGATATCTCCACAGTGTTGCAGGAAGTCCTTATAGAAAATGTTACAAAAAACGCAAGTCCTTATACTCAAAAAACGATGGGCAGGCGAAAGTCAAAAACCGGACTGGGACAGTTCAATCGAGACAACAAATCTAAATCGCAAAGGCAGAAACGAGCGAGAATCCAGGAAGTAACAATGAGATCAAAATTGAAAGAAGACGGGTACTTGCACTAGTGAGCCCTAAAGAGAATCCTAAATAGTGATAGTAAGGGAAAAGAGGAGGGTTAAAATAGTGACGGCAGTGAGAGGCGATAGGAAGATTAGTTGCAGCATGAACGTCTGTTTGAGTGGGTGCGCGTGGGAATGTGACGGCGTTTGTGAGTGTGTGCAATGCGTGACACTCGTGGCGCTAATCCTTATAATTGAAGATGGGAGACACTCACAAAAATGCATGTACTTGCATTAAGATCACAGGAAAAACATGACTTACAGTAGTAAGTAGTAAATATTCAGATTAGGGCGATGTATTGTCATTAGTGGAGTACCGTAGGGATCTGTTTTAGGACTGATGCTCTTTCTCATCTACATATACTGTACATGTGATCTAGAGATTGTGCTAGATACGAGACTAGTCGTGTTTGCAGATGATACCAAAATCGGAGGTTTAGCAAAAACTGTTGAAACAGCAAATTAAAATTAAAATGATTTATATCAGTTTCTGGATTGCTGCAAACAGGTAGCAGAAAACGTAACTCTGATTTTGAAGAGACTATTTAAACAATTAGTAACTAACCAATTAGATATTTATGCGGGTAAAGTATTTTTATCTTCCACTCAACATGGAAAAGCAATAAATGAATCTTGTTTTGTTTTATACATCTCTAAACGTAAGCACTGACATCCCATTTAATTTAACTATTTTTGTACTAATTTATTAAGTTAAATATATGTATCCTTCGATGCTACTTACATTAAATTTGTGGTAAATCAGCATTAAAGTAACTATAATTTTTCCTTATTTCTATCTATAACTAGAGATTATTTCTCATATATTTTTAAATTAGTACTTAATATTCCCCAAGCACTCTATGAATATTTTATGGAATTTAATACATGTTTGAACTAAATTAAAAGTTTAACTCATTTTAACTTCTAATATGCTTATCCTCCTCCACGGACAAAGAAGATTAAAAATTTATGACTGAAAAATTCTAAAATGTTCCATTTGCTTCAATATGCTTCTATTGTTTTTCAAATACTTGTAATAGCATGAACCTCTTTATTGCACCTCAGTGTTTTCAACTGCAAAATAAGGATACATATTTTGTCCAGCACTTTTCATTACATTATCTCAAGGCAGTGTAATGTAAAGTACAACAATGAAACAAAAGAGACATCTACATACAATTAATTTAGTGATATTCCAGTAGCATTTACTTTTTAGATTTTAACAGAAATAATTATGTATTTCTCTGCTTCTGGAAATGTATATCTGTGGCAAAAGGATGTGTAAAGTTTTTTTACTGTCATGGAAAAAACAAATCACCTAAGACTAATTTCATTCATCACTGATATTCCAAATTAGAACACTAACATAATATTAATGTTGAACTCTGGATATTAACAAAGTTCTGAGGTTTTGAACCTATTTTAACCTTTAAATTACCTGTAAGTGCTGATTAGTTTCCTGAGGCAAGAATCAAATTAAAGCAGCATTTCAATCTTTAAATATCATTTAAAATATGTTGTCATCAAGCTCCAAAGTTCATTCCAACCTCAGTAAAAAAAACAGTTCTGGTTTCTGAGATATGGGGATGAGAAAATATAATTATATTATGAAATATCTGTGCTGTGTATCTAACTGCCAGCTGAAAGGTAATTTTGCCTAAAGCGTAATGGA
Source organism: Lepisosteus platostomus (assembly GCF_059453375.1). Lineage (NCBI taxonomy): Eukaryota > Metazoa > Chordata > Actinopteri > Semionotiformes > Lepisosteidae > Lepisosteus > Lepisosteus platostomus. The sequence goes on along the minus strand of NC_142618.1, from coordinate 8,316,514 downwards.
AAGGATGTCACAGGTATAGGGTGCTACATCTGTAATGCAGTTTTCTCATTTGCAGCACTTTCTTTTGTGTGTATTCTGTTTAATGTTAAGATCTGGATCATTCTATAAAATACTATCAATAAATAATTGCCATGAGGGGTCAGGAAAAGACTCTTCATAAGAACCTTACATGGATGGATAAATGGGATGTACAATAAACTACTGCATAAAGAAATGGAGAAAAATGATCAGCTGGAGTAACATACTCCTGCTTCATCTCAAATCTTGTTTCTTTTCTCTCTGAGAAAAACCTGTTCTTTTCAGGCATTGTGCCAATCAGCTTACCTTAAAACGCCCATGCATATTAGTAGTGAGTATTCTATTCTCTAGCTCATTGAATCACCGTAGTTAGTTATTGTGCCAAATAACAAATGAAGGAGAAACATCAACATAGAACGCATACTAAATAAATGTCAGGAGTGGAAAAGGTATCTAGAGCTCTTGTGTCTCATCTCTGTCATGATTCATATAGAAATGACAAAATCTCAGGAAATGTTATTTTGTCTTGAGAAGTGACATCACTGTACCTGGGAAAATTCATATATACTGTACAATAATTGCCGTGTCTAAAAAGGGGCAGCAACTTCCTAAAGTACAGGAGATACCCTTGGTAATTCTCTTTTGCCAAGAGAACTGGTAAGGAAGAGTGCACTGAATGAAAAAATAAAGCGCAAGAGAAAGGCAAATTATCACAGCATCTCCAGGTCCCTCAGCGCTTGGTGATGCTGTACATAACATACTTTTCACAATACATCTGTTTTGATTTTCTGAAAGCATTGAAGTGCTTCATAGATTTCCAATTTATTTTTTTGCAGCTACCTTTACAGTGCCTCTGGAGGCAATTTGTGCATAGTATATGTTTCTGTGGAATATGATTATGGACAGCAGTGGTGATTTTGCAGAGATGATATGTTCTGTGGTGCTCTTGCACAGGCTACATCCTGAATTTGACGCAGGTAGCAGCCCTTTAAATAATGGCTGTGGCTTCCCCTGGGATACTGCTGTGAAGGCCTTTGAGGTCTATATTTCCAGTGAAAGGCATGACAGGAGATGTGAGCTATCTTTGAATACCTCATTTCAGGCTGAACGACGGGCTCTGTGTTTTTCAGCTTGAAGGTGGAGCCAAAGAACAAAGGGCTGAAACAGCAGCAACAGCACCACAAGAAACTCCTGGCCGCCATGCTGTCCCAGGACTCCTTTGAGTCTGTGCCCAGCTCTGCTCCATCAGTCACTGAGGAGGAGATTGACCATGAGGACGACGCCATGGAGTTACTGGGTAAACAACACGCAGTCAAGCTTCAGCAGATACTGTAGGTTGGCCACACACAAACAGAAAGACAGTGAGTGTGCTCAGAAAGCAACATCCGATGATAAATCATGATAAAGCTGGCGTTACACTACATGAATCGACACGACTTCTAGTTGGAGAGCATGTCAAATTTAAAGATGGCAGTTGCTGAATCTCGCTGCCTTTTCTGTCCTAGAAAGTGTCAAATTATATGATTATTAATCGCAGGGGGTGATTCCCTCACGACTTTTCATCACGGTTCCAAATCGTGTATTGTTAACACGGTATTGTGTCGCGAAAGTACCGCTAGGTCGCCTCGTTTTAGCAGCCAATCAACGTTGAGCACACCGGAATAAGAAGATGAGCACCGCAACAAACACAAAACGACCAACATGAAACATCGAACAGACATCCGTGCTGGCTCCAAAGTTCGACAAGCCTCTCCTCCATTTGCATAGTCCAAAACACTCACTATCCTTCTTTCCTTGTGGCCTCCATTGTTCTTCACTGTTTGTGGGCATTGTGTGCATTGTACTTCTGGTTGAGAGCTCATTGGCTGTTGACTGTCGCAGACACAAGAGCCCACCCCTACTACTTTGTCATATCAGACCAGTTTGATTTTGTCATAGCAAGCCACAGAGAGTCATAGGGGCTGTTAAGAGCGCTATGACTGAGTCACTGGGGGTGTCACACTGCACAACTGATGGTAACGGGCGCGCACTGCAACTCCCTATAACTCGCTGTGATTTTCTTACGATTATGTAATATGAAGGCTACGACTGAAAATCCTAGGAAAAGTCGTGTAGCGTGACGCCGGCATAACCAGAATAGTTATTGAGTCATTTCTGTCAGAGACTAGTTCAAATAGAACAGAAGCTGTGCAAAAGAAATAATCGGATTACTAGTTAGTTACCACTTGTATTTACAGAGAATAAAACACTTTTTTTTTTACTTATGTATATTGAAGGTACTGTTTTGGTATACCTTATACAATCCATCCATTTTGTTTCAAATTAGGCATTCAATGTTTGATTAATTGCCATTCTGTTGTTTCCACCCGTTTGCATAGATCTCAGTGGTGAATTTGATCAAATGCTGCTGGATTTGTTTTTCAAAATATCCCCCCAACACTTTGTGTACAGTATTTCAATGTTGCTTCCTCATGATATTGGTTACTTCCATCTTCGCTTTCACCTAAGTTCAGACGATGTATTTCAGCTCTAAAGTAATAGCTCTATGGTATAGCTGATGTTAGGCCAGCAAAAAAAATCCTGCATTTATAATAATATTTTTTTTATAATATAGGCGATGTTCCAGAAAAAAATACCTACCAGTGTTAAATATTTTATTTATATATTATTTTAAATCAGTGACGGCTCCGGCAGTGGACCCAGAGGATAATGTCATGAGTGTGTCAGGTTTTGCATCTATGTACAGTATGTGTGCCTCAGATTTAAACACTTTTGTCACTGAAATCCTGCCTCTGAGGACGGAGTCCAGTGATGACATTCAAAGAATCTGTTGCTTCTGTATGACAGCACATCTGTGAGTGTCTGAATGTTACTGTAGAGACCTTTCAGTCCCAATAACTCACATGAGTGTCAACACTTTCAACCAAATGTCAATAATTTTCCATCTTAGTTTTAAGTGATCTTGACAGGGAAATGAAAAACTAGGGTTATAAATTGAAACAATTATGTCACATTTTCTCTCACAGGAAATAAGAGAAAGATGTCAGCTATTGTTCCAGAAGGCCTCTCGTTAACGTTTTCCTGAAATTGTGTATCTGCCAGAAAGAGCTGGACAGTGACCATTGTTGAGGAACAACATATATAGTTTTCTGTCTTCAGGAAAGTTTTGAGCAATTGTTGCATATTGAAGGGACTATTGTACATTTAAGCTGAAAAAAATTGTAAATGATACGGAAAGCATTTCTTGTATGTTTTTGAAGATTCCAAAATTTAAGTTGAATTGATCTACTAATGTGTGCATTTTGTATATATGCTGTAGAACTGATTAAAATGGAAGCACAAAAAGGCATCATGGGCTATATTTTTTATATTTTTATAATTGCTTTACATTTTAAACAGTGTAAGACTTGTTGCGTTTCTGACCTAAGCCAGGTAGCTGTTGCTCTGTTTATGTACAGCACTAATTAAATCTTGTGTTCCCTCTAAAGGAAATATTTTCAAAAAGATCAAGGAAACTGTTTTTAATGACTAGAGATTTCCTTCCATCCTGCTATACAGGCCTGAGAAGTTAACAGTTGTTGCTTGAAGGTTATACATTTAGTGTTTGAGATTTCAAATTTCCTGTATGGCTTTAGAATAAACTGTCACTATTAGCTACTCAAGCTATCAAAAGGCAGGGTGTGGATTTGTATGGAAAGCCTGAACAGGCTGCCTCTTATAGCATCTGCTCTCTTTTATGTTGAAATAGTAATTTAGAATTAGTTAAAATGACAAAAGCAGCCCATATCAAGCTCTTTTAGACTAGTTTTTGAGCTTGAGTAATCATGTATTTTTTACTGCTTTCTGCTTCATACCTAGAGCTTCTATGAACCTGTAGCCCATAGGTGCAAACTGAAATCCTGCTGTATGTTTGAGTGGACAATTGCATAGTATTGCTCATGAAGGAGATACAAAAGCTTATTTAATAAGATCCCAGGAGACTTTTTTGGCAGCAGAAGACTGTTTCTAATCCCATATATTGGGTTTCCTGCCAGAGCCACGCAGTTTGACAGATACTGTACAAAGGTGTACAAATGATGTGTGAGGAGGTGATTGGGAGTTGTGTGTTTCTTGCCATGCAGTCTCATTACCATTGTTGCTCTGTAGCCTTCCATATCAGCAGGAATGATATTAAGTAAGTGTTTGTTTCAGATTTATTGACCATATATTTATTGACAAATATAAATTTGGCAGTGGGTAATGAGGTGATTTGTTTCTTCAGCACAGCATTTGGTTATGGAAAAGCTCATGAGTACTGGGACTTGAAAGAGCTGCTTGAAAGGCAGATGGAATAAAAAAATACTTCTGATGAAAATAACCTGTTAATAATGGAGCCCTGAAGTACTCTTATTATGAAGTAATGGAATCAGACATGAATGGCATGTCTTGGGACTGATAAGCCTAACAAGACAAAACTCTCTTTATGATGTACAATGACTTGCAAAAGTATTCAGACCTTTGCATATTTTTCACTTTTTATTGCTTTAATGCATGTAGTCATAATACTTTTAAGGAGCTATTTAAATTTGCTTCTGCAAAATACACACAAATTACTCCATACATTCATTACGTAAAACAAAAAACGTATATAGTATATGCATACGATTTTAAACCCTTTCCTGTGGGAAACAGAAATTAATTTAGGTGCACAAAATTAACTTAATGAGCCACACAGTTACTCTAGGTGAGTGGCCTCTGTCTGTGTAAAATAATGATTTCAGAATAAATACACCTATCCCTGTGAAGATCCTCAGTTAGGTAGTGAATTGTCTTGGCAATTCACTACCTGTTAAGTATCTATTCAACATTCTGCCATGAAAGCCACACAGCTTACAAAACAGCTTTATAAAAGCACAGATCAGGAGAAGGCTATATAACATTTCAAAGACCTTTAAAATCTCTCTGAGCATGGTGATGTCCGTCATTTAGAAGTGGGAGGCAACCAGACACCTCCTACATTAGGTTGTCCGTCCAAGCTAAGCAGCTGGGCAAGGAGAAAACAGGTTGAAGATGCCACTGTGAGGCCAGCAGTGACTTTGAAACATCACAGAATTCTAATTCTTTGAATTATTTCAGAATTACAGAATTCAGGGTCTAAGATGGGAGAAAATGTTCTTTTGCGAGCAATGCCCTTGCCCTTATCTAAGTGGAACATGTGGCAGAAGGTTTTGTGGTCAGTCAGAGCATTGCTCAGCATTATGTTATAGTCCTGCTTCTTATGAGGAGACTCTGGGAAGCTTGTCAAGACTGCAGTCGAGATAGAGATGGAAAAGAGTACTGTCATAATGTACAGTGAAAATTTGCTTCTGACCTAAACCTGTTATACACATTCATGTTTCAGCAGGAGAATGACCCAAAGAAAAAGGCCAAAGCTATACGCAATGGCTTACGAATAAGAATAAGAAAATGAATGTCCTTGAAAGGCCCAAAGTTCTGACTTGAATCCCGTGGAGAATCTGTGGAAAGACTTGAAAACTGGTGTCCAAAAACGATCCCCAAGCAACTTGAGAGAGCTTGAGTAAATCTGCCAAGAATGGGCATAAATTGCACCAAACCAGTGCAGTGCGAAGCTTGTAGAAACGTACCCAAAAAGACTTTTAGCTGTAATGTAACACTCTGTTTACAGTACATAAGTTGCATCTGTTTTTTTTTTCTGTTGCAATGCTTTGGATTGGTAGGTGTGATATGCTGCGATTGTTGTGCATTATCTTAAATTGGAAATAATTTCACTGGTTTTGTGCGTCATATATGGAGCATTCACAGTAATAATAACATACCTTAAAATGACACATTTCAGCCTGGGATGTCTGAATTTTAAAGGACTCTCTGCTACATGAAGAAATTGTGCTACAGCACTGTTAAATATGGTAGCGCTATTTATTTGTGTTCTGGATGGTGTACAAATGCATAAGATAAAAAGATGCAGAGAGAAAAAAACAGAGGTCGCCAGACAGGATTTTGTGTCATTAATAGCCTCCGGCTGACAGATTCAGTGATATCAGAAATTCAGTAACTCAGAAAACCCGAGAAAACCCTCTAGTGGGAAAAAAATAGAATGACGGTTAACAGCTGAAATCAGGAACGTTCTATTTATGAAAAATCATTTTATACATTATAAAATGCTAAACTTTTAATCTGATGGCTGTTCTTAAAATCTACTATTTTTTGTAAATCACATTCCAGATGACCATGATTATTATCATGCTGAGGCTTGATATCAAGTCCAGAATTTCTTAGACAGCCAGTATCCCACAATTAAAAAACATTTCAGTGAACTTTAATGTGTACAGTATGTACAAGATAAAAGTATTCTGTGTATTTTTAAGTATTCTCTTAAAACATAATTTTTCTTGGCTCATGTTTTGCAAACTCAGTCATTAGTTCTTTTACATCCAGCTTGCCACCAGGTTCATATTTTATTGACATTGTGGCAAGTCCAACAACTCTCTCTTGCACCACTGGTAAATGCAGATGTGTTTTTATTAATTTGAGATTTCAGAAGCTACGCTCCCTAATACAGTAGCTATGGAAACTGGCAAAGTTAAAATAATGTGTAGAGCTATGAAAATTAATCTAAAAAAGGATATTGTACCACATAGTGAATGAGGTCACAAATTTCAACATGGAAAGGCTATTTACAAGATCTCTTGTACATGAACATGCCATATTGCCACAAGGACCGGTAAAGATTTCATGAGAAATTTTGATTAGGGCATCATAAATGTTTCCTACAGTAGTTCATAGCGAAGAAGCTTCAAATGAATAGTTATTTACAATAACAACTAAACAACACATTACACAACATACAACATAAAGGTTACACTATTTACAAAACAAGGCCCAGAAATCCTGAATGCTGACCCTGTAACCTGAAATCTTAAATAATGACTAAACAGGCCAACAAGAGAAACAGCTGGTATCCTAAATTAACAGAATACAACCCAGCACAAAATCTCCCTTCCTATAATACTAGATGTCCAGAAGTGAAAGTGTCTCACTCTCCCTATTGTGAAATCACCAAATCAAAGATCAGAATAAGGTCCACTCACCCACTTCTTTTTCCTTCTGTGAATTCCCTGACGCTCTCTCCTCATTAAAAAATTGAATTATAATTGACATTTCCTCCTTACACATGTCATTTAAATAATGACATACACATTATTTTAAGTGTGTCTTTTAATCTTTTAAATTGTTTTGAATACACAAGATATTTTCTCCTGAAATTTGGCGCCCAGTTTAACTTGGCATCCTAGACAGCAGCCAAAGGTCACCTACAGTATCTATACAAGCTGACCCTGAATGTGATGTATGCATCAGCTCCAAGTAAAATTAGAATTTGGCAGCCGGCCACACAGGTATCCTATTAACCAAGGAAAATGTGCTGTATTATTACTGCAGCAATGCTATGCCAAAAATCTGTAAGAAACAGAATAGAGAACATAACTTAGCTTATTTAACATGTATTTTATTTCTGTAAGACAATGGTTACAAAGACACATCAGCCTCTCACAGCAGCAAGGACAACATTGCAAAGCTTTGTTTAAATGCTGGACTTGAGAGACTTGTACAGTAAATGGCTCCTAGCTTGGAGCCAAACATGCTAGAGAAATTAAGTCAGGTGCCATAGGAGTGACTTTTCAGAATTGTTTGAAGACACCCCAAAAACCCTTCAGTTACAGTTGAATTTGTTAATTATGATTTAAGAATGTAATTATGGTAATTAACTATGAGTGCGGAGCCCTGTTTTACTTCTCCTGCATTTCACTGATTCCCTTGCTTCTATTCCGGCTGCTCCCTGCAATCATGCACACATTTAATGGGATCTTTTGGGAAAAAAATCATTATCTCACAGTAATTAAGTCTCATAAATTCATGTGCTGTGTCTTGATGAAGCAATACCTTTTGCACACTTGTATTGCATTTCTTATGCAAATTGTCACTTTTAATTAACTCCAAGGGGAATCTAGCTCATATTAGAATGGTTCTTTTTTCATAACACTACAAAACTAATATCTGAAAACAACGTACACTTTATTGTTGTTTTATGTTTGAACTGAATAATCGTTCTCCCTGTTCATCTTCTGCGTGTCTCTAGTGTTGCTTATTTGTCTTACGTAACACTTCTCTGTTTTTCGATGCACAATTCACAGAATACTGTATCATACTGTGTCTTGTAGTTGGTTTCCATCTTCCATCTCCATCCGGACAGTATTCAGAACTTTTCACTCTCCTTTTTTCTGAGGATTATTATGTAACTGAGTATCTTAGGTAATCTTAACTTTTGAAGAAATCAAATGAAATATCTCTATTTCTGTGTATCTCTACCTGTATCTCTACTTCAGTGATCCCAAATCCAATTGGATTATTAAACAAATATACAGATGGCACAGATAACTTACTGGGTAAATGGTTGCTGTGTTGAGTATATTCCTTTGTCCAAGTGGAAATCCCAGTTCTGTTCTTAAAAGAAAATGAAAAAATCTGCTGTATAAATTGTCTTCAAATCTTGGGGAGAATGTTTTTGTGCAGTTTAAGTGTAGATTTATTCCACAAGGTAAACCTCACTCTCTTTAATCTGTGATTGTAGTAAAGACTGGAAAATTTAGCACTGTAAAATAAAACCAATGTATACATTAACTAATATTTACTACTAATGTTCTGTACAATACACAACTGTTCGCCCCCAATTCAAACTCAAGCTACTTTGAAATTACATAGATATTAGAAAAGTCTGCATTTAGATGACAGATCATTACAGTAGAACACAAATGAATGATTCGGAGATACTGTACTTGTGTGGCCTTGGCTTGACCCATGTAAGCCTTTGTCTAGGTGTAAAATAATTTAACAAAGAAATAGACCTTATATCAGTTAAACTATGGTCTTAAGAGGCAATTTGAGTGTTTTCAATACCAGCTGGGGTGGTACAGTGGATCTGTGGCTAAGGATCTACGCCTGTGGTTCGAAGGATGCTGGTTCGTATCCCGCAGCCGGCAGAGGAATCCTACTCTTTTGGGCCCCCGAGCAACACCTTTACCCCAACTGCTCCAGGGGTGCTGTATAAATGGCTGACCCTGTGCTCTGACCCCAAGCTTCTCTCCCTGTCTGTGTGTCTCATGGAGAGCAAGCTGGGGTATGCGAAAAGACAAATTCCTAATACCAGCAATGGTATATGGCCAATAAAGTGATCTTATCTATAAAGCTAGAACATAAGAACAGTTGGAAAAAAAGGGGAGTTATTTGTCCCAGCTACAATAGCTCATTTGGTAGTCACTAACCTCATCCAGGTGTTTCCTAAAAGAAACCAGGGTATCAGCTTCAGCCAAATGGCTGGGTAGCTTTTTACATACTCCTATAATCCTTTGGGTAAAGAAAACCTTCCTTTACTCAGTTTTAAATTGCATATCTGCAGTTTTAACTCATCTGGTTTGTGTTTCTGATTCTTCATTCTGAAGATGTCCTCTTGTTTGACATTATAAATGGCTTTGAGATTTCTGTTTTAGTTTAAATAGTTTTATTTGTGTTTTTGGTTCAGGGCTAAATAGATTTGGGTATTTTAGCCTGTCAGTGTACTGTATGTTGTTCTATACTCTTCTCTGTGCTGATATCTCAACAACAGAATATTTTTTATATGGTTACCAAAATTGTACACAACATTATTTAATGAGCTTACTAGTGTATTAAACAATTTTAACATTACATACATTGATTTAAATTCTACTCTTTTAAGTACATATCCTAACATTTTGTTTGCTTCTTTAATTGCTTTACCACTTTGTTGTAGAAAATGTAAATGATGTGTCAAACACCTGAGTGTTTTTCATAATAGCCCCTTTTAATTCAGTTTTTTGCATTTGTCTTTGCTTTGAAGACTATGAAAATAAGTGAGTGAGTGAGACATGTACAGTAAGTAGTTTGCATTATTAAACAGTTAAATTTGTACAGATTGTGCTTTATCACTCTCTGCACTAGATGGCAGTGTTGAAATAATGTTGTAGTAGAAAAGTATAGCTTAGTGTGATTGTGTGTTAAAAATGTCACCATAATGTGTCTAACACACATTACAAAAATTATATGATAAACATTTAGTGTAAACCATATGTACTGTATATGTGTATATAAACCATTCGTTACCTGTAATAAATGAAGGGAAAATGTACATATACTGTATACAATATATGAACAATAACCTGGTAGTGACTCTAACCTGAGATTGATTGCATGGTTTTTAATTAAAGTCATATACTATATATATTATTCAGGAATACATATAAATGTGTACATATAAATAATAATGCTTTTATGCATTTTTACTTAACACAGATGAGTACTAAAACCAATAGTGTGTTTGTTCTGTGTTTAATGCCTAAAATTATATAATAATAAACTTTATTTTATGTATCACCTTTATAAAAGTAGTATTTCAAAGCACTTTTCAGTAGAAAAATGGTTACATAAGAAAGACAGTTGGTTAAAAGTGCAGCAGAACTTAGAAGATGGAGCAGGCACAGACACTAATTAAGTAAAAGCTTTTCTGAACATATTTGTTATATCCTTGGGGATAGAATTCCAGAGCTCTAGGATGTAGTGGGAGAAAGCCCTGTCACCAACAGAGTTTAACCAAGCTTGAGGGACATCTAGAAGACCAGAGTCAGACAAACGAGGTTGTGACATGATCACTTGCACGCGTCTTGGTCAGGATTCTGAACATATTAGAGTTTGTTCAGTGTGGATTTAATTACCCCAGCAAGCAGGGCATTGTAGTAATCAATTCTAGAATAACCAAGTGTTGACTAATTTTCTGTGACAGTCAAAACAACATAGGACGCCAATGTTTTTGAGATGTAAAAATTATGTTTTTACAGTATTCTGCCCATTAGGGTCGAAAGTCAAGCCGGGATTGAGTATCAACCCTAAATTCTTCAGTTTTGATTGAAATCAAAGCACAGTGCTGTTCACAGAGAGGGTTACTGCATTGGCCTTATGGAAGTAGCATGACCTCACTCTTGTAGCTGTTGAAGTGAAGGAAATATTGGGTTTGGTTATCCAGTTTTTTATATCAGAGGTGCAATTAGAGAGTGCAGAGATATTTACTTCAGTGCTGGGTTTAGTATGGACCTGGATATGAGTATCATCAGCATAGAATGATAATTTATACTATATGATTTTAATAAATGATCAACTGGGAACATGTACAGTACATGCTGAACAGGAGGGGGCCCAGTCTCAAGTCTTGGGGATTTGTGATTTGCCCCCAATAAAATGATGTTCTACCAATAGTTTAATAGCTTTTTATATCTTAATTTAGTTCTAATTTTTATTAAAAGCATGTTCCAATGCATTTTTATGTCTGAGTTATGATTATATTATTAACATTTGGTAACCTGTTTAAAATCTCAGTTGGTATGTAGGAAAAATCTAATATATTAAATTGAACACTAATTTTATTTAGTCACATGTTTTACATGAGACAGTATGCATGGGTTTACAGAGGGTGATAAAAATATGGACCTGCAACACATTTGTGCTCTTTATATCAAACAATCCTTTTATTCTAACAGAATTTGGAAACACATTGGCTAAAACAATCTGTGTAGTCAATGTCCACCCCAGCCACTGCTTTGTGAAATTAAGGAATTAAGTTACCATTTATATTACAAAAAAGTAAAAAAGATAAAAGTATAATTCATAGTATAATGACCTAAGAAATCAATTTAATATGATTAATAGCAGAATGTTTTATTTCAACCCTTTCAAAAGTATTATAATTTCAAAACTAATATTCTAATGAGTTTCAACTGATACTGTGTTCTGGAGAGTATTTTTGCTTTGTGATTTAATTTCTGAAGCTTGGGATGCCTCAGGCATTAATGGTGCAATGTAAAAATAATATTGTATTTTTTGCCTGGGTTGAGCCAAAGATCGCAGCCCTTGGTCCCCTCAGAAACTGGGCATGTTTGCACGAGGAACCGGACACCTTCTGTGGCTGTTTTGAGCTCTCTCAGGCCCAAATGCCTTCCTACAATTAACAGGTGCTAATTTCATCAAACCCAGGACACTGTATATAAACCCTAATGTGCCACTGATCCGGTGCTCTGTCATTGAGGTATTGTACCTTCCAACCTGGATAGTGCTCTCAGCATGACTATCCCGCATCCCAGAAGGACACTCAGCCTGAATCCTGCACAGGAGATTCTCATTCTGTCTCGAACCCACTCTGCCTGTCTGGACCCTGTCGCCTTCAGCCAAGCACCGGACCAGCGGCACATTTACGAACCTACTGTCTGTAACCCTGTGCTATAACGCAGCCACACTGCCTGAATCAGCCTCGATAGCTGCTCTTGCCTACTGTCATGGGTCAGTCCCGTCTCTGTCCTGCTTCAGCAGTCTCTGTCAGCTCTCATCTGTCTCCCAGCCTTCACTGGGCTCAGGCTATTGGATTCATCAGTCTGTCAGCACGACACGGCTTTCTTCATCTGCTCTCTGTGTCGTAACAAACATACAGATGGAGTGAAAAACATGATTTCTAAAGTAGCATTCTTATTGACTTTGAGAAAATATGATTTTCAGTCATTTACTGCTGAAAAATGTTGCAGTGGGTTATAAAATTACGTTACAGGCAATTTACAGATTAATTGTATGAACTGTAATCTTTTTGTATTAGACTTTTTTTTTAATTGTGCCACTGTAGGGAATTTGACAATGGAATTATTTGATGTTTAAAATAAATATGATAAATTCATAAGTTTATTTACTGCTCAGAAGGTTTTTATATTTGTGGTAATGTTTGTATGGGGTCTGTAAGTTGAGTCACATTGGTGGTGAAACATGAGAAAAACAGCTGTCCTTTCATTTAAGTCTATATGTGATAATGCTCAAAAAATGCAGTTTGTAAATGTAATATATGGTTTTCATATAGGATTGTGCTACTGGGGTGTTTTGTAATACGATTATACTTGGTTAACATTTTTTTGTTGTAAAATTAAAACAAAATGTTGGTGAATTTCTTTTGTCAAAAGGGACGCCACCGAGACAGAGCTGTGGCTGTGTTCTGGCATGGCTGCATGTCTGCCCGTCTGGGGCCAGAGGCAGGGGTAGCAGTACTTCAGATTAATTTCTTTCTCTTTGAGTTAGCTAAAAAAGAAACAAGAGCTAAAACATGTTGGCAATTCAGATTGTTTCAATCTAAACTTCCTTTTTAATAGATCAGAGCAGGTTTTCAGTTACAAATGCTTGTTCAGTAATCTTTGAAATATTTGGGGCTCCTTGCTGAACATAAATATACACACATCTCCCTGGGTTAATGACCAACTTAACGTTTCTTCTGTGGTGGCAGTTGGCACACATTGGGATTTTGCTTCCTGACACCACCTCATAAATTTGACCCATTACCATAGAAATTATCTAAATAAACAGCACTAGTGTATGGTCATCCTTAACTTTAGGTGTGTGTGATTTCTAAAATGAAAGCAAATTAAAAGTAAATACAGTATATTTATAACAATACCATAATGTAACAGACTTATATTAAACCACAGAGAAAATTGTTATCGGGAAATAATCTGTATTCTTTTAGGCTAATCCTTCAGAATGAAGTTTATGAAAAACAAATATTGTGTTAGGGATGCTACAGTATGAATTGATGGACCCTTTTTAGAATTCTGATAGTAACCCAGGAAGAAAATTAGAATCAGCACATCTTTTCAAATTCTCGTTCCTGGCTCATCTGTTTTACTCTGGGTCCAGGTATGGTTGTTTTACTTACCTGGGAGATTGGAAAATTGTTGAACCATAAATGTTAACAATACAGACTGGAGAAGAGAGTCTTTTACAAGCAAAATGACATGCAAGGGCTCAGCTCAGTGTGTCAGAAACAAAAAAGAAAATCAGGAGAGGCTGCATTGATTTCAAGGAATCTGGTGATCTCTTATTGAAGACACTTGCTGATTTAAAGGAAAGCTGAATCTTGTGCTTTCCATCAGATCGTGTTCAGATGAAACCCTTCAATTGCAAACTGGTTTGTTTTTGCAAACGTGTCAGTTTTGTAGTATTTATCAAAGCAATAAATAATTTAAGAAATGTTATTTTGGATGATGGATTTAACTATATAATTTTTTATCAGAATATAGTTTTTAACACTTTCTAATATCTATTTGAACTCATTGGATATTGCGTTCAAGTTCCAAGGAGAGTTTACACAATGTTCCTATTTTCATCAAAGTTTAAACTCTGGAAATCTGAAAAAAGAATGTAACCTGAAATAATAGAAATTTAACATTTTAATAATTGTAAGAATTAGAATATAGTTCTAGACTATCCAGTGAAGCAACAGGCATTTTGCCTTAAGACTGTATACGATATACATGCAGCAAGACATCTACATTTTAAAAAATAGAACCTTCTTTGTTTTGCAGATGCTAAGAGATGGCAGCATGTTTTTCTGAAAATAATTTATAGTTTTTAAATTATATTTTGGACTTTGCTCATTTTCAATCCCCTTCCAACTCAACAAACAAACCTTTACTATTCTCTCCTATCTGGCAAATAAGAATTCTTATAATGTTGAGTTTTCTTCATGAGGACCTACAGTACATTTCAGCCTTATTAGATTGCTAGTTATATTCCATATCAACAGTAGGTGGCAGCTCTAGACCTGTAAAATATTTTTTGTAGAAATACCTCGTTGGCTACATTTCTAAAATTTAAATAAAAAATTTCTGTCAGGAATGGACATTTTGGCTGCAAAACATTATAACTAGATTAATAATCAAGTAGAATTGATAATTACACATCAGTTATACAGAATGATGTTGACACAAAATACATTGTAGACTATCAGATTTTCACATATACAATATTGCACATATATTTAATGTATTTTCATTATATACAGTATGTATAAGTTCTGTTTTTAATGCATTTTCAAATTTAAGCTCAGTATAAATGCTCTTTTTTTTAATTGTAAGCTGGTTAAAGAATTTTATAAAACGTATCACAGTCTCTATTTTGATGAGGTTTAAAGAGTTTGCTTACAACTGTTTTCATCATTAACACACCGAGGTTTGTAATGAAGGTCAAGTTTAAATGCATTTATACAACACTCACTATACTGAGCATAAAGAACCTTGGCACTGGATACATGAATGTTTTTTGAAAAATGAACTAAATCATTTTTGGAAATTGATATTTAAAAAAAAAGCCTTTGGTGTGACTTTGGTAAACCCATGTGACTTGCATAAGTACTAAATCACCTTATCACCTGAGTTTATTGGACATCGATGTGCCAGTCTGTTGAATCCTTGGTCTGGTGAAATCTGGAAAGAAAAACACAGAAATGATCCAATGTATCTCGCTTAACAAGAACATATCACCTTCACTATGATGGAGGCTGTTATTTAATCATCTCAGATGGACTTGGCGGCAGTGGGGCAAAGTCCTTATTAGTGATGAATCAAAGTTTTGTGTAGACCATCCTGTGAGTGTGGCGCAGATGGACAGAACGTGTTGTGTGTCACAGACCAGTTGATGGTCCCTGTTATGGTATGCGCTATTTGCTACAGAACTCCACTTGCTGTGGTTAGTGGCATTTTGACTGTAAGGTGCTACATTGGTCAAGTACTGTGACCTCACTTCCTGCCCTTCCTGCAGACTTATCATGATGTGGCAACATTCCAGGAAGACAGCAAACATGCTCGTGTAACAACGACTTACTTGTAAGATGAGAATGTGACCATTCTATTGTGGTTGCCCTGCTCTCTAGATTTGCGCCCAATTAAACGTTTGTGGGAAGAGCTGGGATGACATTTGGAAACTAGGGCTCAGCGAACAGGCACATACTTGTCCAGACTCTACAAGAGCAATGGGACAAACAAGAAAGTATCTGCAAGCTGGTGCAAAGCATGCATGGCAGATGTACAGATTGTATTGTTTCCAGCAGTGGCCACACACACTACAAGCCTGTGACTTTCACAGTGGACTCCCTGTTGATAGCAAATGTTAATCAGCTTACAGAATTTACCTCTGTCATATCTGTTTAATAAAATGTCAATGCACCAGATACAAAAAGATTGATTAATCCTCATAATAACTGGGTGAATATGTTGCTGTTGTATTACAGTGCTTTTGATGCTCAGTATATAAACATATTGGACACATTTAAAAGAATACTCTTTCTTTACATAATTTTTAAGTATGTGCCTCGATAATGTTATAATGTTAGAATCATGAATGTGACAACGTCTAGCTCAATTTAGTTTGTTAATTAATATTAAGTATAATCAATTTCTTATTATACTGTTCTATGACACATCTTACAGGTTTATTGAGCACTCATTCATGGCAGCAACTGACAACCAAGGTTTCCAATAAATTAGCTAATGCTAGTTAGTCATTTCTAATACTAGCCAAAACCTTAAAATATCACGTTAGCAGTTGCATGATTAAAATGACTGAAAGTTAAAATAATGGGGTTTCTACTGCCTTATGTACCTAAATATCTGATCTTCTTTATGGGTTATGATATAATCTTACTACATATTACTAATGATACTACTGCAATATTAAATACTGTTTTTCAATAATTAAGGTATAAATAGAATAACGCGAATATACATTATTTATGCTAAGGATTATATATGTGGAATTTAAAAGAGTGCAGATAATTGTTTCTGACTGTGACAGCTGGAAGGTATTGATTGTCTTGTGGGAATCCAGATCACCAGAGTCAGTCATATTTTTAGACACCCCATGGATAATCCTTTTAAAAGGAAGTTACTTTTTACTAAGATCAGGGATACACATTTTGTATGTGAAACAACTGAGTGTTAATTGTATCTGCAGCAACAAATTTAATTTATATTTTGTATGTTTTTTTAAATCAATAATTATATGCTTTTGTTTTGATTGAATTACCATGATTTTTTTATTCAAATGGTAGACCCATTTTAAACAGGTGTAAAAACATGAATATTATAAGTATCAACTTTGATTCTTTTATTTAGAATTGTATTACAAAATTGGTTTATTTTACAAAAATAATAGTTTAAGTGAAAAAGTAGCTAAAATGGAGGAACAGTAAGTTCTCTTTCTGTTAATTACTATTACCATTAAAAATACTATTTGGCATGTGCCCTTTAAAAATCATTTCAGAACAAAAAAACTGCACATGCAAAGACATAATTTAATAGAAAACATAAACATTTCCATTTAAATCAATTTGTATTTTCTTCCCACATATTTATGTAACCTGACTAACTTTCACAACTGATTTTGCTGCAAATCTCTTAAATCGTCTTGAGAAAAGATGTTAGGATTGAATATTTAATTGCACATTTCTGGGAAGGAAAAACACAAATTTAAAACCAAGACATCTATCTTCTAATTAGACAATGAAAGTTGAAATATTGTTTTTATTACGCTGCCAAACAAATGTTTTTTTTTCTTTTTCACATCAAAGAGCTTTGTATTAAGGCAAACCACCAACCAAGAGCTGTGCGTTTTGTTCTTAATGAAATACAAATGCAAACAACATGAGAATTATGAGGCTATGGAGTCTTATGATTCCTGGAGTCTCAGGAATGGCAGACTTTCCCCTTAAATAAGAAGGTAAATATGTCACAAGACACTGTTATTTATATTGGTGCACTGGGTGAAGAAACACAATTCATAAAGTATAATAACCTTCGTGATTTCATTCCAGGCTTTGAAAACCTGCTTTTGTTTTTCATTACGAACTTAGTGTTTACTGCAGGGCAAAATGCAGAAAGACAATGACCTTACTCATCTTTGGCTAAGACCACTGCAACAAAAGAGACTCTTATTGTAAATTGTGTAAATGTGCTCTAATACAGTATGTACTGGACAACATGAGTGGTGCAAATAGTATTTGTTTTGAATGTATTTTACCCCACCTGGCTAAGTGAACATTCGGGTTCCAAGATTCATTTAACCCCAGCTTGTGGGAAAATAACCAAAAATAAAAAATTGTAGAAATTAGTTGCAGCTTATTCCTTCTCATTACAGGGCTAAAGGAATCCACTTTATAAATCCTATTAATCCTATATAATTATAGTACTGTATAATATAAAGTACAGTAATATATAATATGCAGTACTATAATCATAGCTTTATACTATTTTTATATTAAGATTATTATTTATGTTATGATTAAAGTTACTGTGTCAGCCCTTAGGTATTTAGATAATTAAAAAGTTAGGTGCAATGTTTTTAAAATGTGCGATTTTAAGTTGGTATGTTATGAATGATATTTTTAAGAGACATGTAAGAACCCAAATGTAATCAACTGTGTTGGTTCGGAATCTACTGTATCAGCATGATTGATTTTGGTGAATTTTACACGGAAATGATACGGCTCCTTTAGCATTTTGTTTTTGTAAGAGCAGAATCACGAAGTTCACAAAACCTCAACAATGCTGCAACATTATCTTCTCCTTTGCAGATGTTTTGTCTAGCAATGTTGGTTACATGCCTCTTCACCTGTCATCTGCCTTGTCTGAGCATTTGATAGGTCTGTTATGCTGCTGTGGATATCCGGCCTTGCCTGTCGCTACACTGCAGGCAAATATGATCTGCTCTGGAAGTTAGTTACCTTAACCATGTAAGGACTTGTCAAGTGACCTTGATTATCCTCTCATTTCCCCTCGGGACAGTTTTACTGTCCTTGTCTTCTTCTTTTAACTCATATTTTTTATTTTACTCCTTCTTACCTAAGTTTGAGATTGAAATTCAGGGATATAAATATGTGTGCCATTAATTATTTAGATGGATTGTACTGTATATATGCAGCATTAACTGCTTTAGATATATCTTCTTCTGAGAACCTAGGAAGTTGGCTTTGCAATCGAAACTCAGTTACAGTGTCAGGAGGATATTGAAAGAACCATAAACAGACATTCAACACAATGTAATTCTTCCATCCCAGTCATAATGTTTTATAATTGAATGAAACCCATTGCTTTGCATACACCGAACTGTCTTTGAGCTGGTTTTAAAGGGAGCTGGACATTTACATGCAAAACCTTGAGCTAGTTTTAAAGGGAGCTGGACATTTACATGCAAAACCTTTTTTCTTGTGTGATCGAGATTCTCACTGTCATTTTCCATTTCCATTTTCCTCCCATTTTCCCAAAGAGTTTTGCAAATGTTCTGCAAATGAGGGAAATGGAGGGTGGGGCTTGGTATTTAAATTAGACGTGTATAGGCATAATTCAAATACGAAGAGTGAAAAGTGTGTATATTTATATGAGACACTCCTGAGGAAATTTCCATGGTAGAAAGGGTGTGACACATCTGGCAGCTGGGTACTGTAGCACAGATTTGTTAATAGGTGAGTCCAACTCAAATGGACACAAACACAGCTGTAAGGTGCAAGACTAATGCTCTTCATTTTACAGCGTGACAGAAGGGGAAACCACAACCACAGCTCTTCTCTGAGCTCATAACTAGACGTCTTCAGTCAATGTCTATAACACACCTGGCGGCCAAGCTGCTTACCGGATTCACAAAATACTTTCAAAACTCTTCTCAAAATGAAAAAAAGCACACCATGGGTTAAAATTTCTCTATTCCACACAGGAGGATTCCAAAACCTTTACCGACTCAAACTGAGTACTCTCTTTCTCTCTTGCCAATCCCCTGCAAGTCTCTACTTCCTGGTTTTTAAATAATTTTCCTCTAGCTGGTCAGGTGACTGAGGGCAACAGGACATGGCCCATAGCTTTTTTTAGGCCAGAGCTGTCATCGTGCCTGAGCTCGCTGTTCCATCAAAACAAAGTGCAGATGCACTGAGGGATCTTGTCTGTGTTTTCAAACGAATTGTATATTGTCAGCTCCGGCACCGATTTCAAACATGACTGGAGAGACATTGTACGTGCATCTACATTATGTCACTAATATGGATTTTGGTCATTTTATGTAATTATTCACAAATAATTACATTTTCTGTGTTGAGTTATTTCAAGCTTTGAAATTTTAGCCTCCCTGATGCTGCGGATATTGACTGCTGGGTCATCCCAAAGTAGGGGTACCTGGTTGGAAATTGAATTTAGATAAGAGAAGAAGGGCACTTATAGAAGAGATTGAGTCTGTTAGGACAACAGTTTAAACAAGCAGACGACAGCCGCTACATGAGTGGGTAATGTAGTGTCCTGTGGCTCCCCACAGGCATGAAGTCTGGGATGCCTAAAATGGAGATCCCAGTAAAGCAAGTAGATCTCCACCAGATCCTGAGACAAGATTTGATGTCTGATGTCATCACAGATATCACCACGAGTATAGGCATTTCTGTTATGTGTCTTGCTGATCATCTGCTTAGATTAAACAAAAATCTCTATCAAGTATGACTTAGAACTAAATAACGTATGCAGTTAAAAAATGAATGGTTAAGTATTGCAAAAATATTATAGTGTTTTTGTATTATGTGTTATTCATTTGGGTGTTATTTGATATATACAGTATTCAGGTCCTAATGAAGGAAAAGTTAAAATATCTCGATGCAGAGCAGCTAATTATTCATTCATGGTTTTGTAATCACAGAATGTCACAGATAAAGCTTCACACATAACGTTCATAACATTTAGGTACTGTGTTGTAATGTAAAAACAGTTCTAGTATTGAGATTTTTATTAATGTTGTAATTGCTTCTTCCTTCTTTGTTGTTAAAAAAATAATAAGACTTAATGATGTTAATCAATCTGTTTGACGTGCTAGGTTAGAGAAGTGCCGTTGCAAATCAAAAGACATACCATAGTGGACTTAGCCTGGGCTTATTGCAGTCTTAACACTTCCTTCAGGGTATCATGGTGCAGTGTGACTGCCTGCCCACCTACAGTGCCTTCAAAACGTATTTACCCCCCACTGAACTATTGCAAATCTTGTTGTGTTACAAGCAGAATTTAAATTTAAATCATTTAAATGTTTTTTTTCTCTTAATTCACACAACATATGCAATAAAAGGTGCAAACATATTTTTACTGTGAAACAAACATTATGAAAAATTAAAGACAGAAATATCTTATTTATGCATTCATCCTCCTGAGTCAATACTTTGTAGAAACACCGTTTGAAGCAATTATAGTTTTGAGTTTTCTCGGATATGTTTCTTTCTGCATTGCACATCTGGATCTGGTCCATTTGAAGGACATTCATCTTCTCATTCTGAAGTCGCTCCAGTGTCGCTCTGGCTATATTCTTGGGATCGTTATCCTTTGAAGATGATTCTTTGCTCCAGTCTGAAGTCTTTTGTTGACTTAGAAGCATGTTCACCTCAATAATTTAACTGCATCAGACTCAGTTCATTGTTCCCTCTATCTTGAAAGGTGCCCCAGTCCCAATCCCCGAAAAACATCCCCATAAAGTAATACTGCCACTACCAAGCTTCATGGCAGGGATGGTGTTACACTGATGGCGTGCTGTGTTAAGGCACATCAGGCACAGCACTTTGCATCAGGCTAAAGAGTTCAATTTTTGTTTCATCGGTCCAGTGAATTTTTTACCTCAAAATCTTATGGATTTCTTCAGAGTCAACAGCAAAACATGAACCAGAGGAGCCAGAGGCCACAAACAAAAGAAAAACTAAGGAGATGTTCATTTGAAACAGAGAACAGTAGGCAGTACTGTACAAAGAGAGTTTTGGAAGTATATAACAAGCTACCCAGTTATATTGTCAAAAGTGGTACTGTTGCTTTTGGCAACGTTACTGTTTAGGGCCATTGGATCTAGTTGTTACGACAAACCAAACAAAAGGCAGTGGGACCAAATGGCCTCCTGTTATTTGCAAATTCTGCTCTTATTGCTCTTATAAAATAAAGATTTCATAACATAAATGTTACAATTTGGAACAATACCATTGCTTTGTTTTTTTGTTTTCTGTTTTTCTGTTTTGACAAGCGAGTTTCTAAAAAAGCTGAAATCTTACACCCTGGAGGGTAAAATGTGACATTCTTTTTATTTACCTTAGTGATTTCAAACTGATTTTATTTACAACCAGCATTTGCTCGGATAACATCTCTTACATACCTTTCCCCTCCATCTCAGGGGCGCGGACCCATTACTGTATATTTATAAAGTGAGACTTCAGAGCCATGCATGGCTGGTTGAAAGTGGTTTAATAAGGGTAATGTGTGTGCTGACAAGAAGAGGTTTGGGTGTGAAGACTGTTGTTTTGTCTAGCAGTGAGCCAGGTGGATGACAGTTACTGTTTGTATATCAGCCTCCTAGTACTTGTAAAAGTGCAGTAAACTAAATGAAATCTGAGTCAATAATATGTTAATACTGTACACATCCTTGGGGGTTTCACAGTTAACATACCACTGTGAAAGAAAGTCTAAACACTACCATGTGTAACTCAGCCAATAATCTATCTTTAGCCTGAACTAATGGGTTTTCACACATACCCTTTGGTAATCTGTGTTTATGTTAGCTGTTGGCTTTTTGTCTCAAATCTAGATATCAAGGCAATCTGAAAACAGCTGTTTGACGACAAGGACAACACTTTTATTTCCTACAAAACACATCTATCATGAGGAGGGAAAACAACAACTTTAGACCCATAGCTTTTTCATGAAAATAGATCAGACTCCTGTCAAGCTAGATGAAGCTCTGTGTAGAGTCTGAAAGTAGATTTTTGGCTGAGGAATTGGCCCCTTTGTGAGACAAGCAGATCCACATGAAGAAAAACAAATTAAATCTCCTAGAGAAAAAAGTTCAATGTGGTAAGTCATCTCATAGATTTAAAATTAAGGATGGGTTTAAAAGTTCATTCATTTGTTTTCTCTGGTTTTAGATATACAGTGAGAGGGATAGGAAGCTGATGAGGATGACAGCACTTTTCCACAGATTTTCCATTCAAAAAGACAGCAGTGCAATATACTGATAGTCTTTCAAGGGCACAAATACAGACTTTCGCATGCTATACTGTCTCGGTGTACTGGGCTTTAACATTGTGCTGTAAAAAAATACAGCTCTGAGAAGAATGACTTGCATACTTCAGTCAACCACATTTCCCAGAACAAATTTAGGTTTTGCTTTAACACTCACATTCCACCCTCCATCAACAAAAAGGAAAGGGTGCTGTAGAATCCATAAGGAGCCACGCTCCTTAGGTTTTCTGTTCATCCTTTTCTGTATCAGGTCTTAATCTGCTCTTTTAAAACAAAACACCGCAGATTTACAGCGGTTCTCTGGTGAACTCTACATCAAACCTGGTGGCCCGTTAACTGGCGTGTGACCCCTGGAGCAACTTTAACACTGGCAACACAGCTGGCTCCCATACCCAGAGGACTGAGCAGGCGTGAATTTGAGACGTTCCCACGAAGAGTCACAGTCCCACTTCTGAGGTGGCCTCCAGCAGTTACACAGTTCATTTGGATCCTAGCAGCTGTGATAAATGAGATATTTAATATCACAGTACTTAATGGTATTTCACAAGCATGAGTGTCTCTGGATGTGGGGCGACAGCTCAGCACTTCACAAAGCCTCAAGGAACAGCTTGAGCCTTAGGCCTTTTTAGCTTCAAATCTGCGTCTTTTTTTTTTCAATGCCTTTCAATTAAATGTATCATTTGTTTGCTCAATTTATATTTAGCATGCAAAATAGAATCGTCATTTATCTAAATGTGATGATTATTGATTTGACATCAGTCTTGTATTACACTTACTGTAGCTTTATGTAATGCTGTGAATAGAGACATGAACTATGCAGAAATGCCTAGGCAAAAATATGGCAACGACTGTCTAAGCTGTTAGTAAATGTTACCATCACAGGTAATATCATGAAATCATTATTTCACAGAATCATGCAATTTATAAACATTTTACCCTCAATATTATTAGACAATTCATTCAGGGCTAACAAGGAATATGTTACTAATTTATTACGATATGTTTTTTTAGATAAAAAATCCAAAATACATGGCAAAAACTTTTCTTGATTTTAAATGTATTTATTGATTAAGCAGAATCTATGAAAATGTGCTTCAGTGTAAATAGGTGCATGACCTCTCTCGTGCTGTGTTCCAACTTGTCTGAAAGGAGAGATAAAGCAAAATGTATCACTTGCAGAAACAGAGCCCCTGCAGCACAGTATAACTTGTAGGTTTAATTTGCTGTCAAAGGGGGAACTCTTACGAAATGCATTGATGTCAAACATCAGTGATTTACCAAAGTCTTTCATTGCTTGTTAAGCTTAAACATCATAAAAGATGCATAAGGCTACCAGTATATCCATGTGCAAAGTTTGCACATTGTAGATCACTGCAAGGGTTGTATTTCAGGTCTTGTGCAAGCCATAAAGCTTGTATACATTCAAGTGTAGTACATTTAGAAAATGAAGATTTTCCTGATATATAAAAATGTGTAAATATGTTACAGCGTGGATTCTCCACACCTTTCCTCCCCTAGCACCCCACTGAAAAGGTATAGGGCACAGATTTCTGTTAATCACTTTACAGTAGCCTCACATGGTCGGGAGCTGTGAATACGCTCCCTTCGGCCGAGGAGTAAGAAGTTCTTCCTCACCGACACTTAATAATTTTTCATCCCTGGTGAACCCAGTAGTCCCGAAGCTAATCAAACAAAAGCACTGCGTGTGGGAAACCTCATCTGAGCAAAGAACAGCTGCGTGAAAACGATAATCAAAACGTGGTCCTCTGCTGTATTTCAAGCCCTGGGCTGCTGATAGGTCATGGCTGCCAAAACTGAAAGTGCCTTTTCTGCACCTGTTTCTAGCTACATTCTGAGATGACTAACGCATGTTGTAAACACATGGATCTTTTTGGATTCTCCTACAGTACACAGAGGAGTACAGAAGCTCGGTGTGAGGAGCAGCTTGTGTCTATAAACTGCCTGTGAGGTCCTACTTCCCCGCTGTCCTTTCCCATCTTCAGTACAGTTACTGCAGCAATAGAGCCAAGATCAACATTATAATGAGCATCAGCAGACTTGTTTATTAAGGAACTGATATCCTTCAGTGAACGAGTTAAAAAATCTCCAATTCTTGAATTATCACCTTGACTAATGTTTTTAGCTCAATTTTGTGGATATTTTTGGGGTTGCTGTTTACCCCGCACTTCTTGCTGAGAATCAGTCGCAGAGGAAGAAGTTTATGATATGGAAAATAAATGCATTCAGAACTAAAAACCTCTTCTGAGCTGTAATATTGATGTTTTACTGTTTTACTGCATGTTTTACTGCACTACGTAACACTTACAGTAAATATGTTAAATATGTTACAGCAGGACTGCTGGTAGATAATAATAAATGCTTACACTTATATAGCGCTTTTCTGGGCACTCCACTCAAAGCTCTTTACAGGTAATGTCCTGTAAATGTGCAGCATCCACCTGAATGATGCAACAGCAGCCATAGTGCGCCAGAACGCTCACCCCACATCAGCTATCAGTGGGGAGGAGAGCAGAGTAATGAAGACAATTCATACAGTAGATGGGGATTATTAGCAGGCCATGATTGGTAAGGCCAATGGGAAATTTGGCCAGGACACTGGGGTAACACCCTACTCTTTTCGAGAAACGCCCTGGGATTTGGAATGACCACAGAGAGTCAGGACCTCGGTTTTCCGTCTCATTGGAAGGACCGTGCCTGTTTACAGTATAGTGTCACTATACTGGGGCATGAGGACTCACATGGACCGCAGGGTGAGCGCCCCCTGCTGGCCCCTAGATAGGTAGGTAGGTAGGTCCCTTTTAAGGCCATCAAGGCCCATGGGGAATGGGGGGCAAGGGCACTGGAGGTGGAGGTGATGTGGTCAGCATCACGCTCCGGCCGGCCTATTACCCCCAGAAGGATTAACCCCCGGTACTCATTTGGAAATCAGACTAAGTGGACATGGGAGCCGTCTGGAAGGACTTAGAGCAAGCTCCATCACTTGTCCCTACTTGGGATTGAACCCGGGATCTTCCAGTCAGGAGCTAGACTGCTGGCAGTGTCATAATTAGAATGCTGCGATCAACTTGAGAGATGTTTAAATGTCATTTCCTGAAAGTTGTTGGAAAGATTACAAAAGTGTTGGTCACCAAAGAAATTAAGAGTTTTGGTGTTTGTTTTATCACTGTGGTAACCTATGTGCTTGAAGTCACATTGTCATAAGTCATTATTAATCAAATTCCATATATTTGGGGGTGGGGGTACAACACAGTCAAAGTTTTAGACTTTTGCACAAATCAAAATTGCATGGACAGAGGGACTGTAAAGAAACCACGTTAGAGTTATGAGGACCTTTCTGAGTACTTGCTTTCATTATTTGTATTTAGTAGGAGTGTCTTTATTGCATACAGAAGTCAAAGCAGAAAAAACACACAGCTTTGTGAAGTCCCTCACAAAATACTGCTGTCAGATTATTAAAATGTGACATTTCCTGACCTTTGTATAAGCCCTTGAGTCTCAGTTCTTCCTTTTTCTTCATTAAATGAATCAAATTCAATACATTTGTCTTTATTCAACTGTAAATGTCCAAAGAGAAATTTCAGTCCGTTGTTTTTTAAATCAATGGAAAATAATGAAAAGAAAAGTATTTTGTCTTTGATTGTTCAGAGACAGAAACACTGTGTATTATTACGTCTCGGTGAACCAGTTTTTCTCTCTTGTCCCTGTGCTCACAGAGGATCTGGACGACCTGCGAATGGAGGGCGTCACCAGTCTGGCACCTTCTGGCAGCAAGTTCAGTCAGGGCCGCAGCTCTTACTGCCCTGAGCCACAGGCCAGGGTTACACTGAACATCTGCTCAAGGTGTGCAAGGTAATCTCTACCTTCTGTGTCACTATGTCAATCGCTACAGTTTACCAGTGATACTTTGTCAGTATTTGCTCAGGCTCAGTTAAAAATCGTACACAGAGAATAAGCATAAGCACAGCTTGACATGCTACGTCAACATGCTGCTGTACGTCACTTAGAAAATGCTTTATTTATGAGAGAGAGGAGTTTATTTGCCATCAGTACATCTTTATTGAGATTCTTACTCACTCCAATTTTGGGGGCTGCGCTCAGTAGAGTAGACAACACAGAACAAGAGAAAACACCACACGACGTGCACAGTACGTTACAAAACAGTAAAAAATAAGTATTGAAAGTCACAGGCCATCATGCACAATATAACACAACATGTTGTACATGATGATCGGCTGAAACAATCATTATTTTAGGTAATTTAGGCACTTAAATAACCCACAGTTTAGAGGAATATATTTCACTGTCCTTTTGTTAGACACTAAAACACTTCCTTGCACCTTTCAGTAAAGCCAAAAATGGTCCTAGATTTTAATACAAGACCCACTTGTAGTGTTTGTTTATTTTATTCTTATCAGCGCTCTGTAATTGGATATACACTGAGCATACTATTTGGTATTTTATTTCGGAAGGCTCTTGATAAAGATCCTCATAGCAGATTTAATTTTCAAATTTCAGAAAATAAGCATCCAAGCTAATGTGTGCTTGGATTGAGAACTGGGCTAATGCAGGGTAGTCAAACTGAGTTGCAATGGCAGGCTAGATTCTACTAAAATGTAATATATAGAGCCATACATACCTTACATAAATACAGTTTTGAACATTATTTGAAATAATGTATTAAAGATTAAGAATTAAACAGTATAGAACCTACTGTACTTCACAGTACTGCTAAAAACAATTCCTGATTCCTGTCAAATGTCTTGGCTGTGACAACTTTTTAAGCATTGAGTTCAGGCATGCATTCATAAAATGAGAGCGAAGGCTTGACTTGTTTGTGTGCATTTGCAGAAAAAAGGCTGTTGTCCCCAACATGGTTTCAATCATTCTGGAAAGGTTGTTTCAAATAATAATAATAATAATAATAATAATAATAATAATAATAATAATAATAATAATAATTGCTTACACTTATATAGCGCTTTTCTGGACACTCCACTCAAGCGCTTTACAGGTAATGGGGACTCCCCTCCACCACCACCAATGTGCAGCCCCACCTGGATGATGCGACGGCAGCCATAGTGCGCCAGAACGCTCACCACACATCAGCTATCAGTGGGGAGGAGAGTAGAGTAATGTAGCCAATTCATAGAGGGGGATTATTAGGAGGCCATGATTGGTAAGGGCCAATGGGAAATTTGGCCAGGACACTGGGGTTACACCCCTACTCTTTTCGAGAAACGCCCTGGGATTTTTAATGACCACAGAGAGTCAGGACCTTTGCAGGAAATTTGCTTTGTTGTGACCACCCTGGCATGGATTCAGAAATACAAACCAGAAAAATTGCGTAAAATCTGAAAGATATGCTTCCTAGGCTTTCCTTAATCCTAAGGGAGTCCCACAAGGGCCTGTTCTGGGTCTTACGCATTAATCCATCTATATTAAGAAAAATTGCTATATTATCGCTGTATTATTATCAAATGGACCCACTCCATCAGATTTAATCATTACTTTTGTGCTCGGTTTCTATAATATTCAGTCAAATTTCAGAAAACTGCTTACCTTTGCTAAAATTATATTTATTCCATTTAATTAAAAATTAAAAACTGCTCCCTTAATAATGATTAGAACATTTTTTTACTTTAACCTGAATAAATTTTATCATGGTTTATAAATATGAAGGCATTTGACGGGGAAGTGCTTTAACTTTTAAACTCATATTGACAAATTAAGTCAAGCTTAGACTTGCTCTCCTTCTTTGCTACATATCCTGTTTTACACATTCCTCTAGGCAAACTCTAGTTCAGATGTCCATAATCCCCAGTCTTGGACTATGGTTTGCAGTATGACCTTTAAATCTGTTCTTGTGAAACTTCATATCTTATACTAATCTGCTGTGAAATGTATCACTATTGCTTCCTGTCGCATTCATCATTGTATCCTTTAGTCTTTGATCATGGTTGTTCCTCTCTGCACACTAGCCAAATGCATCATCGATTTAGATTATTTTACAATAATTTATTGCAGTTTTCTTTACTATCGTACATTCAAAGGTGTACTATTTTTATCAAATGGAAACTCCCAAGAGTAACTACTGACCTAGGGTGCAAGTCAGTTTAATTTGCCTCTGCAAATTACTGGAACAATCTGGAGAGTAAGCTGAAACTCTTTGTCTTCGTATATGACGTTATTTTTCTACATTATTATTTTCTTTCTTTCCCTGTTCATCTTCTGCTTAATATTATCATGAGCCTCTTGGATCACAGGTTACCATTGTAAACTATTATTTTTGACTGGTTTATATGGTTAAATTAGGAATTATTAAGATATTAAGACATTAAGACATAAACTGATTTGTCATGTGACCTGTACCCACTAACGATGATACAAGTGAACTTTCACCACTAGATTTGAAAAAGATGCCCACATTTTAATGTATATGTTTGCTCAAAAAACAGCAGGTATTACATTCTTCTAAATTTGTATTGAAGGAAGTGCCAGGGTGCAAAAGCTGACAACAATACTGTTTTTTATTTGAACAATATTTATTTGAAAGAGTAGAGTAAGTTCTGTTGATAAATATTTATGATTTATGGTAGCATCACCGGACCTCATTTAGAAAATAACAGCGCAAGTAGAAAAATAAATTATAAGCAACTACAGGACCACAAATCATGTCAAACAGGTCTGAATATATTCTCCAGGTGCAGACCCAAGAAACGTAGGCTTTACTTGTCTTCTGTAACAGTCAGTAACAGTGCAACACTCCCTTTTCTCGTTGCTAAGTCGCCTCAAGAACTTCCCCGTCCTTGTGAGCAGTCTGTTTTTCCAAACACACGCAATGACTTGCAGAGTGGATACGTAACATGGCATGCTGAGAGTTTCAAGTTCAAGAAAGTGTGTTTCAGATTAACAAAAATATTGTTTTGTCGTTGCAAGTCCTAGCACAAACTAAATTTTGTGTGCTACGTTTTCCTACCCTATGCCATATATTTCTGCTAAAATAACATGAAGTTCACAATGTAGTTTTAAAGAACACATGTAACAGAAATCTATTGGCTTACTTAAAAAAAAGTAATTCTATACAGTTAAAGAAATACCTAAAAGAGCTGATGTATATCTTCAGGATAAGGATTAGAGTGGAAACTCAAGAGGACCTTTTTGTGTTTTGAATTTACTTCTCCGTTGACAGTAATATAAAGATATGACTGCAGTATAAGATATCAGAAAAACGTTGTTTCCTCTTCTTATATCTATCTACAGTCTACACAGTTGTAAGGATGAGTTATCTTAAACGCATTCCAAATTTGTTTGCTTTTACTACACAGACAAACTTCGATAATTTCAGCATTATCACTTATTTTTAAAAACATTTCCTGTTCAAAACCACAGGGCCAAATCTTTTGCCCAGATTTCTTTCTGATTCATTAATCATGCTCATGCACTGCTGAAACTCGATGCCAAAACCTGATAAAATTGCATCTTTGAGATGAAACAGTTGGTACAATCATGCCAGCATGTTTTTAAATTTTGTTTTCTTATTTCCTTGGTTGTTTCTATACAAATAGACAGCTTATCTGTTTTCCAGAATGCATGAATATCCTATTTTACAGTACACAGGAAATTTAAATGCAATCAGTATTTTTACTTGGAGCATTATCACGAGAGGAAGGAAGATTAAATTCAGTGGATTTTATCTCTCTTATCCCTTGCTCTTTTACTTGACTATAGTGCTTCCACATGGTGAAATGAGCTGATTATCTTAATGTAACAGTTTAAGAGCCATTCATTAATTACCAACCAATACAAACAATAGAAACCACAGAAATTTTGTTCCTACTGTAAATGCCAATCAAATTTGATTGAAATATCCAAATGAGTCATTTGAGGTTTAGTGCTCAAGAAGGATCTCCTTTTCCCTCAAAGATGCTGAATATTTTGATTTATCAATCCTTCAGCAGAGTTTACAGGCAATACTAATCACTAATCACCAATCCCAGAGCCTGTTTATCTCACATACAGTAGCAGATCGGCGGTTAACTGCTATTTTGCAGATGGTTGTAGTTTTACTGTATTTTTGCCATTTTTTATTTCGTTTTTTGTCGAATGAGAGGTTTTTGTTGAATGAGAGTACTGTGGTCAGTGGAAGGGAAGTGGATGTAGAACTATGATATTTGAAATGCTTAACTGAATTTCAGGAGGAATGACAACAACCAAGCTGCTTTTGTCCCAGCTGTTCTGAATCAGAATCGATGGCAACGTTATGTCTTGAAAGCGTGTGTGATATACAGTATCATTCACAAGTTGCTTTTGCTCACATTCCTCCTCCACCTGTGCAGCTCTATGGTTTTCTCATCACTGCCCGTCGGGCCCCAGTCTGCTCATCCTATAGCCAGGGAGGTAGGACCTCACACAAGAGGGTCAAGTCAGATCTTACTATACCTACTGCAAATGCTCAATTCACATCCTCAGATGCCTGGAATTTATTTATCCCTCAGGCAATAATTATTGTTAATAATGATTAAACACACCGGACTCTAAGGGCAAGAAATTTGTCTTACAAAATTTGAAATGTTGTGAAAGCACGGCAGCTGCTAATTGCATTTTAAAAGAGGGTTTCATTCATTTGTAAAATAAACACCAGAAGCACTAGATATACTTTCTGCCTTACAGAAAGTGATTGGTATTATTTTAGGTTCTGACGCCTGTACTACACTACCCACCTAACCCCAAGGGTTGCGACACCAGAGGCGAATGTGAAGTCTTTTCTAATTTGGGGATTTGATGGCAGTGTAAAAATAGCGTAAGCTTTTCAACGTATTCAAAAGTGCGTATTTGAATAAAAATTCACATCCTGAGCATTTACTTCTCATATTTTCAGCTTCCGCATGGGGAATTTTCTCCCTTTGTTTTTAATTTGGCTGTAGAATTCTTCGGCCTCGTTTTCTTCTTGGACAGAGTGCTGCTGCTTTCTTGCGGCATGCTTTTCAGCGTAGCATTGCCATAGTCTCTGTACTGTATATTCATTTTGGTCAATTAAGCAGAAACATGCCTTGAGCCACAACTTCCATTATGAAACATGTCCCATATACAGTACAGTCCATCCCATTCCATAACATCCTGGTTCCAGCCTTTACAAATCAAAATTATAAGGCAGGTGGCTCCATTAACTAAATTGTGTTTATGTAGTGAGTGTTTTATTGAATGGCAGTGGGAACTGTAGCACACAGAAGACCGTTAATTTAAACCAGCCATTATCTGCGCTGCTTCAATGGGTCCAGTGGAGACAGTACAGCACTAACATGTAAAGAAACACCTTGTGCTGTACACAGTGGCATGGGTGGCAAAACTAAAGGGCATTTGTTTGCTTTTTATTATTTTTTTGTAGGATTGTTTTAAGGGAATAAAATTTTAATAGTCTACTTTTCTACATCATAGCATTAATTAAATGGGGTGTGTGATATTTTTTGATGTTTTATGGAACTGTTTATGATTTAATTATAGATGCAAAGAAACCGGATTTGCTATTACTGGCTGCAGACTTTCTGTGTTTCACAAAGTGAGAAGCATGAATCATTTCCAAGATGCACCACTTTATCCAGGCAGACGAGAATCCCTTTTCAACTAGGGGAAATGTTAGTGTACTGAATGCATTTTCTAGGAAGCAAAACATTCCAGTACAAAAATAACAGAAGAGGTGGGCTTTAAAAGATTCCAAACAGCTGCTGATATCATCATTGCACTTTTCATATCACTGTTGTGGTGACCTCTTCCTAAACATAATATCTGTAGAATACATCTTCACTTTCCTCTCGGTCGTTTACTATTGTTACTGTACATACCTACTGTATGATCCAACATTTCTGATTCCATATAAAGGCGATAAGACCGATGGACACATAACATGTTTGTTTAATCAACCTTTTTCAATGGGGACACTAAGTCTCCAGAGTTTCAGTCAAGCAAAATGCATTGTGTCATTTCTAAAGCTGTTTTGATTCCAGTGGGGATGTAAGTGTTATTCTCAATTAATTAGGCATAGCCACTGTTCGATGTAGTTTTTTATCTGTGTGAAAATTCATCAAGTTCTGACCTAAGATAGATGGTTTTCCATTTTATGTCTTAATCTGTTTTGTGTTTAAATTTCTTATGGGTTGGGACCTTTTTATTTTACACATGTAATTCATAATGAGTATCCAAGCCATTTTTTTCTGAATTTGATTAATCTGGATGGTATCTTATGGTTGTCTAAAATGTTCATTCTTTGAACAACAGAATTAACTACACAGGAAATAAAACATCTTACTTTATGTAATTCAATTTTTGTAGAAAAACAGCAAAGTAGATTAAAAAAAAACATTTCTCTCTAAAGCATGCTGCAATGATTGTTTTTTAGAATGT
Organism: Lepisosteus platostomus; assembly: GCF_059453375.1. Classification (NCBI taxonomy): domain Eukaryota; kingdom Metazoa; phylum Chordata; class Actinopteri; order Semionotiformes; family Lepisosteidae; genus Lepisosteus; species Lepisosteus platostomus. Next base: position 8,283,140 of record NC_142618.1, on the reverse strand, counting down.
ATTAATTTAATATCATTATAATGCTTGCATTAATTAATAATCATTGCAGAAAAACACACTTGTCCTTGTAACCGATCTCAACTACCCTAAAAGGCATATTCTTGAAATATAATTTCAAATGTACAGATTTAAGTTATGCTTGGAATTTAAAAAAATAGATATATAAAATATATCAGTGTATAAAACAAACAAAATAAATTAATAATTCATATTTCTGTTTTCATGTGTTGCTGTTTGTGGTTATATGAAAGTTGTACAGTATAAATTATTTTAATCTGAAAGTTAACTGCAAGCATGTTGATTTATCAGTAGGAAATAAGGAGACATTAATTGGATTGCCAAATTACCAAAGGTTTACAAACAATTTTTCTTCAGAAATTTTATCTGAAAAAAAAAAGAACAATAATAAAAAATATGTGTTTTGACTTTGTTTCAGGTACTCATCTAACAGCTGCTATGGCATAATGTATTATTTTAGATTTGTAAAATTAAATTAATGTACATTAAAATCATAAATATAAATCAAAATTGCCTCTAGAAACAATCAGGTGATAATTGTTATAGAATGAATAGAATATTAACAAAACATATTAGAAGGTGTAGTCTTTGCAACACGCAATCTGAACCTAGTGGTCATCTCACTTTCTTGAATCCTCCATGACGTCATCAAAGGTGCAGACTATCAATAACATTCTTCCTCCTCATCCGTTTCATTCAGGCTCCAAGGTGACAGTCTCTTGGAGGCAAGGGATGAAGACCTTCACACCGCCCAGTCCCCTGAGCAAGCTGTTCCCGAAATTGTCTGTAAGTAGTGGCGCCAGCAATCATCAGATCTGCTCAGAAATCTACTACAAATCGAAAATGCCATCACCTCCACACCTGTACAACTCTTCTTTTCACAATTCATTAACTGTATATAAAACCGTTTGAATAGAAACAGCAGTAAAGAGCATTCAAGATGTCCTTCGTCGATTGCTTATCTAATACAGTGCTTGTCGTATTAAAAGTATTAAGTGTCATTTTACAAACCTACCTAAAATTCATTATTGTAAGAGTTGCCATCAATCCTGAGTTTGAAACTGAATACAAGAGTGTTTGAATTTTACAAGGTTAAGGCAGTGAAGTTAATTAGCAATTTTTTTAAAAAAATAAACTTTATTTTACAACAGACATCTTACAATGAGTACACACTCTAACAAACCATAACAGCTCTACTGAATTAAAGAAATGTTCTACAGGTTATCAATCTATGCAAATGGTGGCTGGGGCTGGATTTGTGAATTTTCCACTAATTACTCTTCACAGTTTGATGCGAAGACCATTATTTTGCAGCACAGTGCCATCTGATGTCCATATACTGTACCTCTGATGACAGCAACTCAGCAATTCTTAGGGTCATGGAAACCATTATGATAAAATTATGTTGGCTGGTCCTTGGGCTGGTTCAAACCTGCTGGTTCAAATCTGAGTCATGTTACCAGCCGCCTGTGGTCACTATCACCCAAGGGGCAACGCAGGAGAATGATGGGCATAAGACAGTCAGAATCCTTTTGGCTTTTGGTAAAACTGTGACTTTCCATGTGCCTGCAGGCTTGCCCAGACCTCAGTGAGAGATATTTTTTGCTCAGTTTCCTGACAACTTAGTTTCCTGACAGCCTGCAGAGTGTCAGAAATGAATGCTTCTGACAGGCGGGCGTGTCAGCTGAACATGCCTACAGGTCCTCTTTTTTCCTGTGCAAGCACACTCTATTTCTGGAAAACCAAGTCCTGAACAATTGCCGATACCAAATTAATTACATTTGCTTAATAATAACCTAAAATAATTGGCAACTGTAAATATGTCTGAAAAACAAGGCCATACTTGCATTGCCACTTGGACCTCATCATCACTGAACATCCAACTTCGAAGAGCTTCTTGAACCATGGTTGCTCCATCAAGGAAGAAGGCAGCCCTGAAAGGCAAAGGACATCGTTCTTCAACATGACTTGTACCCACCTGTGAAACAGACTTCTGTGCAGGGCTATGCAGAGCTCAGTTTTGAACCATTTTCTCATTCACCTTACATCTCTATATGTTGCACTTTCATCATGTTTCGTGTTTGGATAAAGGAACTACAGTGATGATGACGAGATCTAAGAGGAGCTTCATGTGTGGCTCAGGGATGAAGTACAAACACTTTATTACAGGAAGAGTAATAACCTGTCTAGGGCTGGCAGACATATAAATGTGAAGATATAAATATGGCCCTTTGGAAGCATAATTATTAGGGCATACTTGACAAATTGCCTTCATGATCTGACTCACCCATTGGCAAGAGTTTGTGCATGATTGGGCTCAGGACTCAGAACTGGAAAGGTGTGGGTTCAAGTCCTAGGTGAAGTGATCCTGTTGTACTCTTGAGCAAGGTACTTCACGCCGATTGCCCCAGTACGATGCCCAGCAGTAGAAATGGGTACAAACATTGAGTCGCTTTGGACGAAAATGTCAGGCAGATAAATGGATAACAATACCCTTGTATAAGTTGAACGTTTTTAAATGAGTCATTTTAAATATATAAGCTGTCGACATTTTAAAACTATAGAAATAAGTCAACAGATGTGTTAAAAAAGTAGTGTGCGATTCTTTAAAAAAAATACTTGGCAGAAAAACTGAAACTCATTTGTCTACTTTTTTTTTCTACCTGTGCGTGAACTGGCAGTTAATTACTAGTTGTAAGCTATGTTTGGGAGCAATTATTTCTGAGAGCTGATGTAAGTGTGCAGTGAGTACTGTTCTGTTGTCTGGATCAGGTCCACTGCCTGGGGCAGAAACACTGATGGAGGAAGATGAAGAATTTGAGAGTGCTTCTCAAGTGACAGGCCCAGTAAGTAATATTCAATTACTGAATAATCCCTGATCGTGTTACGTGATTAATTAAATATCCCATTTGTTGTTCATGATCTTTACAGTAAAAGTGACAGTTAAATTTTAAGTTTGCTGGCAGAAAGGAGTGGTCCAGGCTTGAAAACAGCTGCCATTTTTAGCACTTCTTTGTTATGTCACTGTCCACAGTCATAGATAGTACTTTGCAATTAATTCCACCCCAATGCTTATTTTTATTTTTAAATGAATTATGATGAAATACGTTACTGCACACATACAGTAATTCACTTATTCATTTATTCAGTTATCCTTTCTGCACAGTAAGTAGTGTTTGGGAGAGCCATTTTTGCTGACCATCTTCACTTACATAAGTTATTCACAGTGTATACATACTCTAAAACACAGAGCAGTTCAACTGGAGTGATAAATTACTGTGGTTTACAAAACATGGCAGTGGAAAGTGTGTGCGGAAGAAAGGAAAGAGGATTCCAGGTTGAGATCATGGGCTACAGCTCCTTTTCCATACCAACAGGACTACAGATTTCCTGTTCTTCGTATCCACCATCTCTATGCTGAAATGGGGGAGACACAGTCAAGTGAGGTAGACCTGAAATGCACAAGTTAGTAAAGCAAGTCAGCCAATGCACAGTTAGGGAACAAGTAAAGGTTTATTACATGCTGAAAAGAGAAGAAAAACTCAGTATTTCAGCTGTGGAGCCTTTTTTGGGTGTCTGAAGGGACACCCGAAGAAGGCTCCACAGCCGAAATGTTGTGTTTCTCTTCTTCTCTTTTCAGTATGGAATAAACCTTTACTTGTTCCTTGCAGCCTACGCATGCTGATGCGTCTACCTACAGTACTTTAACTACAATGCACAGCTAGCCAATCCCAGTGAGGTAGCACACTTCTAGAATAGGTGGGTAGCTGCGTCAGCATGCCTAGGCTGCAAAGGAACAAGTAATAGGTTTATTCCATGCTGAAAAAAAGAAGAAAGAGAACACAACGTTTCGGCCGTGGAGCCTTCTTCAGGTGTCAAGAATATGCATTGTAGAATATTCTAGAATATGCATTGTCAGAAAGACGTCACAGCATGCATGCACAGAAAACATTTTCCAAAGCAGGTTTTGGCAACATGAGATTCTTGGCTTTCTTTTAAAGGAAGCTGTCCACTCCCCCACTAAACAGAATAGAAATCCATGTTCAATCCTGGCTCAGACCACTTAGTTCAGAAGACGTAATCCTCCCCAACTGTATTTTACAGCCCCGAAGAAGCTGAGCTTTCAGTTGCTCAATGTCACATCTTAAGAGTGGGAGCTCAAGATTTTCTGCATTTGCCCATTTTTTTTTTAAAAAAAGAACCTCATTTTTAAAAACGTTAGGTGCAAAATGTTTTGAAAATTAGAAGGTGCACCTTTAAGTTCACACAAAAATTAAATTCAATTAATAAGTATCAAATACTATCATTTGTTTATTTACAATAGTCATTTTCCAATAAACACAGTGGTTCACACACTGAATCTGAATTTTAGACTAATTTTAAATGACTGTGAAGTTCTGTGAAATGTGTATTGATTTCTCGGCAAATCAAATTTTCAAGCTTATATGTTTGGGTGAAACATTCCTTAGGTGACAGTGGTACAAATGTGATCTTGTCTGGTGACTACAGTATATTCAGCTGTGGTGATATAAAGAGTCAACTTTTAATAAACCAATATTGAAAATCTCCTAATCCTATATAATTTCCTGTTTTATACTCCTATATTCTGCTTTTTTCAAGATTTTGGAAGACCCTACATATATATGAGGTTCATGTAATTGACATACAATGTATTGTTCCAAATTAGCTGTAATTAGTGCACAGCATAGTAGGTTTGGCAACATAGAACTTAAAATCAAGGTTGAAGTTGCAAGAGAGGGCTTTTTAAATATGAAAAGTTTTTTTTTTCTCTGTAGAAGGTGGATTATTGTGCATCTTTTTGCAGGCAATCTTGTCTGGCACCTATTAATTAACATATTACATTTTGTAGTATGCTTTTTCAAATCAGTTGTAAAATAACAGAGGTATTTGGAGGGTGTAATTGATCAAATGTGGAATACAGCGTGCATCTACTAACAAAAATTCCTGACTGCCTAAGGGGAATAATGTAAAAAAAATATTTTAAACCCCAGTATTTTCAGTGATTTAAGTTCAGAACAGTTATTCAGTATATATACTTTTGTAAACAACATTCTAAAGGTTTTAGTGTCCTTTTGAATCCTACCAGTCAAGTATAGTAAAAATATGAAAGCCTTTTCAAGAGTCTTTCAAAGTGTTTTCCCCACCAAAACATACACATGTGAAACAGATGGAAATCGGTCCAGACATACTGGTAAAATGTACACGTTCCATTTATCTGCATTAAAATTGCATGTTGCATTTTTCACCAAAATGTGAAGACTCCTTGCAGGAAGACACACTCTGTGTGGCAACTTAATATTTATATTACTCTACAGCTTTGTTGTTTAGTTTTAGCCCATACAAGCCATTTTGCACCCTGCCTCCAGAAATATGTTCTTTGCAGTGTGATATTTGTAAAATTTGTGTCATTGTCAATTTTCTGTTACTTCTGTTTAGAATATTTTCTACAGGTTGTGCTATGCCAGATAAGTCAAGAACGAGCTGTAATTCATCCCATATGGTGATGCCAGTCTCAGAATACCTTCTGCAGCTCTAGGAGCTTAATATGGTTGTTTTCAAAGTAACTGCTTATTTCTTAGGCACATTTTCAAAAGCAATTGTAATTAGGCTTCCTAATGACTTATTAGTGTAACAAGGTGCTGGGATTTATACTTACAGTAAGTGCTCTTTTGAGTTGACTTACTTTCCTTGAACAGGGCAGCACGTCTGTACTCATACCGATCTCTGTGGGACTGCAGCAGTGGGGAAATAGAACTGCGGAGAACATAGACTTTCTTATTAATGATGACTGACATTTTCATTTCCTCAACAGCAAGATGATTTTAATAACAAAGTTAATCCCGTCTGATATTACAGCTTACTGAAGGTGGATAAAAGCTGGAAGTCTTTTCAAGCTAGGTATCGTGTGTTTAGAATATAAAAATCGCAATATTAAAATGTCGGGAACAGCATTAGAGAAGCTGTTCTCATGACTAAGTCTGTTAATGCTGTGTTAATCTTCTAAGCCTAAAATAGAATTTTTAATAATCATAATGAATTCAATAAATGAAACTAATTTCATGAAATTGTATTAAAACTAATTGTATCTCAAAGTGGAATTATATAATAATACATATAGAACAAAAATGTTTTTGTTGTAGTTTGGGTAATAGATTTGTGCCAGTATTGGTATTGTAGAGTTAGTGGAGGACCTACAAAATGTAATATTCTAGTGATTTGATCAAGGATAAGTTGCACATTTAATTTCTCCAAATAGAAATCCTGGTCAATGGTCAATGATCTAGAACTGATTTCTAATCTAAAAGTGGGACATTCCTGTTTGGATCAAGGGAGGGATCAAGTTCAAGGAAGCTTATGATGACCTTGCCAAATTGTCAGTTGTAGCTGAAATTGCTGTGTAGGGGACTACAACAAGTATCGGGTGCTCACAGTTCTCATAATGACCATCAATAAATGTCATTTTACAATATTTTAAAATGATTAATGTATAAAGACATAAGGACAGTATAAATAGGTTATAAATGCACTTTTTCCTAAGCATAGAAATGAAACTATTTTGGCAGAGTAGTTATTAGTTCTTTACTTGTTGTTTTTGTCCTTTTTTGACTGGCTTTAAAATCACCCTTTTCATTTAGTAACACAATTGGAGGCCTGGATAACGTATGGCATAGACATACAGTATGAAACACCATCTAAAGTGGCAGTTACCAAAGGTGATAATTACCACATAAATGTCGCGGTTGAATTCTTCATTAAATCAATTACAAAGGCAATTTCAATATCGTTTCTGTTGGATTCACCAAAATTTGTTATTGATTCCTTATTAAGTCCCAGATTCTATTAAATTAATTCTTTATTAAGTTTTAGATTCTAACTGTGTTTCTGGATCTTTCTTGTAATATACTGTACGTCCTAAAGCAAAATAACCCAAAACTAGTTTTTCTGTTGCATGATGAAACTGACTCAGCTGTCTTTATATTGCCAATTGTCATCTTCGGAAATGTTTTTTCATTTTTACTTGGATAGATTTCGTATTTTGCAAATGTTTGTCATTTTTAAAAGTGAACAGACATGAAATATTGGTGGTTTTCTCTGTTGTGGTTTTATTTCTGTAAGCCAAACTCACTGTCTAATTAGTGCAACAATAAATGTATATTTAGAGAGTAAATTATACACCCGACATTGAAAGTAAGAGAGACAGTCAGCAGACAGTATTGAATACACAAGCCTAATTACACTGGAGAAGCTGGATTTATTGCTCTTTGTATTAATGCAGAATATATGAGCTCTTGCTTGTTTTCACGAAAAGGTTGTATACTCATATGCAGCCTTTTGATGGTTGAGGCAATTCTCCATACCCTAGTCCCCTGGCAGAAATACTTTTGAACTTGTTATGCAGTCATGGTTATTTTATCTTTGTTTATTCTGTTGAAATTGAAACCAGGTCTATACGTTTTCCAATCCAACAATAACAAAATAAAAATAATCTTTATTATTATTGCTTACATCTATATTGTGTATATACAGGTAGGTGTATGCTGTATACACATATATATAAGATATAGTGCCATTCTGGACACTCTACTCAAAGCGTTTTACAGGTAATGGGGAATCCCACTCTCACCACCAATATGCAGCAACCAAAGAGCAACAGAATGGCAGCTGTCAGTTGGGAGGAGAACAGAGTAACGAAGCCAACTCATAGAAGGGGATTATTAGGAGGCCATAACTGATAAAGGCCAGGGGGAGTTTTGGCAAGGACACCAGGGGAAAAAAATATATGTGTGGGTTCTGCTCATGTTACGTTGTTTTTATGCAGCTAGTCATCTACACTGATGACCTCCAAAGTGTTACCAGCTCCACTGCCTAATGAGGAACTAATACAGGACAAGCTCCTGCACTTTTTCACCTTTTCTAAGTTTCTTTAATTGGAACATATGCCAACTAAATTGTGCAATCAAACTTTCAATGTAATATACTATTTAATTAGTGAAGTTATACTTTATTTTCATTATAGTATTGTCATGTAGTTTATTAAATACTCAAGCTGTGCTCTATTGGTACATGTCTTCCAGACCATATTGTTTTTCTCATGTTGTTATAAGGAAGAATGCTGAGGTTGTAGAGGGCTTTGTGCTTCTCCACTTTAAATGTAAGTTTTACATTTCACACCTTTGAAGTTATTTTTGATTTCAACTTTGCACTGCAAGCAGGATCCGAGATGCGGTTTGACTGCTTATCATCCCAAAACTGAAGGGAAGACAAACATAAATTACACAATGAGACACCTTGTGTAACATAGGTTACAGAAGATTTTGTATGCACAGTACAAATGTGCAGTAGCTATGTTCATTCGATCATGTCTTCCGTCCCCCTCCTCCATCATTATCCAGTCAACCTTCTCAACCACAGAAACTGGGCTCATCAGCATCTTTGCAAGCATCTTATAATTCTGAGTTTTGGGAGGTACTAGGCAGTTTGGACACAATATTAGAATGTTATAATGTATAAAAAACATCCACATTGCTCTGCCACACCTCTACAACACGCTGTTGGTGTTAAGTGCCATGTTGGCTTCAGTGGGCATGAAACAGGCAGGCAGATGCAAAATGCATATAAAAGCCTTGTTGAAGTTGCAGCTAGATCAGACCAGTCTTGAGGGAGGCAGTATGATTTACATTGAATCCCGGTTCAAGCAGACCTGGTGGCAGAAGGCTGGAACACAGTTTTACACAGTGCAATAAAAAAAAAAACACTGTCCAAAACACAAGAAAAAAAGCTTAAAATCTTTGAGCTACCAAGACTTCTTATTGTATATACAGTATATATATTTATGAGGGGTGTCACCCCAGTGTCATGGCCAAATTTCCCATTGGCCTTTACCAATCATGGCCTCCTAATAATGCGGGTCTATGAACTGGCTTCATCACCCTGTTCTCCTCCCCACTGAGAGCTGGTGTGTGGTGAGTGTGCTGGTGCAGAATTGGCTGCTGTCACATCATCCAAGTGGGGCTGCACACTGGTGGTGGTGGAGGGGAGTCCCCATTACCTGTAAAGTGCTTTTAGTGTAGTGGCCAGAAAAGCGCTATGTAAGTGTAAGCAATTATTGTTATTATATATAAAGCTGCTTCCCAATTTTAGTTTCTCTTGCGAAAATACAAAACAATAACGTTTTTAATCAACATCTCAAAGTTTCAAAAATTTCTGGGTAATGTGGTTCAGACCAAAGCTACTATTTTATCTCGACCGGCCATCCTGTTAAGTACCAGTGAAGGCTATTTGAGGCCAAATGTCATGCAAACCAATGTGTCAAGGCACTTCTCTAAGAATTTAATTATATACTATAAGATTATGCTTTTCTAGGTATATGACACTGGTCAGTTTTGGAAGTGATGTAAATCTGTCAACAATAGTAATTCCCCACTAATGCAATTATTACATTGAAATAATTTATTTTAAAGAGGGATCTAATCAAAATGAGCTGGACATCGCATGATGTTTACCACTGCAATTTACGTTGCATGCCTTTCCTATTAATATCACAGAATTACTTTGCTAGTGTGGGAAGCTGCTTTGCAATCTTTAATAAACAACTTGCCGACACAGAAGCTGCTTTTTGAATGAAAAAATTCTTTGAAAAAAGCAATTGTGAACACAATATGATAGCTCTAAACATGAGACTGTCATAAATCCTGCATTTGTTTGCGGCAACATGTTCAAAACTTCAATGCTGCAAGTAGAAAACAAAATCTGGAATAATCATTTATTTTTTTCCTCTCCTTACTTTTTCTGAATCCCATATCCTGCAAACAAACAAAGTTTCTTTTAAACTGGCTTTACAGCCTGGTTTGTGGGATTGAGGTAATGTGCTTAGTGGTGTTGACTTCCACAAGGGTGGGCGTCCCATGCCTGCACAGGGTTACCCTGCCCTCAGTGTGGATAAATGTGGCAAAGAATGAATCAGAATCACTTTATGTGTACATGACAAAATGTCTTTATGTATCAGGCTTGTGGTACAGTATTTCACGTGCCAGTGCAGGCTCATTGAGACCACATGTTTTATAAACTGATGTGTCAAGGTACTTTTCTGAGCCTATACGTAAGGTTAGAAATTAGAGGAGGCCATCTGGCCTGATTGGTAGTTTCTTATTGATTCAAGGACCTCATCCAGTTATTTCTTGAAGGACGCCAAAGTATCATCTTCAACCACATGGCAAATAAAAGTACTGTAAATACTGTATGTCCCTCATAGTCTTGGTTATACAGTAAGTGGCTTGCACATAGTTTCCACTTGAGTCCTCTGTTCATGTTTCACACTGTTCATTCTGAAGAAGTCCACTGTGTTGACTTTGTCAAGGCTTTTGAGGAATTTGAATACTTGCATCAAGTCGTCATGTAGCCTTCTGTGTTCTCTGCTTCTCTGTGTTCTGTTCCTTCAGTCAGTCAGTGCAGCACGTTCCTTTAAGTACTCTCCCTTTTGCTCTTAGAGTTAGAGTTGTTCTGGTTTGGTCTGTTTTCTTCATTCCATTGTTGCATTCCCTGTTAGAAAACAGATTTAACAGTGTCCTCTCACAACCCTGGATACCCAGATTCTCTTTTCTTGGGCTAAGAGGAGGTCCGTTGGCTTTTTATTAATAGACATTGGAAAAATTCACCTTGAATCCAGTAGTGTGTATACAGTAGTTTATTGACTACATTCCAACATTATTTCATATAATGCTACTACAGCTAGTATATATATACAGTATATATTTAGCAACGCTGTGATTTGGTGATTGTACATGTTCAAACTTTTAGATGATATATATATATTCCAGACAGTGCTGCTCCAGACATGAGCTACTGTATGTCATTTTTTGACTTGACCATGGGACTGACCATGTGGCTGTGCCAGACTGGATGAATGCCAGTGTATCATTGCCAAGCAAGAGTGTTTAGCACTGTGTGCCAGGGACTGGTGAGCTTGCAGGGTCATCAGTGTGAGTTGCAGCTCCCCTCCCTCTCTGCAGCAGATGGCTTGACAAGAACACAACCAGGTGAACATGTTTGCAGTGTGCCTGTGCAAAATAAAGCTTGACTGTTGGAAAATGAGGTCATTGCGAATTGGAGAATCCAAATCAAGGAGTTAAAGAGAAAGACATTTAATTGCAGTAAGAATAATCTATGTTATCATTTTATAGTCTCCCATGATGATGTTTCATAACAGCTAGTGTTGTGGAGTGAAAACAAATAACTGAAAAAAAAAATGTTATTCCATCAAGCATTTGTTGCTGAATGAGCTACAGTGCCTTGCGAAAGTATTCGGCCCCCTTGAACTTTTCAACCTTTTGCCACATTTCAGGCTTCAAACATAAAGATATAATTTTTTTATTTTATGTGAAGAATCACCAACAACTGGGACACAATTGTGAAGTGGAACGAAATCTATTGGATTTTTGAAACTTTTTTAACTAATAAAAAAATGAAAAGTGGGGCGTGCAAAATTATTCGGCCCCTTTACTTTCAGTGCAGCAAACTCACTCCAGAAGTTCAGCGAGGATCTCTGAATGATCCAATGTTGTCCTAAATGACTGATGGTGATAAATAGAATCCACCTGTGTGTAATCAAGTCTCAGTATAAATGCACCTGCTCTGTGATAGTCTCAAGGTTCTGTTGAAAGCGCAGAGAGCATCATGAAGACCAAGGAACACACCAGGCAGGTCCGTAATACTGTTGTGGAGAAGTTTAAAGCCGGATTTGGATACAAAAAGATTTCCCAAGCTTCAAACATCCCAAGGAGCACTGTGCAAGCGATCATCTTGAAATGGAAGGAGTATCAGACCACTGCAAATCTACCAAGACCTGGCCGTCCCTCTAAACTTTCAGCTCAGACAAGGAGAAGACTGATCAGAGATGCAGCCAAGAGGCCCATGATCACTCTGGATGAACTGCAGAGAACTACAGCTGAGGTGGGAGAGTCTGTCCATAGGACAACAATCAGTCTTACACTGCACAAATCTGGCCTTTATGGAAGAGTGGCAAGAAGAAAGCCATTTCTCAAAGATATCCATAAAAAGTCTCGTCTAAAGTTTGCCACAAGCCACCTGGGAGACACCCCAAACATGTGGAAGAAGGTGCTCTGGTCAGATGAAACCAAAATCGAACTTTTTGGCCACAATGCAAAACGATATGTTTGGCGTAAAAGCAACACAGCTCATCACCCTCAACACACCATCCCCACTGTCAAACATGGTGGTGGCAGCATCATGGTTTGGGCCTGCTTTTCTTCAGCAGGGACAGGGAAGATGGTTAAAATTGAGGGGAAGATGGATGCAGCCAAATACAGGACCATTCTGGATGAAAACCTGTTGGAGTCTGCAAAAGACCTGAAACTGGGACGGAGATTTATCTTCCAACAAGACAATGATCCCAAACATACAGCAAAATCTACAAAGGAATGGTTCACAAATAAACGTATCCAGGTGTTTGAATGGCCAAGTCAAAGTCCAGACCTGAATCCAATCGAGAATCTGTGGAAAGAGCTGAAAACTGCTGTTCACAAACGCTCTCCATCCAACCTCACTGAGCTCGAGCTGTTTTGCAAGGAAGAATGGGCAAGAATTTCAGTCTCTCGATGTGCAAAACTGATAGAGACATACCCCAAGCGACTTGCAGCTGTAATCGCAGCAAAAGGTGGCTCTACAAAGTATTAACACAAGGGGGCCGAATAATTTTGCACGCCCCACTTTTCATTTTTTTATTAGTTAAAAAAGTTTCAAAAATCCAATAGATTTCGTTCCACTTCACAATTGTGTCCCACTTGTTGGTGATTCTTCACATAAAATAAAAAATTTATATCTTTATGTTTGAAGCCTGAAATGTGGCAAAAGGTTGAAAAGTTCAAGGGGGCCGAATACTTTCGCAAGGCACTGTAGGTGACGAAGGTCTATCATTAGTGTCACATGTGCTGCACCTATGCATCTATGGGGTACATTTTTGTCTTCAGTTTGTTTCTCTGGCAAATTAATGTGGCTGAGTCGTGACCCTTCATTCACCACAAACCTAGTACCCAGTATACTAAATAGGAAAATAGAAGCACAGGACATTTTCTTCTCAGGAATTAATGTAGCATGCCAGCGCTATTATTAATTCAAATCATTTACCCTCTGAAAGCACATAGAAGTGTTTTACTGTCTGTCCAATAATTACATCAACAGATAAATATCTAAGATGTTCAAAAAGCTTTGTTTAGCTTTGTTATTGTAAACTTTGACATAGCTTAGTCATGACGCCAGCAATGCAGATGTCAGAAACATCATAAAATAAACAACTCAGCCATGAAAATTGGATTTATATCTCTCAGACACGTTAAATGTTCAATGTAAAACATACTTTAGGATTGCATTTAGATGCAAGCTTGTTTTATTTTTCTCATGCAGTCATGATGTTAAAAAGGAAATATTTAATGTAAGGATATTTCTGAACAGTGTACTACTGCTACTGAATATTAAATTTATGTCGATCATTTTCATTAATTAGATGCAATACATTTTTAAAAGCTTTGCGCTTTTTAAAACATTTATTCTGAACTAGTAATTTTGCAGCTCTTTTAAAACTGAGGTTTCCAACCTTGTTGCTTTTTGTTTATGACATTGCTTATACTGACCAAACATAAAGCTGTTTGAAGCAGTTTGATCAAATGTGGGAGATGCATCAGTACACAAGCTCTACTTCTAAAAGACAAGTAGAGTTTAATTCTATACTCAACAGCTAAGATGTAGCTTTTTAAATCATTTGGCTGTGGAGCAATGAAATTCAACTGTACTTGCCTTTTAGAAGTAAAACCTCTAGTTCTTCTTTTAAAGACACCTGTGACACCTGAGTCAATATCTGGTGATTAGTTGTATTACCTGGCTTCAGTTATTATTTATGCTATGACAGACACTACTTGGATCTGTAGTGAAGCTTAATGACACATAAAGGAACCTGTCAGCTGTGTCTTCAGGCACTGTCCTAAAGTTTGCTATGACAATTGTTTTCCTTAACATTTCTTTTTACCAATTACACTGACATTTCCAAAAAGTAGACCATGCTTCCACCTACAGTATTTCCTGTATCGGGGGGATTGTTTATAGGACTGAAGATGATTTGTAGAGCTATTTTGAAATAACATGGTTGTATCAATCATTTTTCTATTAAGTTGACTAAAATGAAAAGCTATATATGGACTGCCAAATACTAATACAGTAATTTTGTACTGATTTTAATACATTTTCTTTTTTGGGTCCATAGTTAGTCATTGTACAGTAAATAACATACTGGATAAAATTAAAGGTATTCATACATTTAAATCTATTAGACTATTCTGGTGACCTTTTTGTGTCAAAGCCACATTATTCATAATTATCAAGATGAAGATTAAATGGACGTTTTTATTCACGTATCCTGACTTCACAAGACTACATTTATGAGAATAAAACTATTCTATGAGATAAAACTTAATTGGGAATGTGTCTTATTTAATGCTCTCTTTTAAATACTGCTACTATAATTGATAGAAATAGGGAACAGACCTGAAAGAACCTAGATTTGTAGAGGACGTATCATATATACTGTATATACAGTATACTGTATATGTATTTAGAAAAGAAACTGGATTATGTGCGTTACACATGCAGGATAAAACTTTGACTCAATGTAAACAATAACTAGTTAACTACTTGTACTGCTTTGAGCTTTATTTCAAAAGTATAAATTTGAAAACCAAATGAGACTTCAAAGAAACTACAAAAAATTCTGGCGAACTTTCTAGCATGATGCCAGAACATTCACAGTTGCAAACAAAATTGAGTGACACGAACTAGCTCAATGTAATTTTACTGTTATTGCCTTCACTGGTGATATAGCAATAATGTTAGTAATCTGCAATAATTCCAAGTTTTTTCTTTTCATTATAGCGAAGCTTTCATTATGACTTATTGCGGCTCAAAATGCTTTTTGTCCCCATAAAAACGATAATTGCTTCTCATTATAACAGATTTGGCTTTAATATTTAGCAATTGTTGCAGAAATACTGCAGCACATTTTAAGGTTCTTTCTTGTAATGCGACTTTTTCATCTGAACTAGCGTCAACCAGTCTGGGATTCCGAGATCATGTCTGCCAGAGGGGGAACCTCCCCAAGCCAGAAACAACTGAGGGAGTCCTTCTTCAGTAAGGAACTGCTGTGTATGGAGAAACATCTTGCTGGTATGTGCGCACGGGCATTTTTATTAAGCAATGAATATTGAGGGCTAAGATAAACCCCAAACTCTGCATTGTATCCACTAACTGTTTTATTATCAATGACACATCTGAAGAAAATTTTAATCAGCCCTTTGTTCTTGCCCCCAAAATATTTTGGAACCAAGGAGCTTGATTGGCTGACTAAAAACTGATCTACCAATTAATGAATTTGGAAAAACAATCACCGAGAACATCTTTTACTGATTTAACAAACCAAGCAGCACCGAGTCAAAAGTGTGTGTGTGTGTGTGTGTGTGTGTTTGGGAAGGGGGGAACTGGCAAATTCGTGTCTGAGAATCAAAAACGATTGCTGCGCATGACCCAGTGTATTTTATCAGTTTTGATCTTTTTCTTGAAACGATGCAAAGATCAGGCAATTCTACAGCATTTGTAAAGAGAAAGGCTTAAGCTGAGGATTGGAAACGTTTTTATTAGTGACTTGAAAGTATCATGGTAGACCAAAGGCAACACTACCATAAGGCATCAAATTTAAGACATGTGCCTTCCAGTTCTTTGTTTGTTCATGTCTTGCCTTTTATTTTGGATCACTGTAGAAAACCACATATATTTTAAATTGACCAAGTTATGCAAGGCACATTGTGTACTACTCTTTAGAGTATTATGACTCATGCTAATCATTCTAAATTCTAATCCATATGCAAATTGCAAGTCTTCTCACTCTCAGTCAGACAATACATTTTACCGTTTACTGCCTTCAAGAAAAACTTTTCACATATAAGGACACCTTTTGTGACAAAAGATTCTTGCTATCCTAAATCTGATCATATAAGGCTTTCAAGCCTTTAGATTGAATTGACAATGTGTTATTTTGTGGAAAGCTGTTTTGAAAAAGTAACACCTCAAAAAAGCAGTGCACTTACCCCTTGAACAGCCTAATTTCCTCCTTCTAGAATTTATTATCTGATAATGTTTAGCAATTTCTCAATTTAATTTTATTTGCATTTTTGTGGTCACCTTGTGGTCATCTCTTTTCTTTTTTTGATAAGCCATCCAATTATTGACAAAGATTCAAATTACTTTACTTTAAAGTTTAAAATACTTTATATTAAAGTTTGTCGATTAGTGTGGTTTCCACCTACACAAATTTGGTTTAACGTGATTTCATCAATAGGACCTACAATGTTACCCCTTTTCTCTCACAGCTCACACATTCATACTATAACTCGCTCTTACCTCTGTTATTTCTTCTCTGTAAATAAAATTCAAGCATAGCATATACATAATAAGGCGCAAACTGAGAGTTTTTATCAAAATATAGTGTTAATAAAGCAGTAACATTTCTAAAACGTTTGATTTTAAGTTGCGTCTGGACTGCAATCTTGCTGCATTTACATTGTTGCTTATGGGAATTTTGTGCCCAACCAACACAATTCCACCTTACATGAGAATTTTGAGAGACTGTATATTTATATTTATAGATGACACAATGACAAAAACACAATCTTTGGGATTTTGCTGGCCACATGTGCTCTTGACTTCCACATTCTTGGGAGAATAATGTCATTTTGTATTCTTGATTTTATTGCATAAGAAATTTATAGAGATTCCCATTAACTGATTTTTATATACAGCTGTTGGTACCCATTTATAAAGATGGGTTTGCTGGAACAGTCTTGGAAAAATACCTTGCTAAAGGGAATGGATCTGTTTCTTGCTATTATAAGACATTTTACCGTCTTTAGTGCTACCTCTCTCAAATGAATACAGTTATAATTCATAATAATAATGAATGAATTTGGGTCCTTCAATTAAAAATAAAGATGTCTGCAATTGCTAATTTAAAAAAGCTTAGTCATTAGTAAATTTATAATATGAAAATGCTGCTGTTCTGACATAATCTTTTAGTTTGCCAGTCCGGGTAGTCCCATGCAGTCTGAATCTAATATTGCCTCCGTCATGTGGGATGAGTCATTCTGAATGCAGCCTAGTATCTCTTTGATTGTGTTCAGCTCAGCCCTTTATAAAGTCACATTCTTAGATCATAAGTCAATACGGATACTAAAATGTTTGTCTGAAGCTGTTTTTGCATTGCATTGCACTTGTTATAATATTTAAGCTATATTTATTAGTTAAGCAATTCATATAAAAAATGATAAGGGGTCATGTTGGATGCTTAACAGACTGGCTACTGTTAAAACAAATAACAAAATAACTTAAATGAATCAAGTCAATCATATACATTTACCTTAAACTAAAGTGATGTTTAAAATGTTAACATGTACATGTATAAAAAATTAGGTTTTATATTGTAAATTCCTTGCTGTTCTCAAGTAGCTTCCTCAATTGTTGTCTTAATAACTTCCATTAAGAATATAGTAAAATAGTCAAATTATCAAATGCAGATATATGACTTGTAACCACTATTTCAAATATTATCTCAGACACTTGTATCAGGTGATACAAAATAATATCAAGATTCTTCCCAGGTTCATTGTACTAGGCTGAATTATAATTTACACCTAAATTGCAGTCTTTAGCATATTTTCAACACTATACATGTATGATATACACTGTTAATAAATGTCAGTGATGATGAATGTTGAGTATCAAACAGTGAAGCTGTTCAATATGTTCCTAAGGAACATATAGAAAAGAAAGCTACATCTCATTTAGAATGGTAGAATTTAAATTAAATTTGATCAAATTAATAATTAGCAATCTATTTATGTTTGAAATTTGTTGATATGTGTACTTACTGGAATAGGATTCAAGAAATTAAATAATTTCCTTGTTTATAATTTTGAATGCATCTTATCATCTTTTCTTTATTGTCTGCATGTGAAATATACAGTATTGACACACTTGTATTATCAGGAACACAAAAAAAATTTACTGAATTGGTTTTGTATTGTGGGAAAAGAGCAATTTGTTCATAAATGAGGCAATCCTACTGCAAGAATAACACCATCTTTAGCATGCAATTTATAATTTTAATGCTATAATTATGCCATTTATATGTAGATCTTACACTTTTTAAAACTAAATATTCCATATTGTGTGACTATATACTTGAGTGCATTTTTCATATCTTTAAAAGTATTAATTTTCTATAATCTTGTTTACAAGGAAAATGTATTTAAGAAGTATGCCTTAGTAGAATAACTGGACATAGTGTACACTATAATCCAAGACACTTTGCTTGTTGTGACAGCTGCAATTTTGTATATAAAATGGAAGCATAACTGGAATAGATTACATATTTCAGTATAATTGATAATGACACCATTTCCTGAGAATATTTTATTAGAACTCATTTCCCAGACTGTGTTTAAAACCTGTTATCATCTACCTCACTGTGCTAAAGCCAAAGTACTACTGAGTTCCGATCATCCAAAATCCTCCTGTCACGCTCTCACATAATCAGTCACCTAACCTTTCTAAGTCTCGCAAACGCTGGCGCATTCCCACGGCCACAGTGAATCAGGCACCAGCCCGATCCGATTCCCGAAGAACGACGGCGCACGATCTAATCGTCCTATCACGTCTCTCGCCTCCCACCGCACCTTCTATTTAAACCTTCCTCAACCCGCACTTCACTGCTTGTTTTCCTGAGCTCCTCTCCCTTTCGAAACCTCCTGGATGTCGACACTGCCTGCCTACCCGACTCCGGCTCCGTCTTGCCCTGTAGGGATTGTTCGCTAGGGTTCTTCATACCTTCCATGACACCTCCAAAAGATACAGTATGCTGCTTATTTTTAACCCTATGTCATGCACTGTATATACTTGTGTTGTATACGTCAGATTTAGATAATTTTCTGCAGGAAGCGTTCAAGGAAAAAGATGATGATCTAGAATATGCTTTGGATTTTGATGGGCAAATATCCTTATGGATTGGAAATGTAGATTTTTCCTTTGTGCAGTGACACACTATGGGTGTCTGAGGGAATTCTAATTTGGCTCCCATTGCCCACTGACAGTGGTGTAGCATGTTCAAATCACAATCACAAGTGTTGTGCACAGCTTGGGAAATGTGTGCACACTTTCTCCTGCTTGGAACACCTAAACGTATATATAATAACAAGTGCACGAGTTGCACACTTCTCTTGCCACTGCATAGTAAGATACATTTCAAACGGTGTGGTACCTATTAGCATTAAAGATCATAGCAGACAGGAAGAGACTCTCAGCTCTGAAATGTCTGCATAGTTCAGTTCCACTTAGAAATGTAACAGCAGCATGGCTCCATCCTTATAGAATTTAAGTGGAAAAGTGCCAGAGAACAAGTGAATGTCAGAATCTGTTTAGATAGTGATACATAGCAGACTTGTGGAACAACAAACACATTCCTGTCAAAACTGTACTCTAATGATGAAAGGTGCTTTATGATAAAATGTGGAAAAACTCACATCCGCAGTGCCATGGGTTATAGTTAATATACTCTTCAAGTTCAAGTTCAAGTTCAAGTTTATTGTCATTATGCTCATATACAGGTATATGGTATAACGAAATGCTATTTAGCTTGCTCTCAATAAGTAGTACAAAAAAACAACAACAACAATACAATTGTATAATTGTATATATTAGAAAGACAGAGACAACAGGCAGTGTGCAAAAACAACAACAGGCATTGTGCAAAACAACGACAGGCAATGTGCAAAAACAACGACAGGCAATGTGCAAAAACAACAAAAAGGTAACAGGTAATGTGCAAAAACAACATCAGATGTGCAAAAACATGCATCAACAGAATGAAATAAAAGGATAGAAATTATGGGGAGTGATCTTTTTGACATGTAAGTCATGTTTGTGCTAACAAAAAATATAATTAATAATTATTTAATTAATTTCTGTAGATATGTTTAGGATATTTTTATATTAGTTATGGCCAGAATCCAGAAGAATCCCAAAGAATCCATGTCTGGTGTCTACTACTGACAGCAGAAATTTCAATCCATAATTTGTTTAAAATGGACTGAAGCACAACCAACCTCCTCCACTGGACAAGGATGATAAGTTGATGTTTTCCTTCCTGGTTGAAGGAAGTATTGACACATGCTTAAAAAATGCAAATATCAAAACATGAAAGCAAGCATTTCCCAATCCTGGAGTTTTATCAGTGCACAGTGTACTTCTCTCCAATGTGAAAACCATACTGTATGATCTATCCCTCTGCTTTTCACCTTTGAGAATTATCTGGTTGATGTAAAAAGCCTTTATATACAGTACGGTGCATTGTTTAATTATGCTGGCCATTGAATTTCTTTCACATTTTAATGCCTTTAAGCTTGCAGTCATGACACTTTGAAATAGCAATTAATATTTCTTCTGTACAGTACATGACATACTCAAATTCCAAACAAGAAAACAAAAAAAGAAGTCCATTGATAATTAATATGAAAGAAAAATGGAAAAGTTGTTGATTGTGTAAGTATTCAAAACCTGTGCCAGGCAAACCTAAATTAATTTGAGTATACAGAATTACCCTAATGAACCAGACAACTAGTTGAGTGGCCTCTGTGTGCAATGATAGTAGTTTACAGAATAATTATTTTGGTTAATCCTTCAGTCCGTTAGAGAATTTCAAGCAAACATTCAATCTAAATGACCAAAGAAATACTTTTCAAGGTGTCATAAAAGCAAGCTTAAAAGCAACAAAATGTGAAAACTGTGCAAGTCTGAATGCTTTCGCAAGGCACTGTAAATGCTGTTTCTGATCAATGAATGAAAACTGGTCCTCTGTCACACTAAATCATTAACCTCCAAACTCACAACATCTTTTTCGATCTACCAACTACACAAACAAAAATGAAAGAGGAGCATTTTTTTTTATTCGTTTGGTCTTCCAGTGGTATTGAAATGTAATTCCGAACAAATTGTTTGAAACTTTGTACTGCTTAACCTCAAAGAAAGAATGTCCAATTGATGTTATGGAACATTAAGAAAGGTACTCAAGGAAATAAGAATTTCTATTCAACATTAGAGCATAAGAAAGTTGGCAAAGAAGAAAAGGTCAATTGATTCATCTAGCCATCATCTTTGAGCTGATGTGTGCTGAGCGTTTTGAGTGGAGTGTCCAGAAGAGTGCTATATAAGTGTAACAAATTATTATTATTATTATTAGACGCTTTGGTTGCTAGTAGGTAATTGATCTAAGGGTTTCATTAGACCTTTGTTGGAAAAATCAAGAGTTTCAGGTTCCCCACATAACCTTTTCAATTAAAGACTGGAACTGGTTTATTCTTTTAGTCTGTAAGCCTGGGAAAACATCTGGTTGCTGTCCTCTGGACTGATTCCAGAGCAGTAAGATAGTTTTAGGCTACAATTGTGCAGCGCATTCAAATGAGGTCTTACTAGAATAATGTTAATGTTAATGTTAAAACATAATGTTACTATAACATCTCTTCATTTTACTTCTGTGTTTCTAACTGTACATCCTGAGGCTCTTTTTGCTTTTTGCATTGCTTCTACATGTTGTTTAGACATTTACCCAGTCTTGAACTCTATCTAAAAATTTTTAGTTTCCTTTGCAACGTCTACTGTTTTGGAGTCATCTGCAAAAGTAACAAGTAAACTAACTGTACCAGAATTAAGATCATTTATATAAATTAAGAAGACCAGTGCTTTAAATACAGATCCCTGAAGTACTCCAGGAACATTTTCTCATTCTCTGTATCCTCTCTTTTCTATCTATAAACTACATCTCAATCCAAACACAGGTATTATCTTGAATGCCTACTTTCTGAAATTTTGAAATTGGGACCTTCATCAAGTTTTCTAAAATGGAAATACTTCAAGTTGCATGTTCTGTGTGTGTCTATTACATTTGCTTCTCCAAAGAACTCTAAAAAGTGATTTTCATTTGACCTTATATTAAAACTAGTGTCCTCAGTGTCAACAAAATAATTTTACTATGACATGAAATTGTAGAATATTATTAAAGTAATATTTTATCATGAATGTGTGAATCATGAATAATATTATCAAACTGAATATAATATAATTATGTATTATGTATAACTCAAAATATTATTGTATAATGTTTTATGTGTAAGTATGAAATACAATTTTATCAGATCTGATCAAATTTTGATCAGATCAAAATTTAATTTGATCACATTACATTTTTTTTAGCTCTTGAAGGTTCTTGTGTTTTCATCATATTGATCAGTTATTATTTTTTTAAACATAAGAAATAACATATTACACAGTTTTAACAGATATATTTTTTGTTGTTACAGAAGTCGAGAAGGATCTTGCGAAGATGGCTGAAAGTACATTATTGAGGAGTCCTAACAGTCCTCACAGCAGTCTCCTTCTAACACCAGTTCTTCAAGGTGGTCTTCCGTCTTTGCCTGGTCCAAATTCTAGACCACAGTCGCCTGGAGGTTTTGCTGGTAAAAGCAGCCCATTATCTCTGCAAACCAACAAACCAGTTTCCCTAGCAACAAGCAGACCACAAACGCCAAGCAACCATAACAGCAGGCCTCAAACTCCCAACTCACAGAGCAGCAGGCCCAGAACACCGTCAGGAAATAGGCCCGTGACTCCGAATAGCTTGATGCCACGACCTGTCACTCCTAGCAACCAAGGCAACAAGAATGAAAACTTTGGAAGTCAGAGGAGCAGACCAGTCACACCTACAAGTCAGAGTGGGAGGCCGCTGCTCACTCCAACAGGACTCACTGCTGGGGCAATAACTCCAGAGAACATGGGAAAAGCTCAAAGTCAACGGACCAATCTGCCAGAGGTAATAAAGAGAATGCAGGGATGTCTTGTTGAAAACAGTTATGAATCTTAATGAGAAATGATATTATATTTCAGCCCAAGAATGAATTAAACAGTTTAGCAGAAATATGCTTGAGCAAAGTGACTTTTCACATTCCTGGCATTACTGGTACTGAGGATGCTCACTTTAGCGCATTTTCTGAGAAACATATTTGGAAACTGATTCGTAACCCTTGATTGCTGTGTACCTCATGCATGGTCATGAAATTGTCAAAATATGACAAGGGGTTTCAAATATTTTTTCCATTGTGCAATGAATCAACTTGTATTAAAATATTTGTAGATGTCAGTACAATATAGTAAGCCTTTAATTATTTGTTTGATATTTTACATAGGAACATAAGGAAGGTTATAAATGAGAGGAGGCCATTAGGCCCATCTAGCCCATTAGGTAGTGGCTAGTTGTTCCAAGGGCCTCATTCAGATGTTTCTTGAAAGACGTCAGGGTAATGGTTTCATCAATATGGCTGAGTAGCTTATTCTAAACTCCTTATATTTTATGCTGAGAACTTAACATCGATATACAGATTCTTCTTACTGTTTTATCCAGTACAGTGTCATGGGGAAGCTGAAGACTGTCCTGGCAAGTAACAGGCATAAGGCAGGATACAGCCAGGATGGGTCGCCAGTCTATTGCAGGGCAGACACACAGACACAAACACGCAAACACAATGCTAGGGCCAATTTTCCCAAAAGCTAATTAACCTACCAGTATGTCTTTGGGCTGTGGAAGGAACCAAGAGCACCTAGTGGAAACCCAGCAATACAAACCACAGAGCCGCCCTAGCAGCTAATATTTATGAACAAATTTAGCCCAAAACTATTTTAAGTAAAACTGTGTTACATCAATTAAGCAGTATATAAGAAGAAAGAAAGTTAACAAGAGGTTTATAAAATAATAAAAATAAGAAAAATACCAAGAGGAAAAGGAATCATAAGTGCATATTAAAAATCACAGAGACAATGAGATAAACTAAAGGTATAAAAGGACAAAACATTTTTTTCTGCATTTTTTCATGTGGAAACATTTTTTCTACATTCTTTCATGTAAAAACATGAAAGGAATAGCAAACAATTTAAGGGATAATTGTGGATTATAATTGCAAGATAGCAAAGCTTTAGCTAAAGAGCACAACCAGTATTTTAGTGAGCATGTCACTGCTGAAGAAACTAATAGAGTGCCTTTTGTCCTGACTAAACACTAAACCAAAATGTGTGTCAGTTTGTGCAACCAAAGTTGACACAATTCAGGTATCCTGAGTTTAAGGCAGTCCTCAGTCTCTTTGCATGTGCCCAAGTATATGGACAATATTCCAAACAGGCTAGGTTAAAAAATGTCAGACAAACATTACACATATATGTGGTTCATTGTGTGTATCAAACAAATATGTTCATCAGGATCAGCAGGGTTTGACTGTGTCCATGTTTGCACTAATCTGTCGCTTTATATATACGGGCCAGCTATGATCTGTATTCCACAACAGTGGATGTGACGTGCACCATATTACTCAGGACTACTATTTTGTAACTGGACTAAATTATCTGTGTTATTTTGTGAGTGCTGCTGTAAAACGAATTTCCCCAAATGGGACAATAAAGCTTGAATTGAATTAAATATATAAGAAATTTATTAAATGGCTCATGTTAAAGTAAATAATGATCACAGAAAAAATCATTTTTTTTAAGATTCCATCTGGGCATACAGTATACCTGAACTGTTAAGATTACCAAAATTATTACTGTTGAAGACATCCAGAAAGCCTATTAATTCTTTAACTTTGTATTGTTAGAATTAGGATTCACGGTTTAAGTAATAATCTCTAATACTTGTTCTTATTGTGAATAGAAAATAGGAGCACATCGTTAATATAGTACGGTTTTTTACATAATATATGATATTCTTAACATAAAAGTCACAAAACATTATTGCATTTGAGGTAGCTGCAATACACTGCCAGAAGTAAGTGGAAAAAATGTGTCTGTGGTTTAAAATTATAGACATAAATAAAAGTTTTATTTTTTAAAGTTCTTTTTCTCATTGAGTAGCATTGTTAAATTTAAGTCCTTTTTTGTCAGCTCTATTAATCGCGAGCTGGAATTTCAGTATATTTTGTCAGTTCTTTTGCCTGTACTTCTGAGGCCTAGTGAGATTATAATAAACTTCAAAACCGCAAGTCACCTCTTATTAAAGCCACATGGGTTCACCCTAGTTGGCACAAAATCAACAAAATGAGAAAGGGGAAAAATTTATCCAGGGCTGTGAAAAATAAAATATTCCTTTAGATAAGTAGAGAGGGAGGCACAGTGGCACAGTGGCTAGTATTACTGCCTCACAGTGCTGTGACCATAGGCTCAGTTTCTTGGGATGCTATCTGCATGGAGTTTGTAGTGTCCAATGCTTTCTGAGATCTGCTGTGGCCCCTGTGACCCTGAATTAGATAAGCAGTTATTGAAAGTGGAGTGATAAGTAAAGACGTCAGAAGAATAATCCTTTCAAAATGTTTGTGTGTTGAAAAATGTTGTGTGTGTCTGTTTGGATCAGAGGATTTTATTCTTCTTGCACACTGTATTAATTGTGTTGATGAGGGATGAATACAAAGAGCATTTGTGTAAAATAATAGTTTTGGAAAAAAAATCCAATTTTTCTTGTGGAATCCTAATAACGCTATTGCAATACAATACTGATTTTTCTAGGGTAGAAAACCCAAAGCCTTTCAAGAGCCAAAAATTGAAAAATAAAACAAGTTACTAGCAGCCCAATATATAACCATTATGTGGAATCAAACATAATGTTTTATATTCCATCAGAAGAATACACACAGGTGGTGGAAAAAAAAAGCAAACACAAACAAATGTAAAGTCACTGATCATCGGACTAGCACATGGGGACAATAAGACCCGTTTGCACAGCTTTATAGTGTCTATCAGCATCTGGAATTCTGTAGGGATGTACTGTAGCAGCATTCTTTCACTAGAAAGTCAATTAACTTACACCTGGCCAGTGGAGGCAGAAAACGCTATCTTAGACGTAGTTTCAGAATGTCTCATAAATACTCAATTGGGTTCAGATGTGGTGAGAGAGAAGGCTGTGACATGTGGATAACTCTAGAGCGATGCTCATCAAACTAAGAGGGGACCACTTGTGCTCTGTGGATAGGAAGCATTGTCATCCTGGAAGATTCCCCTCCCAACAGGAAAGAAATAGTGAAACATGAGTGAAAATGATCAATGCACACAAACTATGCCGTTAAAATACAACCCAAAACATTGCAGGACCAACAGTAATGCATGTAATGCATGTGTTTGGATTGAGAAGAGGTTAATGGATTGAAAACAAGGGAAAAGTGTTCGAAATGGACTGATAAAGTTAGTGGAGTACTTTAGGGATCTGTATTAGGGGCACTGCTCTTCATAATTTATACATATGATATACAGTAAATCCTGGTGCAGTTAGTAAGGTAGTTATGTTTGCTAACTTGCAAACTATGACTCCAAAATAGGAGACATTGTAAAGGAATTTTAGAAAAGGTTTAGATCGAATTCAAGACTGGGTAAACACTTTTCAGATTATGTTAAATTTACATCCTCAGTACAATGTTCAGAAGCAATGCAAAAGCCATATATTACCCCAGGATACACAGTGAGAACCACTGAGTCAAAGTGAAGAGATGTTACTGTATATAAACATTTACTCCTAACATTTGAGCAGTCTGTTTTTATTATTTATTATTATGCTTACGCTCTAAAATTTGAGTTCAGTTAATCTGCAGTTGCATAATGTATACATATCACAGTCCTAGATGGTACATTTCTACCCACTGTTCAGCTTTCTTATGATATCTTTCCCTTTGAATTTTACACGATTGCTTGTAAAACATCAGCAATTTAAGCAGTCTTGATAATTGAAACCTCTAACACCTATAACGTTTGCCCACAATCATAGCCTCAATTAAAGGCAACCAGACCTGTGCATTTTATACACGATTATTAGCATGCTAGAATGCTATCTCTCTAAAAATTAACAACTAAAAACAAAATCATGCCTTTAGTATGTTTTTCTATGAACCAGAGGATACAAGTGAAAGCTATAAGGATGTGTGTTTAAAACCAAAAAAGGAGGTATGTCTTTATCCAAAGGATTGGGACTATGGAACAAGCTACCCAGCCATGTTTTAAAGCCAGTAACCTAGCTTCTTTCAAGAAACCAGTTTATGAGATCCTTGAAGCTGTTAAATATCCAATGGATTAGGTGGGCCAAATGTCCCCTCTCATTTATGACCTTTCTTACATAACATATCAGACATCTTCATGCAACAATAGCTTATATATTAGATTGTTGTAGTAATATTACATATAAGGAGAATACTTCCATTACTTTACAAATCAACTGGGACAGTTAACAAAATGCATAAGCCATATGTTTTACATGGTATTAATAGTCCAGTTATATAAGATTAAATTTCATGGCATTACATAAAATCAGAATTGTAATCCTCTGTTCATTTCTTCCTATTCTGTTTTTGCAGTGAAGACTATGAAAAGATATTATAACAACTTCAGTGCTTGCTCTATCGGCATATTCTACTGTGAAATTTTTGTTTCTGCCTACACAAAGTATGCTGAAGGTTTTCCATTATTTCAGAGATTGGAAAAGTATGGCTTCTTTACAAAGCCAATTTAGGTTTCTATACCAAAGCTCTTACTAATCAATAGAAGAAAGTGTTCAGATTTACTTCCTTCTTGCACATGACAAACTAATCCTAGAATTCCTGTGTCATTTGCTATGAATGTGTTACATGCCGATGTACTGTATGGGAATCGGACCTCCATATTTGCAATGTTAAAAACAAGTTGAAATTGCAACACACAGTATTTTGGACATAAATGTCCGACATAAATGCTACTTTTTTCTTTGTCTTTTTGCTTCATGTCTGTGAGCTGCATTCAGACATAAAGTAAATCTCACAAGAGATTCAAATCACGAGAGATCTATTCTCTGTCTCTCCATTGCCAATCTCTGTCAGCCGTTTATACATACTGTACATGTAACTGTTTTATATATATTTATATATAAGCCAGAAGCCTGCAACTCACAACCGGCAAGTGGTGTGAGCCTGGCCAGTTCCTAAGAGGGCAGACCTCCTGGGAAAAACTAAGGTTGCTGCTGGAAGGGGTATAAGTGGGGTCCGCAGGGGGCGCTCACCCTGCAGTCTGTGTGGGTCCTAATGCCCCAGTATAGTGACGGGGACACCATACTGTAAAAAGGCGCCATCCTTTGGATGAGACGTAAAACTGATGTCTTGGCTCTCTGTCGTCATTAAAAATCCCAGGGCATTTCTAGAAAAAAATAGGGGTCTTTCCTGGCATCCTGGCCAAATTTACCATTGGCCTTTACCAATCATGGCCTTCTAATAAACCCCATCTATTAATTTGTCCTAATGACTCATGAACTAATGTTCTCCTCCCCACTGAGATCTGGTGTGTGGGGAGTGTACTGGTGCACCCTGGCTACTGTCTCATTATCCAGGTGGGGCTGCACAAGGTGGCGGTGGAGGGGAGGCCCTATTACCAGTAAAGCGCTTTGATTGGAGCGTCCAGAAAAGCACTATAAAAGTGTAAGGAATTATGAATAATTATATATGCTTCTTGTGCATTCTCTCTCAACAGGATGAGTTCTATCAGCAGTTACAGGCTGTTCGACAACCCTGGCTAATTCCCAGTGACACAGACAGTGACTGTGTGGATCAGCCTGATCAAGACAAATGTGAGTTCAGACCACTTAAGCGATCTGTTAGACAAGTATAAAGGCAACCACTTAGAAGTGATTAAAGTCTCGTAAAGATCTTATTTGGGAGACAACCTTAAATGAGGTAGTAACAGAAGAAAAAAACATCTTTCTATAGGTTTTTCATCAAGGTGAGCTGATTCATTGCTATTTCTTTTGCCAATAATTTCTTTAAATTTCGTTGAGATGCACTTAAAATTACAGAGCAGGATCCTGTTCTTCTTAGGATTTGTATCAAGGGGCTGGTCTTCCAAAGATACACAAACATAATCTCTAAAAAGTGGAGGATTATCCATTAAAAACACAAGCATTAAAACAGGGTTTCTTTTCCTGCATTCTCATGTCATACAGTATGTATGACTCAATAGATTCCTGAAACAAATGTTTCTGAACTATGTCTGGTTTCCCTTTCCTGTTTATTCCTGTTTCCTTTCCATTGTGATAAATAGTGTTAATCTTTGATTAAGGTTAATGTTGATTTAAACTTTACATTAAGGCTTCTTCAGTTTAAACTTATAGCAATTTAAGGTATGTTTTTTCTTAGTATGCCATAATTTATTTCATGATTCAGTTTCTTTGTCTGTTGTTTATAAGAAACATTTTATCACTTTAATCAAAAATAAGTGATATCATAACTACGTCAACAGGAACTTGGATACATCTCCTTAGATTATCAAAAGAATTAGGAGCAACAAATGGCAGATATACAAAAGAATATGTATCTTTTCTAAACCTTCATTGCTAATATTGTTTTATTTAAGGTTTGTATTAAACTTTATTTCACTGAGTATTTTTCTGTTAAATGATTTTATTGAACATTTTCTTACACAGGTTAACCCATTTTTTTATATTCTTTTATACATTTTTATTAATGTTCAACTATTTATTCACTAAATGTATTTGTCAACATACATTTTAAAATTGGAGATATAGAATGATATATTTTGCTAGAACAGGTTCCATGTATGTTGTCAGGCAGTGAGCAAATTCAGAAATGCATGAATTTCACCTTAATTCAAAACCATGATATCAGTTAACAAACAGACGATTTACCACACAGCATTTGGTTAAGTTGACCATTAGCCTGGCACTTGACTTTGCTAATTAAGATGATCAACATACATAAATAAGTGCATAGAAAAAGTACTGTTCTCACATCTTAGATTTTGTCAAATGTAAGTAGGCTATGAAAGAAAGGGGCTCATTAAGCTTTTTGAAATCCATCTCAAAGAGTAAGAAATAAGTGCTTGGTATTGTAATACCATTCATAAATCTTGGCTGTTCTCAGATGTTCCAGAGTTCTGTCCCAGGACTTAGTTCTGTCCAATTTATGTTACCTCTTGGTCACATTATTCCACATCATGGACGTGGGTTTCGGCACTATGTTGATGACACTCAGATTTGACAGTACAATATAAGAAATATAAACTAATGTTCCTATGTATTTGTATGTTAGAAGGTCTTGAAAATGATGGCTTTTCCGTATTAGTTTATTAGGGAACAGTTAGAATGTTCATTTGGTATTTATTGAATCACTTGCGCAAATGAGTGTTCAAAACTGGTGATGCAATTAGTTTTCTAAAGGTGCCAAAGACCGTAGAGCATTACCCTGCATGTGTATAATAATGGCTGGGAGATTGAGGTGGGGTGCCAGGGTGCAGCTGTTCTGGGTTTTTTCGTGGTCCTCTATTTGTTTCTTCTTTCTTTAATTTTTTTGAATACTGTGGCTTAAACCTTGTTTGCATCCACAATATACAGTACCAACTTCTGTGTCTTTAATGTGCCTCTAGAGACCCCTGCATTTTTTCTGCATATGATCCATAAACCATGCTAGACTGCTTTTGTTGTTGTGAAAAGGCCATTTATAAAGTCATTCATTACTTTTTTTAAGTAGTTATGTTTTGCAAAAATCTTTCCATTCATAAAAATGCTCCAGTATTGAAAAATCCTTTGTGCCTGCTGTGAAGTAATATAAGAGTTTCCATAGCTGAAAAATGAGAGCAGTATGAGGTGGATGACAAATGGACAGAATGCCAACTGTCAGGAGAGGATATATCTTTTGCTTCATTGTGCACAGCTTCTAGATTCAGGGCTGCTGATAACCAGATATGGGAGAACAGTCTTCCTGGCAGGAGAGGTCACCATTCACACAATATGTTGTATTCAGTATGAAGGAGAGAGAGAGCTCATAGATCACATTGAATAAAATGCTCATCATCAAGTGTACTATCCATCTCGTTAGACAGTGATGTGAATAAACAAATATTAAGAGTCAGGGCATACAATTTGACACCCAATTGTTTGTGTATCCATTTTATGCTAAAATATCTTGATATGCACGTGAATTGCATTTTCATAAGGAAGCAACCACTTTTACTGTATGTAGACTTTTACTGTATGTAGCACACAACTTTGCGCTATCCAAAACTAACCAGAATATGTTCTGAAGACAATTGGTCACTGACATAGACCGCTCTTTGTATGTGATGTAGCTAAACAGCAGCTATGGACTCAGTTAATTTGCTTCTGAAAAGCCTCGAGTTTATGTGTGGTGTGTAGAGCACGATTAGTGGAGAGGTCCAGTTTTTCCAAAGGAGGAAAGTAGCTTGTGGAAGTTTCAGGCTTTCAGAATGTTGGCAGCCATATTTCTTTAGCATGATGGGCAATACAGCATTACCCACATTTACAGTATTGCTAGGCTGTGAAGAGCCCACAGTGTGGAACTGTAGTGGGCTACAGATTCCATTGCAGCTGGTGGATTTAATGATAAAGGTACTCCTGACTTAAGTAAGTGCGACCTTGGTTTTGTTCCACATTGCCTTATGTGCTATGCATATAGCTGCAGACCCTTGACTTTGTGAAACATTTCCATTTTCCCTTTTGGAGTTCTCTTTGGAATTTTACAATCTGCATCGCTACTTTTTGGGTGCCAGAGATGGAGCGAAGCGGTGCTGACGACAACTCATTCAAAAGCAAAAACTGCAACCCCTTTGTCACCCTCACTGAAACCAATACTCTTCAGAGTCCTGAACTCTCTACTCTTCGTAGGTGGCTTGGAAATGTTACTAATTCTTCCACTGGATCTTTCATTTCCTTTTTAGGAATTTGATCTGCTAACCATTTTCTTATTCATATTTCATTTCAAGTCTTCGTAATTTTGGAATGCTGGATCAGTGTTATGGAGTTCCACTGACTTCTTCTGGAGGCTCTTGACAGCCTTGATCTCCTGGACAGGTCATCATTCTCCTTAGCCTACAGTATATTGGTACTGCATTGTAATAATATGGTGAATGCAATCAGCAAGGCAAACTGAATGTTAGGATATGGAGTTCTTAACTGAAATTCCAAAGGGATGACAGCAACCAAGTCACTTTCAGTCCAGCTGTTCTGAATCATAATCATCCCCACCATCATTTCTCAAAAGCTATATACATATGCAAATCTCACATTTCACATTTATCTTACATTTCCCTCCTCCACCCTATCTCCATTTTTTATCTACCTCTTGGTTAACTCCTCATTCTCCATGAAGGTCCCATCCTTCTTGACATACAGACAGGGGGTTAAGCCAAATTTCCCTGTGCCTAAATATTCAATAAACATCCTCAAACACATCTATTTTTGGGGTATCATTATTCCTTTCCTGGTTTTTATGTTAAAATTTTGCCATGTAATGCACTGTTTAGAATATTTTGTACAATTTTGGTCTTTACTTTACCAATAAAATATCACTGCTACCGATTTACTGCACAAAATGAAGATCTAATATGTCCTCATTCTCAAAACAAAATCTTATTCTCCTGAAGAGAGAAGACTGCAAGTGAGCCTGATTTAGGTTTTTGAACCTCAGAGGCATTGATAAAATCAATACTGGAGATCTATCTTTAAGAAATTCCATTTTAAATTCTCCCATTTAACCTATAAAAATAGTGTAATGTTGTTATTGTGGAACAAGTGTACTGTGCATTAAGCACATTAATTTTCAAAATGTATTTCCTAAGAATGTGGTATTGTTTCCAGTGAAAAGGCACAAAATGTTGATGCAAATAGAGATGAAAAATACTTTAGGTTAAACCTTTCAGTGGTTAAATGAGTCACTGGAATATTCTGGTTATTTTAGACAAAAACACGTCAGGCCGGGAGACATGGAGAAAAAATACAAATGATATTAATGCTGCAGAAAATGAATGTCACCAAAATTGCTTAAAATGTTTTCAATTAAAAAATATGTACTTTCTGAAACACAACACCTAATTTCCATCTTACTCTATCCTTGCTGGAGGTGCTGAGCATCATTTAAAAATGTTTTACATCCTCACTATAAAACTCTTTGCTTTTTATTTTACGTTTGTCTGCACCCAAGTTTCGAATTTAAACATTTGGACTCAGGTTTCATATTTTCATCATATAAAATGCGGCTTGCTGTTAACTTCTGAATGGAAGTACTCCCTCTGCATATTAGACTCATTGTTGTTGCTGTCATTAGGCAACCTATCTTAATACCAGGCTTTCATCAGTTTCAGTTTTCACTGTAGGCAGAGGAATGGCTCGATCTGACATCTTCTGGCCCTAAGAACCAGTCGGATTTGTTAGTGGATAGAAGATATCCTGTTTTTCATTATTTTCCTGGGTTTCCTTGTGCTTTAGCCAAGAAAACACTTTTGGTGCTTCTATTTTTCAAGGTATTAACATTAAGTACATTTTAAAGTATTAGCCTCATTGTTAAGATAATCACATAATTAGAGGTACTTGATAGAGTGTTTTTGAGGTATCTCATAATAACAAATCCCATGCATGTCATCATTTCAGAAATTATCGTGAGTCTACAGAAGTGAAGTTAGACTCCTGGGGCAAGGATTATCATCAGATCTATTAAGTATAAACCCTTCCCATGCCTTGGGCCTGTCTTTGTTACTAATGATATAAACAAGGCAGAGACATTTATTAATACTTTTTTTTCCTAGCACATAATAGTCATTTCTTCTTCGAATGAATCACGGACATTTGCAGCATTTTCTTTTCCTTTTGTTTTGATTTGATTCATGTTGTATTTGTAGATAAAATGTAAAACTGTTCAGGTGGGTAGCTGCGTCAGCATGCGTAGGCTGCAAAAGAACAAGTAATAGGTTTATTCCATGCTGAAAAGAGAAGAGAGAAAACACAACGTTTCAGCTGTGA
The DNA here is from genome assembly GCF_059453375.1 of Lepisosteus platostomus. NCBI lineage: Eukaryota > Metazoa > Chordata > Actinopteri > Semionotiformes > Lepisosteidae > Lepisosteus > Lepisosteus platostomus. The sequence goes on along the minus strand of NC_142618.1, from coordinate 8,249,128 downwards.
AGCCTTCTTCAGGTGTGAGAAATACAGGGCAGACAGCAAAGATTAAATAGCACAGGAGAACGAAAGCTGGGAGAGGGGAGGAGGCAGGAGGGGCAGAGAGGCAGTGGGGCCACTCAGGAAGTGCAAAGTGGAGAGGGGTGAAGAAAGGTGTGAAGTCAAAACCTGCATGAGAATAGAGAAGATTACACGAAAATAAGTCGGTCATTGAGAGAAGAGGGGAGGTGTGAACCTAGTTTCAGGATGAGTTTCGTTTCTGTTGTCTTTCTGCTATGGGAGTTGAGAAATCCTTCTTTGAGAACAGAGACAGAGAGTTCAGTGTGATCACAGCCAGCTGAGGTGAAATGAGAAACTATGGGCTTGGAGAAATCTTTAATCTTCACAGCCCTAACATGTTCTCTGAAGTGGTCTCCTAGTCTCTTTCCCATTTCCCCAACGTAGATAGCTGGGCATTTCTTGCAGGAGATACAGTAAATGAGGTTGCTGGAGGTACAGGATGTCATCTGGACGATCTGGAATTGACCTGGGGGGCCCTGAATGAGCGTGTTGTTAGATCTGTATTTGCAGGTGATGCAGCGAGTTCTGTTGCAGGGGAAGGTGCCTGGTGGGGATGATTGCCGAGTGTGGTCGAGGAAGCTGTGAACAAGAAGTTTATGTAGATTGGGTGGACGATGGTATGAGATGATTAGGCGGTTAGAAAAAAGGGTACCGATGGAGGGAACGCCCTGTCAAATGGAGTAGTTTTTAATTTAAAAAATGTAAACTGTTAAATTTGATCAAATTCAAAATGCAATTAAAAACATTTTGAAAGTATCTGATTTTTTATAAAAGACTACCATTTTGCAATGTCAAAATATGTGATGCAGTAAGATTAAGAATAACCATTATTTTACTTTTGCACAGTTTATTCCTGAACATGTTTTTCTTAGACTTAGGAAATAAAGGCACCTGATGAAAAAATAAACTTTTTATGAACACCTAATCTATAGTGTAGTTTTTATTTTGTTATTAATAGACATTTCTGTTAATTATAACATTATAAATAATCATATTGGGATTATTTTCTTTCATTGGAAGTTACAGGAAGCCCTGTCACTTTTTAAATGAGGAGTGCAGGTGGTTTTCATCGCTATGTGGAGATTCTGAGACACTATCCTGACTTTTTGATGTGTCACTTAAGAGTGCACTCTGAAAAATGCACAGGTGTATGTAAAGGATTTGGCCTTCTGTTGGTTTTAAATTTATTATACAATTTGAAGGAGCAAACTTTAAAAATGTTGTCTTAAATACAAGGCAAGAAAAGAAGAGACAGGTCCGGGTGTTAGGATATTATACTTTTTAATTCCCCTTTTCCAGCTGACTATATGGTGTAAAAAAGCATTAAACAGTAGAAATTCTTTTAATATTAAAAGAAAATAAATTATTGTTTTGTTTGGCAAAATCTGTCAAATGCTCATAGTTTTAGCTGTGTGTATACACTGCTGGTCAAAATTTGTGGAAACATGAAAACATAGAAATTGAATTTAGACTAATTCTAACATGGGAAGAAAGTATAATGAAGGGTATACTTTACTGAGATTTCTGAGTTTTTTTTTCACGACATTACTCTTCTTGTTAGTAATTATAGCAGCAAATGTTTTTGAGATTCTGTCATACAGCTTTCACTTTTCAATGGGATAAAGTCACGCATACAGGGAGGTCAGAACAACAGTTTCACTAGAATGGGGCACTGTGTCAGCATGAATTGGCACCAGAGAAACAAATAAAGATTGATTCCACACTGAACAGTAGAAAGAAGAAATTGTTCCACCAGTAAAGTGTGAATAATTTAGATTTTTAAAGCAAAGTAAGTTTTGAAGTGGCTAGGAAATATTATGCTGCCTTTATAGGTATACAGGTACGAATGCAAAAGTTTGGGCACCCCTGGTCAAATTGCATGTTTCACTGAATTTCTAAGTGGAAGGAAATTACAACCTCTGCAGGGTACACATTTAAACATGATGTCACGCCCTCTGCAGCCAGAGGGCGCTCCTACTCTGTCCTGTCCGTAGTTTCCAGTGCTTTGCTCTCCTTCCGGTGTCTCTCTCTCCCTGGGGCTATATATTTCCGGGTCACTTATTCTGCTTCGCTCAGCATTGACGTTCGGATGTTCTGAAACCCGCCTAGCATGCAGGTCGCCCCACGTCCTCTGCCTGAGGGCGTTGGTTTCTATTCGACTCCTAAACCTGGGCCTTTTCTCTGTTCCGCCACTACGCATATGGGTCTTTTTCCGCTCTCCTGCCTCTCCACGGTTTGTCCTTTCTAACATCCGTGACACATGACATATTTCTGAACGCTTTAATGCACTATCACTATTTCTTATTATAATTGTTATTACCATTTATTTTACAGATTGAAAAATAAAACAGTGAATGTGGCGTGCGCAAAAGTTGATTAATTAATTCTTTGTGAAGGCCTCGAAACTTGATTGACTCGTTAGGCCTTACATTAAGCCAGGTGAAAATAATTCCAGAGTTTAATAAATACTCTGATCCTTCTAACCTCTCAGGAAGTTGTGGCTACTCTCAACAACCATGGGCTCCTCTAAGCAGCTAAATAAGGACTTGAAAATAAAGTTAATTGTCTCTTACAAAGCAGGGGAAGGCTATAAAGAGATATTTAAACGCTTCCAGCTTGGAATTTCCACTGTCAGAAACATCACGAAGAAATGGAAGTTAAGGGGAACTGTTGAAGTCAAGGCAAGATCTGGAAGACCCAGAAAAAAACGTTGATAGAGCTGCTCAGAAACTGGTCAGATATGCAAGGGAGAACCCACATATCACTGCAAAGGATCTTCAGACAGGTTTAGCTGACACTGGAGTAGTCATCCACGGTCCACAGTACAGCGTTGCTTACACAAAAATAATCTGCATGGAAGAGCTGTCAGAAGGAAGCCTTTCCTACAACCTCATCACAAAAGGCAACGTCTGAAGTATGCAAAACAATACATACAGTAGATAAGCCAGACATTTTTTGGAACAAAGTGTTGATGAAACAAAAATTGAACTTTTTGGCCACAACCCCAGAAGATACATTTGGAAACAAAACAGGTGAAGCATTTGAAGAAAAGAACACCTTGCCAGCTGTTAAGAATGGGGGTAGATCTATTATGCTTTGGGGTTGAAATATTGTACGGATGGAAGGAAGAATGGATTCAACTAAATATCACCAAAACCTAGAAGCTAATGTCCCAGAGTCAGTGAAGAAATTGAAGCTGAAAAGAGGCTGGATATTTCAGCAAGACAATGATCCAAAACATAGCTCAAATTCAACCATGAAGTACATACAGGAATGAAAGTTTAAGGTTTTGGAATGGCCTTCACAGTCTCAAGACTTGTATATTATTGAAAATCTATGGGGAGATCTCAAACATGCAAGTAGACCTAAGAATATTTCTGAGCTAGAAGACTTCTGCAAGAAAGAATGGGAAAAATCCTAAAGCCAAGAAAAGAAAGACACTTAGCTGGCTACATAAAAAGTTTGGAAGCTGTGATTTCTGCCAAGAGAGGTGTTACTAAGTACTGAATGATGTGGTGGCCAAACTTTTGCACATGCCACATTCACTGTTTTATCTTTTTAGTTGGCTAGATTCAGCAAAAAATTTGCATTAAAATGTGCAGCAATTCGTCATGTTTAAGTTTGTGCCCTGCAGACGTACTTCTTTTCATTTTGAGATTGTGTGTGCAATTTAACCGTGTGACTGTAGCCATTATTTTATTGGTCTGTTGGTGGAGGTCTACTTTCTGTTACTCAAAAATATGTTTTGCTTGTCATTTCCCCAGATAACATGGTGGCATGTCTAATATTCCTCGGGGGCTTAATTGTAGATCTTGAGTTTGATGCTTAAGCAGTGCAGCCTTCTAGTTGAAAACCACATCATGTAATGAGAAATGGAAATGGAGGCTTTGACTTCACAGCAGGCTGACTTGTTCAGCAAGGTCCAGGGGTAGTGTTGGTACTGGCTTTCCTGACATCGCGTGCCAGTACTTGTTTCTGTTCGGTAGCCAAGTGCGCCTTAAGAGCAAAAAGATCCGCAGTCATTTCCTGTTGTTTTAGAGGCTGCCACAGTGGGGTAACCACTAACCCCAACCAAGATGAAAGTAAACCCTGCTTCCCCCAGCACAGCCCCTTTTGTGGTTTGAATTTGGGAAAATAAAGCTCAATGCATCCTTAGTTAATATTAGATTCACACCTTTAGAGTGTACAAATGACAGCTCTGTATCTGGGCATTTAAGTAAAATTCAGATTTTATCCGATTATACTATTTTTAGCAGTTAAAATCCCCTTTTAAGTATTAGTTGTGATGTTAAATTGCTGGTTAAGCAGGTTTCAGTTTAATGAGTCAATTAAATTCAAGGAAAAATAGAAAAGTTCAGCATTTAATATTTCAGTATTAACATTTCAGTGCCAGGAAGTCCCAGATGTTTACCATAATTGTGTCTTAAATGCAAATTCTGAGTTTGAACAAAAAAAGACAATTGCTCCTCACAAGCCCAGCAAAATTACAGCTCTATTAAAATAAATATATATTTCATGCTTGTTATAATATCAAATTACAGTTGAGTAAACAATTGTTTTAGTTATTTTGTGATTATATTCATTTAATATCTTTTGATCATGTTCAGAAGAATGTAATTCTTTTTAAATAAATCCAAATAAGATGTTTCCTTTCAGCAATTTTCTTTGATATATTTAACCCTACACCCTTTATTGTGCTATTAAAATGTCTGGTAGTGAAAATAACTGAAATAATGCTTTCAGTGCCCTTTACACGTTCAAAAAAATATTTATTGAGATGTATGTAAATGCTTTATTACAGGCAGTGTAATGGAAATATGCAGAAACATATGGAAAACTCTAATCAAGAAAATAATTATGATTTCTCATTTAAATATTGGACATAATGTGATTCCTTCTAATATTTATACATTTATGTATCCAAGTGAAACTGATATCTTTTTTTATTCTTTTTCCTTTTATCTGTTTATATTGACCCCTTCCTCCATTTAGTGAGAACTACCAATATGACTCTGTAATTTATATTTGCATAATGGTGTGTTTCAGGTTTTTTGGTTGTTAGGGTCCTGTCTACTGCAGCATTCTCACCAGTTAAGCTGCAATGCTCTTCATACCATCAAGGCCCCAGTTAGAAGTCCAGGCCTAGTCCCAGATGGGTATTTATTAACCAGCTGTTAAGGTTTTGACATCATGGCTGTTTAATGGCTCGTTTCCAAGTACCTGCTTAAACGTCTAGGGACTGAAGCTACAGTACTAATAATCTTTTATTGACCATCAATTAAGCATTTTATAACATTTAAAGAAAACTGCAATTAAGGCTACATTCTTGTTTTAGTCAAGTGTAATAAATTTTCATATATTTTGGTGCTCCTGGTGGATGTTGAGTCTGGTTATAATCTAAGGAAAATTATGTTCAGTACCATAAAGTTGCTTAAGTGCATAATCAGAGTCCAGAGCACAGTGTGAGGTAGGAACTAAATAACGCAAAGCAGACGACAGGTTGAAGCTGAAGGGATTTTGAATAAAGGGCCTGTTTTCTAGGCCCAGCCTAGAAAACCAATCCACATACAGTATGGACCAAATGTTCAAAATGTTAACTACATCCTCTCATGTTACTTTTACAGGTATCAACCAATGTGTGATAAGTTAGAATGAAAACACACACCTTTCAGATAGGTGTACTGATGGAGAATGCCATTTTACATCTTTAAGTGATACCTCTTATGGGGGATTCTGACTTCAAGGTGTTCAGTTATAACCCCACAGATGGTAGCTTTGCATCAATGACTCCGGCAATGCACAGATGCCTGGACCTGCAAGTCCCCCTGTGCTGAGGAGAGTAAAACCCCCCTGTCTTATGACAGTCTAAACCCAGCTCACATTCCCTATTGGTGTGTGAACAATCCATCATCTGGTGAATTCTTAAGACAGTAAGAGCTAACAAGGGTGAAGACTTGTTATCAGCTGACAGTGGACAACTTCCAAAACCCATGCACAATGTATAAAAGAGGAGAAGAGACTGCTTATTTTTATAATGCACTAAGACTCTGCCACCTCGCCGTAATCAAGACTTAAATCATACTTTCCCCAACTAATTTTTGTAAGCCTTTGTAATTTCATTGCTAATAATTTATTTAGGCTTTTTTTGTTGTTGTTGAGTATGTCAAATTGTATTTTCCTCTTTTTAAGAATACTTTCTGTGGAAATGCTTGGAGCTACTTTTAGCATGAAAGGTGTTATTTATATTAATACTAATACCACCTGTTATATGGTTTTGATTCTTAATGTGACAGGTAATGAAAATTGCCAAGCAGGGAAAGATTTTTTTTTTTAAAAAAAAGAACAGAAATGTGGTGAAAAGTGTCCAAAGGGTGTAGACTATCTGGCACTTGGAGAAAGCTTACCATAACCAAAGCCATGTGGTGAACAATTTGCTGCTGTACTGCATGTTTTTTTCAAGGAAGGAGGGCTTTTAAATATGTTTACTCTTCTTTTTCTCTCTGTACATGCATTTAAACCTTAATTGTTAGTTGCTAAGCTGTCTCTAGATCTTAGTTAACAAAACAAGGTAGTGTTTAGTTGTTTTTTATTTCCTACAAACGGTGATTAAGGCGAGTTCAAATGTTCAGAATGCCACTAGTGTGCAAATTACACAGCAGTTTCGATGTGAAAAGACAAATTGTCAGGATGTCTTTTGTTAAACAGTAGAGAAGACAACAAAAGCACAGTGATAAACATTGCAGGCTAGAGCAGCCAGCTGCAGAGATGAAAAACACGTTAATTGGGAATGAGCAATTAATGTCACTTGTCAGCTGTGCTTCAGCAAGAGTAAAAGAACCAGGAACTGTATCAAGATATGAAAGACATCATAAGTAACCCTTCATATGAGTTTTAATCACCTGAACTTTGTAGACATCAAAGCCACACCTACTGTACGCAGTGGGAAATTATGTTGTCTAGCTGCAGACTTCTGGATGTATTGCAACTTACTGAGAAGATCTGTAAAGGAGCCTGTAGAGTTAAGAGTGGCCGAGTTCAAGCCTTGATGTTATAAATGCATGAATCAAGCACTCACCATAGGACATTAATAGATATTGCCTAATGTGGGCAATGTACTATGACAAATTTGCCTCATAGTAGGTTTCTTGTTTAAAATAACCCCCGACACGAGGATCCATTTGTGCTGGCTGAAATACAGTGTGTAACTACTGAATTTTAATGTCTGGCAATGCCAAATCTTCCCATTAAAAAAACATTTTACTATTTCTTCACCAGTTCTGCTTGACATGTCTGATGCGAACACATATATTACTGCTTAATATGGTTTGCCACGCTTCTGAAACTGAGATGACAAAATGCTGGGCTATGTTTAGTTTTTGACAGACTGTGCAAAAATAATTTGAAGAAATATTCCTTCTTACAGGTAGCCAGACTGGAGTTCGGGATGCCACTAAAAGATCTGTGTTTTCAGGTGAATGTCTTTATTGTTATTCTTATTAGCACAGTAATAGTTACAGTAGTATTTAACTAGCAAAAGCATTTATAGCAGTGGTGGTGATGGTAACAGTCATAACAGTCACTGACATTGAATTATTCCATAAGAGCAAGACATAAATGTGTATTAAAGAATGTCACCCTTCTATCATTCTTAGGGGATTTTTCTCACGTCCTTTTTCTCATGTAATTATGAACTAAGTTATTTTAAAAATGTTAACAATCCAACAAGGAACAAGTAATGGGTTTATTCCATGCTGAGAAGAGCAGAAAGAGAACACAACGTTTCGGCAGTGGAGCCTTCTTCGGGTGTAAGCGAAGTGTTAAAAACCGAACACTATTTGAGCTAAAGAAATTTAAAATCATGATAACAGCTTGTCATCTTGTTACGAAAATGTTTAGCACTGAAACAACAGTTTTACTATGAAATATTTAAACTTTAGTGGTAGGACATGGGCTGAGAGTCAAAATGGAAACCAGTAAGAAAGAGAACTGAAGAGAGAAGGAGGCAATGATGAGACACTGAGTGACTGTGAATGTAACTACATCTCTGTCAAAATCATAAATCTACCAAATAAAGGGACTTATGGGGCTTATTATGAAAAATATACTAGTGAGACGGAGAATTCTTGCCGTTTGGATGTTACAACACTGAATCCATGCTACCCTATTACACTATCTTGGTGAGAGAGCAGAAAGCACAAGACAGATTGAGCACCACAGGATTTAAGTTAGAGTGGAGACATCTGTTGAGTCCTCAGCTTGAAGAGACTCTTATCGCCCTTGATTCTGGATGTATACCTGAACGCCGATTTGTTTGTCCTCAATACGATGTTTAAGCCTTTCTGTATGCATTTCTGAGTTGATGGGTTCAAAGATCTGTTTCGGTGGATCATTGCACCAAGCCTAAGAAGAAGGCATGAAGAGGGTTATTTGGTTTATTTCTTATGTCCTGGTGCCACAGTGTCATACTGTAGCCCTTGACATGTTGAGCAGAGAAAGAAAGCAGAATTCTGTCTCTTGAGCATACTCCTGGAACATGAGATGGAGTTGATATTCTGATTTTGCCTGTAGTTATATTGCAGAGCTTTGCCAGGAAAAATCCTGTTACATCAAAATAGATTGCTTTGTGCTAATCTGGCTTTTGATGTTTGACATTTTAGAATTTGCCTCCACGTTTCATATTTTGTATTTGTGTGTTACATAAAATACAGACCCTCCCTCAATTAAGAATAGTTGGCTTACTCAGAATCAAATTTATGTAAAATTACTGTAAATTAATAAAAAGAAATGATTTGTAAAATCAGTTTTACATATAAATATACATAAAGTGAGCAGATATGAATACACTCCCTTAAATAAATTATCTTTATTAATCTAACAGCTATTAATATCAATTAGTTATTGTTACTTCTAGTCTTTTTAATATATGAGTATTTTTATTTTATTGCAGAATACTCATACTACAGTATTAATTATATATTTATGTGGGCTAAGCATTGTATAGAATAGGATAGCAACTTCTTCTACTATGAATAAAGTATAAAATAATATACAGTATTGTATGTGCACAAGACTCAAGAGTGAAATCCAAAGTAAGTAAAAGCCGACAGTTTCCAGAACCAAAGTCTTATGTAACCTGAGGACTGTTGCAGTTGTTGCTTCAGATTGTTACATTTCAGAGCTCAATATGCAGAAAATGGTTTAAGAAACTATTTAAAAGGGTAACAAGTAACAAAGTACAATAACTCTACTTTATCAATTAATTTTGTGTCCTGTCCATTGAAAATCACAAATTCAAAGTTTCTCAAACAGTGCAAGTCTTTGGACTCAATTCAACTTAAGTCTTCTCAATTAAAATTAAAATTAAAAATAAGGAAGTCCTCCAAAGTTGGGCGGGTGGAGGTTGGTTCAAGAAAAAAGAAAAAAAAAGTCTTCTCAATTTTAATGCAAGTCTTTGGAGTTTCATGGGAATACAATTACAAAGTTATAATTCGGATGTAGTGTACACACTTTCTTCCCATATCAGAAAGCGTCATGGATCCAGAATTCTAGACAATCTTAAATTAAATTATGCATATTGTTTAAGCATTATTTTTGTACTTTGCTTACATTAATAAATATATAAATTCAATACAGTTTTTATTCCATTGTTGTCAACCGATAGAAAAAGGCCCTCTAAGACAAATATGAGAAATGTGTTGACTAAATTCTGATTTTGTTTAAAATGCTTGTTTGTTGAGTAATTTTAATTTTTTGATTACGCCCCAAATTCCTCATTAAGTTGTCTAATTTGTGTTCTTCACCACCATATTTTATCCTCTTACTCACTGTATTGAAGTAATGTACTCCACAGATCTGCTGAAACAGCAAAAAGACATATTCTACTGTCTGACTTGATGGAAGATATGTGTTGAAATAGACACAAAGCATGTACACAGTAGCTGTGAAGCACTAGCATTGAAACCTAAAACACTGGAAAGTGTGACCCTGTGAGACACTGGTTTCCATTGACTCATTCTGATGCAGCACTGAGACGCAGGAGAAAGAGCTGTTGGAGAGGGAGGATTGTTTAACTCATTTGCCTGTGGCTTTTCGTTGCTGGTTGGATCTGAATTTCAGCCAGTGTTGCACAGTGTAAAAACATCATTGGCAATGAAACGTTCTTTTTTTTTTTACAAATGGATTTATGAGCTGGCAAACTTCGAAAACGTCTAGAGCCTTGGTTACATCACTTGCCTGCAGCTGCTTTGATGTGTCCAGTTTCGATTTATCCTTACACCTCTGACGTGATGTGGCAGAGGTGCGACGATGTGTTATATGTCATCACATTTTTCTAAAACAGTTCATGTCTCTGTACATGTCGTTTCTGGAACACTAACCAATGTTTTCCTTATTCTTCTATAGGTTTATGATGACAAGGAACCAGAATACTGACCTGATCTGATTATGCAAATGGATGGACATTTTAAATATTCTGTATAGAATAACAGAAATCATTTATTTTTATAATTTATATGAAAAAAATATATACTATATCTTATATTACTACTTATATACACAGAGTTTGATTTTCTTAGATGCAGCTTGTATTCATTTTTTCTGTGCAAGACTACCTTTATCTTAGGAGATGTACAAATAATATTTTTAGTGAAGTACAAGCAAATCATATATACAGTATGCATTTTACCAGCTCAAAGCATGTCTTTTGGTATTCTTTCATTTAAATTGCTCTTCTGCTTTTATCATGGATCTACACTTTGTATTCATCACTGAATGTCATTAAGATTAAAAATCTTATTTTACAGAATCATATGCAATCTCATTAAATTAAAATAAATATGAGACTCATTTTTATCTAACTGCTCCATATGCATTATAGAGGTTTGTGATCTACAATTGAATCAATTTATCAGTTATCACCTGTAGAAACCCATGCCATTCCCATCATTTGAAATGACAGGAACCCTTTAAGAGTCACCTTGTCTATATTACAAAGGAATAACTGGGCTGTAAAATATATTTCTATTTAAGATAAAATAAAGCAACCAGCTGATTTAAAAAGAAGAATGAAGATCTTTTAACAATGCTATATAGAAAGGACATGTTTTGGTGGTCAATTTTATTCAATTTAATCTTTGGAGATTAAGTACTGGATCCTCAAATTAAAATGATAATTGGCGATTTTGTACTCCATTTACACAAAAAGGAAAAATTCCTGATATATATTGTATTGGTCTAAAGAATTTAACCATATTTTAAATATGCTTTCTTTAAATGATGGTATAAGTCACATATGTGTACATTCAGGAGAATAGTCTATGTAGTCTTGGAAATACCTAAATGGTATATGGATACGTACTTATGTCAATCTGACCAAATAGTGACAAATGGTATCCTGAAAAATAATGAATATTCAACAGATGAATTCTGAGAAGAAAAGGCCTTCCAGCAGAAGATTAAAACAACATTGTTCATAAGCAAGATGCTACAGTACATTGCAATAATGGGTGTAACGGGAGCAATACTGGGTGTAATGGGACCCTATGCAGACGGTATAATCTGGAAGTGACTGGAAAAGGGGCTACAGGTTAGGAGAGGAATGGAAGGGATGGCGAACAGGGGGCGATGCCGACAGGGAATCCATGTGCAAGGGGGGAGCGCAGACAAACATGGACAGTAAACAGTCCAATGTAGGAAATCTGGGACACAGTCTGAAATCCAAAACCAGGGAATCCATCCAAGACAGAACCATTAAAAACAGGAACAGGGACATGGAAGAAGGAAACGGAGTGATGAGGCCAGGCGCTCCGAGCCCCAGACTCAGCTGGTCAGGACGCCGATCGGAAGCCTAAGCCCTCAAGCCGCGATCGTGGGGCGACTTGATGCTAGGCGGGCCTCCGGGCGTCCGTCTTCCAATGCAGAGCCCCGAGCTTCCGGAGCACCAGGTTAAAAAAGGGTCAGAATGCCCTCTAGAGGAGGGATGACGATGGTGACACTGGGTTTCTGCCCTAATAACAAATAATTGATAGCATGGATTCAGAAATAGAATTGTGAAATTTGCTAGAGCATTCCTGTAGATAATTCCTCATATAAGAATCCAGACTAAGATTGTGGTGGAATGTTTACATTTTTGAAGCATAGTATGCTATATTTATTCTAAAAGAAATTCTAAAAGAAATATATTTGTGATTCACAAATGTAATGAAGTAGCCAGTCCTGCAGGAATATCAGTCTTATTTCCTAAAAGGAAATAAGATGTTGCTGCAGGACCTATTATGCTACAAGGTGCCAACTAAAACTTTGATATCAAGGGTGGTGGAAAAGTAGAAGTATTTTAAAACCGAAGTTGACAAGCCTGATGAAGATGAAGGAAACAGCATCTCAGTCATGTGAAAAAAAGTCCAGCTGGCACTGGGTGTCAACTGATCCTTCACACTGCCTCTCCGAGTGCACAGAGGAACGCTGTGTTACGATTTTCCACTTTGTCGAGACACAGCTGCCAACATGCTTGATTAGCTGAAGGCTCAGATCTCACGCATCAGCAAGGTCACGGCAAGGGCACAGTGGCTTCTCCCATCACCAAGGTATTTGTCAAAGGTTTTAAAGGATATTTTCATTATCCAGCTGCCTTGGTAGCAAGTTGCAAACATCGGCTGTGCTCAAGGGGTTATGAGATGTGAATAGACAATCGACCGCATGTCTACCAATTTTCATTCTAGGCACATTTTCTACTCGACCCACAGAGGGGAATGGAAGCTTTAAAATGTCATGGTTCTAAATCATGGTTTTATAAGTCATTCCTTTATATACTTATATTTTAAGGGGCAGGGCAAGACTTAGCATGTCAGCAGGGTTCTAGTTTTAAAATTCCTGTATTGCTTTTTTGGACATTTCTTCAAACATTGAGATACTGTCTGAATTCTGATAAGAGAAACCCTAATCAGGGAATTTCATAATGTGCTTAAAAACAAGCAGAATTAAAGGTACATATTGGCAACTTTACTGGTGTATAACTCTGACAAGTGTCTCCAATGTAAAACCATGCAACAGGTTCATACCTCTTGCTTGCTAAACTGTGTTGGCTCTGTGGTACTTTACGTTACAACTTCAGATCGTGTACCTCAAAGTATGAGACAAATGGCTCACTTCAGGAGAAAGTTTAAGAAATTGCTTCAAGAAAATGTGTCATTACAAATGATTGAACATTGAGAAGCAAACGGTAAGTTTGAGTGGGGAACTATGTCGGAGAGTGTTGACTGTAAAGGAACAAGTAAAAGTTAATTCCACGGTGAAGAGTACAAATAGAAACAACATTTTGTTTAAATTCTTGAATGAATCACCTGAAGAACTTGAAAAAAGCTCAACAGCCAAAATGTTGTATGTCTTGTTAATTTTCAGCGTGGACTTAACCGTTACTTGTTCCATTGAGAAACATAAGCCAAAATGATTATCAGAATTTCTTTTAACTCCATCTTTATGGAAAAAAAATATTTTAAAAATTTGTTTTAGGTTGTTAAAACTCTAGATGTAGCTGTATAAATTATTTTAGCCAAGTGAAAATTGTACATTCCATCATCAGGTTTGCAGAAACAGTAAAGACTGTAAAAAAATGACTGTAAAAGTGTGGTAGTCATTTGGAGAGGAAGGTGATTCTCTTCTGGAGTTGAGGCTGATGGTCTGTGGTAGGTAGGTTCAAAAGGAGCAAAATTGTTGCTTCATCAGATTGGGCTTCATAACAGTACGTATTATCTTCTAGAGCAGGAGTGGGTCAATTAAATGGTCAATGGTCTAGCTTAAGTTTCACCTGAAGACTTTGAGTTTCTTCTCTTATTATCGCAATAAGCACTGTAACCAACAGGATTTGTGCAGGTCTATTATTTTGTTTTCATTTCTAAATTACTTTCTTTCCAATTGTGTTATTGGTGAGAAGGGAAAGAGAGGGAGACAAAAATATCAAAGCACTACAGTGTAAGCAAACCAGATGAGACATCAGATTTAGATTTAGTTTTCCATTTGAATAAAGTAAGCCCATACTAGACACACCCAGACCGGCACCGTCTGAAAGCTTGCTAAAATGCAATTTTAACCAAGATGTTCCACGCCAAACCGTAAGAGCAAATTTTGACTCATTTGCAACAGAAGGGACATGTGTTTTTTTCTATCCTATAGTTTTAAAGAATAGTTTTTACACTAGATGTGACAGTTCTTGAGCATTTCAGAGCACACTTGAAACAAAATCAGGTATGGGTACGTTTTCTACATTGTCTAATGCAAAATCAATATGGTGTTAGACTTCTTAAAAATATACAACATAATAATTTAAACAAAGCTGGGACAAAATGCAAAACAATACTTAATCAAGAAGATTAATAACAGCATCTTTAGAATTGGCAGCTCAGGAAAAACTGGATTACTTCTGTGTAATGGGTTACCGTATGGAAGCAGAACTGTTGTGTCTAAAATCAGATTAAAACAAGATAAATTCTTCTGATAGAATTACTTATGTGTCATTGTCACAAACAATTCAGGCACAAGCCTCTGAAGAGTTTTCAATATAAGAGGAAGTGTGAGAAAACACACTGGTTCCATTCTTGGGATCTCGTCAGGACCTTTATGAAGGTAAATTTGTTATTGCAGAGCACATTCTGGAGATAAAGCTAAACCCATTTATAGTATTACATTGCATTACATATGTAAACCTGGGATTTGTGGTGTATTCTTTTGTGTTTGGAGACCGGAGCTCCACAAACAGTATTTCAAAAATAAGACAAAATAAACACCTGACAAATAACACAATTATGTAGTAACCATACATAATTAATAACTGAAATCACATATAATAGCAGCAGAATTTGAGCATCTCCATTGACATGAAAAGTGTTAGATATAATTTGGCACACTGCACATTATTTTTAGCTTGCAAAGGAACATGTCAAGGTTTATTCCATGCTGAAAAGAGAAGAAAAGAAGCACAGCATGGTGACACAGCTACCTACTTGAATTATTTTTAGCTTGCTGAATTATCTGGACAAAGTGGTGAAACAGCCTGCTTAATGACGCCCATCAAAGATTTAACAAGGCTGAGCTTTGCCTCTTTGCTAATAGAACTGGAAACTTTTGATGCAACGTGCCCTTGCAAGTGACAAATGGGAAATAATTTTGAAAAAGGTTATCTTTCTAGAGATTAAATGCACCATTACCCTTTGTTTACTGAGTTCAACCTCAATGAATTAAACATGTTAAAAGCTACTGGGCCACCCAAGTGTGTGTAACTAAGTATTTTCTTTCTTCAAGTCTCAGATTGCAATGGTCAGCTTGGCTCCGCTTTCCTATTTATTTATGGCATAGCATTACAGTATTAAACCCTAAATGAAACAAAAATGTCTGTGCTATATGGGCCTGTTTGCTTTGAAGGGATATACATATCAATACCTCCCATGAAAGCTTCAAATGCTGGGTAAGTGGAAGAGAAGTGTTAAAGTGGACGTCTCCAGTAAACTCCTGTTTCAGTGATAAATGATCTGTTTTTTTCCTTTTTGATATACGTGATGTCCCTTCCACAATTATTCCACAATTGCATAAGTATTCAACACCTTTTGCTACAACACTTTAAATCAGTTCAGGTGGAAGAGTAGTTTGAAAGGCCACAAAATTAGTGAAGCAGTCTCTGTGTTAAATCAAGATGGTTTAACTTGACTTCAGAGTAAATGCATCTGTCCCTGAATCTTTTCATGGATAGATATTGAATTTCAGGCAGTACTCAGATAGTGATAAGACTAATCAACCATGAAGACCAAGGAGCTTTCAAAACAAGTCAGGGATGAAGAGGTAGAGAGTCACAGATCAGGGCTATATGTCCTTTCAAGTAAAATGAAGTTAATCATTAAGAAGTGGAATGTGCATTGTACCTGCTAGACATGAACTAGATCAGGCTGCATTTCCAACTTGGTTAGGTTAGGGATGCAACTGTGAAGCCAACACTGACTTTGAAACAATGACATTATCCCCATCTCCATACTAAGCTAGCCTTCATGGGTGAGTGGCACGAGAGAAGTCATTCCTTTGAAAAGACTAGTCCTAGGCAACTCAAGCATCTGGAACTGGGTAATAACTGGGCAAACTACACCAAGTACAGCCCAATCCTAGTGGAAAACCATTAACGTATGAGAGAATACTCATTTGTTGCCTCGAACTATGTATAATGCATCCATAGTTGTGAATAGTAAAAATATAACGCAGCATAAAATAAGAAAGATCAAGGACTATTGTTCCATATTGTGTTAATAAGATGTTTTTAGCAGTGTCTTTGTTAGAAGGTTTAGCAATTGTATTCACACAACAAAGCAAATGTTGTGCTTAATATTCTTTAAGTCTACGTTTCTAATATCTTAACTCTAGGAATTAATTTGGTTTGACTCATCCTGTTACAGTTTAGATATGCTGCATTGTACTGTTTAATTATGCTAGTGTTGCAGCCTTGGGTCTGGGCTGGCTGAGCCCTTCTGCTATTCTCCTGCGTAACAGGCAGAAGAAGCCCTGGAAGGAACATTTTAGGGAAGCAAATGTATTTCCATGGAAGCATCTGCCACCCCTCTCTTCCTTCAGGTGACCTCCAAAATAGCTTACTGCTATTAGAATAACAGTTTCATAACCAAAACTAGAACCTTATGGCTTTATGTGCCATTAGTTCAAAGAAGCATCCTCAGATTTTGCTTATTAGTTATATTGAGATATTACTGGCAATGTTCAAAAGCTGGAAGATCACTCAAGTTCCCACCTCCGAAGCTCATAGAAAAGTATAAAACTCATGGCAAAGTGTGGGTAACCAACACACTGCCTCTTTTAATGTGCATCTGAAAAGTGGTTTCCAAAACCACAGTCACTGGAGGAAAATTTCAAAAATACGTCTGCAGTGAAACAGGGCTGTATAGAGTTAAAAAGTACATAAAAAATTATCCCCAGAAGTTTTTTAATATGCTATTAAATTACTAGTACTTTAGAAGTGTTTAGTCTACAATGTGGCATGATTCTCTTATGTTTACATTTCTTGTGAGGATGAAGTCCAAGACAGACTTAGGTACCTCCCTACGAATTGATACAGATTGGGTATGAAATCCTATAACTATGTTGTGTGGTGAGCTTTAAAAAAAACAGGTGAAGCTAGGAAAATCAGGGATGATGCTTGTGGCATGTCTCAATATTATATGGTATTATCTGAGGCTGAGAGTTTATGGGTTATAGACTAAATGGAATTGAGCACTCAGCAAATTGCACTGTGATGACAGCATGAACATCTTGCTGTTTGTTGCTGGTCTGCATTGTACACAATGGAATAAAGAGGTTTGTGGTCTAGGGTTGGAATTGTCATGGTGAGCTGATAATTTCCAGAAGTGCAAATTGGCTTGTTTTCTAAAGACCCACAGGCTAATTTAGCACTCATTTTGTATATAAAACTCTTGTGATGAATATATACCGTATACGTCTGTTTGATCACTGAACATTTGTAGACGTATCCCTATTTTCTAATAATCTTATTAATCTGCCCTCTGTCTGTGTATCTACATGTTAATTCAAACCACATGTGGAAGATTTTCCAATAAGCTTTGCTGTAGTTGTAATTCATTTTGGAAAGAACATACTTTTCCAACTTTTGGATCAATATAACAGAAAATAGATATTTATCATTTTTCATGTCTTGGTATTCAAAGTCACTGGCAGATGTAATTATGATGTCACGTGGACAATCTTGCATCAATCTTCAAGAGAAATAGCAGCACAGATTTAAACTTTATTGACCATGTCAAAATAAACTTTTTTTTTCTCTGTATCCATTTGCTTCATACCTCAGTGCACTTTAGGAATCACAACTGCATAAAAATTTACTGTGGGAAATAAGACTGGAACAATGACAAAATACAAAGTGATATGTTACTGAAGTTGTTGGAAAAAATTACAAAGACTATGCCTGGGTGTGATCATTCATTGCAGGATTTCCAATCTTAATATGAGCTTCCTGGTTCCTCATTGTTTTTTTACTTATATCTCTTTTCTGTGACCCTGTAGTGCAAAGTTTTCTACATAGTCATTTCACAGAAATTTGTCGGATATCAGAGGCAAAACAAAGGGATTGGTTTCCTCTAATTATATTTGTTCTGTCATTTCTTGGAATAAGGATTTGAGTGTTAGAGATGGCGATAATTCTTGGTAGAGCAATTTGGACAATAATAAATTTAGGTTTCAAATATCCCAACAATTGAATTATTCACTTGAATTCTCCTCACAGGTTGTACATGGCCCTTCATAGATACTACCAAATGCAATTAGTTCCTAGAACCCTGTGTCAACTTCATCCAGGGAGCATGTGAACTTCTTTTGGCATTACTTTTGGCTATGTCCTTTGTAGTTTTGCTTTGGAAACACTGCTCTAAACAAAGCTATCCCTTGCTCTTCCTGAGTTATTTTACATAATAATAATGCATAATTATAACAGAATAAAAAGCACAGTAACTTAACCCAGTAAAACTAAGTTATACATTGCATTTGATATGGAAAAGATGGCCTTTTAAGTGAGTTTTGCAGTTTTGAGATTGCAAATCCAATGCATTTGGGTGAACTACATAGATTCAGTGCATCCATAGAGGTTAACAGGCAGGAACAAGATGTGTTGATGCCAAAGCAGAAATGATTCAAGTTCACCGCAGCTCTCTGGAGCCTGGAATAGCAGTGTCACGGAAGCCAGGGGGTTGCCATGGAGAGAGACTGGCGAGACGGGAGGACCCTATGCTTCCCTAAGCAAACACGAAGGTTCTGTCCGGGCTCAAGGTATTGGGCGGAGTCAGAGCGAGACAAAAGCCCTCGGGTAGCAGACGTGGGGCGACTTGGTGAGGCGAGCCTCTGGACAGCCCATCCCAATGCCGAGCGAGAAAGATAGGGAGACCTGGAAATATAAAGCCCCAGACAAGAAGACACACCGGACAAGAACAAGTAAAGCACAGGGAAACTAGGAACAGAACAGAGAAGGAGCGCCCTCTAGCTGTGGAGGGTGTGACAAGCGGCATTGTAACTGTTCCACTCTCTACTACTTTACATGTGCACCGGCAACTTCAGTGTTATCAAGATTTCTGTGCCTTGACCAGGCACCATGTGCCTCTGTATAAAAGTAAAGGAATGCAGCTAAGAAGAGGCCCAATTTTCTTAAAAAAAACAGATTTCCCAAGATGTCCACAGACTAGGACATAATAAAGCCGTCTCTATTTTGAACCATCTAATGATATATAACGTAGATGGGTGCCATTGAGTCTAGCTAGTCTGTTTCTGCTAGGACAGTGGGTGAAAGGTCAATGTCCATCACCCAAAGGACAATCTATCAGTAATATATTACCGTACTGTATGATGCATAAGGTTATATATTGGTGTCACAGGGTGACAGAAGTGGGGGCCATGTTTACAATACGATAAAAACTAAAGTATACTGTATAATCACTCATAATTAAACTCAATGTGTCCACATCCCGTTTCTTTTAAGGCCTTCCTGCCACCCTACTGTAAATATTACAGCTCACAATGGTCTTCATGGAAGTGAGTGACACACTTTGCTAAGACACCCATCTGTTACCACACAATCAGAGGAAACATCTGAAGTCTATGGAGGTGGTGAGCATGCCTGAAGCAGAAAGGAAAGAAGGGAGAGAGGCAGGAAAGACAGAACACGCTGACACCTGACAATCTGGATACAAACATGGTCTGCAAGTAGCCCCTGGATTGCCCATGGAGGCTTTCCCCCTGTGATCGTCTGGGATTCCCGTCCCTACCTCTGGAGCTCTGGCCAGGAAGGGGGTATAGAATCCTGCCAGGAGGTATTGGTGGGCACTCTCTGCTCCCCTGCCCTTCTTTGATGCACATGACCAGGGCAGGGAAGGTAAAATGGAACATTTTGTTGGGGACTGAAGAGGAGGCTGGAAGCAACTAAAATTCAGTTTATTTTTTTCTTTCCTTACGATAGCAGAAGGAAACACGCTTGGATGGCTGGACTTAACCGAGTTAGTACTCATGGGAAGCAGTATGAAAGATAATCCTGGTCTGGATGTTAAGGGGTTGTTTTTTCTTCGTTCAAGGGTGATCAGTTGTGGTGAAGGATGGAAAAATTGAAAGATTTCTTTTTGTTGTTGCAAGTGACATAAAGGTTACAATGTTTGCTGCAAATTACAGATATTTTCTTTTTTACTGGAACATAGAACATGGGTACCTTACTGACCATGTTAAATAAACCACTGGAAAAGAATAGTCTTTCCCCTGTTTTAAAAATAATTTTTGGTCTGTACCTTATAACTTGACAAATATTATTAACAAGCCAGAAACAAAAAATAATAAATATTAGTTTTGTTGTGATGTGAGGATGTTCTTTAAATTCACATTTTATATACCTTGATACTTTGCAAAGAAAACAGTCTGATATTGAAAATGTTTACATAACATTCAACACATTTTATAATAGAAGTAGGTTTTGGCTTATAATTTTAACTAGTGCTTTGATTTTATATAACACTTCCTAGTAAGCTCCTAGTATACTGTAAATGGATCAGCCAAATAAATTAATAATTATTATTGTTACTTATGTAAAATGTATTTAAAGAACATTTGTTTTTCTTTTCTTTTTAGGAAGAACCAGAACCTGCTTTATCCATAATACCAACCATTGTCTGAACAAAACACTGCAATTGTGTTCAGTACAACTCATGTTTGCATCACATGTTGCAATCACTTGTGATCTGTTAATCTGGACAAAAAAAAAAGTTTCTTGCAGTGGCATGCCATTAAGAGTGTAAGGTGAAATGCACTGAGTGCATTCTAGCTGATCAGTTGCATTCTGGAAAGAACAGTGTGCATTCTGGAGAGAACAGTGCTTCCAACTTGCAAAATATACTGACATCTTTTTACTTCAAGTGGTATATGCCGTTAATCATAGTAGAACAATGTTGTATGTGCCTGC
Organism: Lepisosteus platostomus; assembly: GCF_059453375.1. Lineage (NCBI taxonomy): Eukaryota > Metazoa > Chordata > Actinopteri > Semionotiformes > Lepisosteidae > Lepisosteus > Lepisosteus platostomus. Next base: position 8,228,088 of record NC_142618.1, on the reverse strand, counting down.
AGTCCATTGCAGTGGTAATTGCTGTCCTGTTTGTCACAGCTTGCACTGCCTATGGATTAACTGCTTTTTTCTATGACAGGAAAGAATACCGCAGCAGAAGAAATATCTTTGGTGACTGGAAGATGACAATCCTCTGCTACTTTATTTAAGAAGTCAAAGTGGTGCTTGGCACACTTATGCTAAGGTGTATCTGACTAAAACAGGATCTGAGGCACAGAAAATTCCCAAGGACTTGATAAAATTAGAGCTTTCCCATGATTGAAAAAGATGTAGAACAAGCAGAAAATTACATCACTGAAATTGAAGAAACCAACACTTCATTATTGCAGAAGATTAGATGTTCCTAGAAGTGTGTGTGCTCAAACTATTCCAGGAAGCCACCACAATTCTCTTTGGAGCAAAATATACAACTGCATCTCTCATTCTCCCTGCAGTGGTTGGAATTTGCAGAGCCTTACAAAACCTTGAAACAAAATCCAAAACTAGATTGAAGATGAAAGACTGTATTTTGAGCCAAATCATCAAGATTATCAATTTTAGAAAATAATCTGGATTTCCAGTTATCAAGCCCCTTAAATCCACAATTTAAAAACCATTTCTTCAGCAATGACCAAAAAGGCTTGTGATCAAAGGCTGCTCTGATCTATGTGTAACATATGAAAGTGATCTAGTTACATCCAAGAGAGCAAGAATATGCACATCTGCGAGCATCTATGAGGTCTCCGACAGCAGACTGACGAAGATGACTTGGAAAGATCTGTTTTGCACAGTGAACTGTAAGTATATGCATCAAAGAGAGAGCCTTTAGACTCGTCACTTTTGACGTATCAGAAAACATGCAAAGATTAATTGCCTTTGTGGGCAAAAGTAACATTGTTTCTTTTGTACTCTGGCAAGTTGAGTGTAAAGAGAAAGACTTCTCCAAAACAAGGCATTTTATCATAAATCAGAGACAAGACTAATTCTGCAGAGGTTGAAAAAATCATCCTTATCAACTTGAAGTCAGTTTCAACAATACATCAAAAATGACATTGAGGTCACCAGCTTTGAGAAGATTGCTTTAGGAACTTGTGTGGATAACTTGCTATGGAAATATATCTGTCTCATCCATAAAGGTGAATAACTGGACCATGAGGCAATATGTACAGTAAATACTAAACAATAGAGGTCCCAGCTCATAAATTTGTGTCACAGTCTGAGTTCAGCAAAAGTTATGATTTGGCTTCTGGTATTCAAATAACAGCCAAACACGTGAAGAGATGAACCAGTGATCCATAGATCCACAGGATGTCATGATTGAAAACATTAAAAACTGCACATTAGTGCAGAACAAGAAGACAAGTCAGAATCAACAGATCATTTTCATTATAATAACAAGAATTGTTGTAGTACTACAGCATACCTATGCCTAAACCCTGACTGAAAAGTTTCAAAAATGCAAAATGCAAAAATTTGATATTGAGTAGCCACTGCTTTTCCAGACATTTGTTAAAAAAAAAGTGCAGATTGGGTCATAACTAGGAAAGTCATGCTGAAAATGGATTGATAATTGTTAGATAATCTTCAAGCAGCACAAACTGAACTAAACTAAACTGATTTTATGATCTCCTGTACTTAACCAGCTGAATTTACTAAACTCTATCTATAGATGCCATAGTCTGTTTACTACTAATAAGAGATGGAGGTTCAGCCAAATCTAGAGGGACATTTTTGTGATCTAAAATCCCATGTTCAAATGCTTTTAGATAGGAATTTCCTAGTTCATATGCATGAAGTATAATGTATAGTTACACTTACATGTTGGAGTTTACATGTTTAGTAAAGCCTAAATGATCCAGAGTAGACACGAAATCGGCAATAGGTGAGCAATTAGAAGAATTCACTTGCATACTGAAAACAACAAAAGGGAACCAAAAAGGAACATACTGTCTTTACATAGAAGAGTTTTTAGCTTTGAAAAGTGAGCAGAGGATGAGATTATTTGTGTTAAAAATCAGGCTTTCAGAGAATGTAACATTCTGCACGGAAAATATATTTAGACCAAGATCTAAGTGATGAATGACCGCTAAACCACCACCCAGACCAGACTGGCAGATTTCTCAAAACTGCAATATCCAGAGTTAGTAACCTCATTCAACAGTTCAAAAAACAGACAAATGAAATCCCAGTAAACTGTGAATCAGAGAATTGTTATTTAATGAGACTTAAAAGGAGAAAATCTAGAAGAGGTGTTTATAAAAGGGAGCTTAGATTTAGAAACAGCACTTCTTGCACATTAGGTGAGATAAATTCATTATCAATACCTTAATAACTTGAAGTATCTATCATAGGTGTCTAACACTGATTTAGATTCTTTGTGTTGGACCTTACAGAGATGCCCCAATGATGGGGGTGAGATTTGGTGCCTGTTGTATTATAGCACTATTCTACTCTTGATTTACACAGATTTTGACAAATATGAAACAAAAAAATGAATCAAGAATTCAATCAAGGATCCTTAAAGGATTGAAAGTTTTCATCATGTTATTTTGTTTGTTTTCTCCTGGAGAAAACTGTTCACAAGTAAACAACAGTTGTAATTAAAACAAACAAAACACTTGAAGTATACTTTTTGTTCTGTATTATTGTCAGGTTCAATCAAAATATTAGTTTTAAAAAATCACAACATTGCAAGCTGCCTTACTGCAGTGAATGAAGTATTTTTTAATTGTGAGGTTAGAAAAAGGCAGAACAAGAACTGCGTATTGAAGGAGCCATCCTACAGGAATGTTAATAGTGTGTACCCAGCACATTACTAAACTAACCATGCCTTTAAGGCTACTAGCTGGGTAGTGTTTATGGCTGGTGTTCTATTTTGTGTATGTGATACCCTACACCACATGCTACCATAGAAAATTGAGACGTAAAGTATCTCTCACTTGTTAGAGTACTTTGAATACGCAGCAACAGTAATGTCACTACAACATAAAATATGGTGTGTTTTTTTTATGAAGTTGCTTATAAAACAAGTCTAAAATAGTAGGCAGGAGGTTTTCAAATTATGAACTGGTTAATGGACAGAAAAACAGAATGGAATGGTACACATGGTACATATGGAATGAAAGCTTAAATTTGGGTGTTTAGATCCCAGATATACTCTACTATACAATACAGTGGCTACTTCTGTTCCTAATTTTTCTCAACAGTCTAGAGGTCCAATGCAGTATGTTTAAGTCATAAGAAAGGTTACAAATAAGAGGAGGCAATCTGGCCCATTTAGCCTGTTTGAGAGCAATAATAAGTCTCCCTAAATCACTCATTTTCTTGATTCACTCATTCTCTAAATCACTTGGATAATTCAGATCACATTCTACAAGCAAACAAATTCAGGGAGCCAAATTACTTCCTCTTGTTAAAGTACTGTATATAAGAGTTTGCAGCCTATGAAATATTGTTTTGTTAGTGTGGTGCCATGGGGTTAGTTGACACTGCATTGGGCATGGTCAGGCTCCCATTCTCCCCTGTCACACCCCTTTATAAGCTCTTATATGTTCCTTTATTTAATATTACACATTCCCTCCTCCAAGAGTGGTGATCACACTGACCCCCTCATCGGGGTAACAGGATACATGACTCCACACTCCATTACTTCTGGGCCCTTTACCTTCGGAGTCTCAAGTTCACCAAGTTCATCCTGTTGTCCTCACTGCTAGGAACCTCCTGCTCCCAGACCCCAACCCAAAGCCTCCTGCTCCTGCTCCATTAGGTCACGGTTTCACACACAACCAGTGCCTCAGACTCTCGGGTCCACCTCCAGCCCTTACATCCTCTTCCCAACACCAACAGTTTGGGTTACACAAACACACTACCTACATCACCGAGTCTCTTCCGCACTACACGCCGTGCCGAGACTCAACACACTGTCCCTCTCTAACACACACAACTTTTCTAGTGCTTCAGTCTCACACCCTTAAGTTATGAACTCACAGCAGCCAGCACACCTCACTGTGCCCAGCCACCATCTCCCAGAGGGTGCAGCTAGATAGACCCCACTCACTTCCCCAATAGCAATGTATTGCCAGGGGGAGGGTCCCTCTACCACACAACCCACTGGTTCACACACACTAACTCACTGATCAAATCACAACTCGCTCATACAGCGGACACGACAGCCCTGTTCTATCACCCTAGCAGGATGCTGTCCCTTTAAATCTTGAGACAATCTCATAAAGCTCCGTTTCTTTCGTCAGTCTCCTCTCAGACTGACGTTTTCACTTTTTTCCTCGCAGACTATTCCTCTCACAATCCCCTACGAGATCGTCGTTCTTCTCCACCCCCTCACGGGGTTACTACAGCGGCTAGCCAGCATCTGTTCACTCATACACGGCGACACGCTCTTCTAACAACGCCCCAACTAGTAACCTCTCACACCCGCTACTGTCATGCTTCAGCCCGGTTCTTTCACAACTGAGACTCCGCATTTGTCCTGTTCATGACTGCAGGAACAGCAAGACCGAGGTCCGGCTGGATCTTTCCCCCTCTTAAACCACTTCTACACCTGCCGTTCATTCACTTATTGCCTTCAGGTGTGGTTTCCACGGCAACGCGTCTTCCTTAATCCTTTTTTCTTAAACAAATAACATAACTCTGAGAGAAAAACAAATGAAATCGAGAATTTTTCATAAATATGATATCCATTATTTCATAGCATATTGTCTATGTGTTTGTGAAAGCAAGCAAGATCAAGCATAAAAATACTCTGACTTTTCAAAGACTTGGAAGTGATAGTGATACAACAGGTAATCTGTGTATCTAGTTTATTTTCGTTTCTTATTGAGGTTAGTTTCTAAATACACAAGCTGATATGACAATCCCCTGAATTAGGGTCATGAAAGAACATGCAGGGGAAAGCAAAATATTTTAACACACAGATACATAAGAACTTTTTCCAAACGACAAGACAGCATTCAACCCTGCGGGCCTGTTTGGTAGACTGTACAGTAGCCAATTATTTCAAGGAATTCATTCACCCAGAGTACTGGCTTCAATCACACAGCTGTGTAGTTTATTCCATTCTCCCAAAGCCTTTTGAGTAAAGAAGTGGCTCCTCTTCTCATTTTTCAATGCACTTCCATGTAGTTTCTGTCTGTGCCCTGGTTCTTATTTCATTATGAAGACCATAAAACAGGAGGAATGGTGGGATGCAGGGTGATGCTGTAGCCCGAAGGCCAATTCTCACCGAAAGAGTTTGTTGGAAAGGAGTTGGTGTGGATTGGACGAATAGTTACGCTATGCTTTTGCTGCGCTGGCGTGTCGCTTCTGGTGTGAATTCGGGGTCACAGCTCTTGGATTTTTTTGGATTTGGTTCCAGTCTTTCATTATCTTCTTTTGGTCTTCTCCAGGTGTTTCCATGGTGGGTATTTCCAGATATGCTGACTTCTTGAAAATGTCCTTGTATACATGCTGCCTGTGATGGACTGGAGTCCCATCCAGGGTATAGACTTGTTTTGTACCCTGTGCTTCCAGGATGGACTCCAGGTAACTGCAACCCTTACTGTGAAGAAGCTGTTTGCTGACGAAAGATGGATTCCATAAAACAGCAATAACACCAGGCCTGGTACACAGCCAGAGGAGTAACAAACATTCTTGGAATTATGCTTATTTATTATCTCCTGAAAGGAGGAATTTGGCCCATCATGTTACAATGCTGCAGAGCTATTTTTTCTAAGAATAATCATTTTAAAACTGCACCAAAATACATTAACAGTGAAAATGCGTATCATAAATCATGGCTGAAAAAAATATGAGCTGACACTATAACAAAAAAAAAACAGCCCATGTAAGTTATAATAAACGGACATTAACTGGCCACATCTAAGGGTAATATGAAAACCATTGGATGAAAAGGCAATGGCTCAACAGGATAATCTGGCATTGGTAGATTTATGACTGAGAATGTGATGATATTTTGTGTAAGAGCCCCAATCCACCTGGAAATATAAGCAAATAAACTTCCTATCCTAACGTAACATGTCTGATGTTAAGTTATCACTCTAAAGACTGCTGTTTGTACATTGATCATGATTTTGCTCTAGATTGTTTTACATTTTTAATGTTATTACTACAGTCCAACTTCACCATCTCCTCTTGACACGAGTTGTTACAAGTCGTTAAATTTAGAAGTCATAAGAATGTCTTTTTTATAGTGGCCCTGAAGTGCAGTGCACACTAGAAAAAGGAAACGAACATTATAAAACGGAGCACAACCTAGAAAAAGACCCACATTACAATGCAATTAGAATTACATCATAATTCTTCCCAGTATTCCTAGGCTGCAGTCATGTCCATCATCCTCAATCATTTACTTTTGAGAGGGTGACAGCTGGGGAATGTCTTTTATATTTTTCATGTTCCTTTTAGAAAAAAGGAACAAAGTTAGCTAACTTTCAGAAGTTTCCTTCTTTTTAATTCCTGTGCAAATCTGATCCGCTTGTGTTGAATTTAAAGACTATTTGAATGTTTAAGTGGTTTTAAACATTCTTCTGTTAGCTAGCTTGTTAGTGGTCATACTATAGGTGTATCAGTGCTGACAGGACTGCCCTTGTTTCATGTAGGGGTATTTCATTAAACAAGGTGACTTGGTGATCTGGTTTAATTCACTCAGTCCATTTAACTCAACTATTCGTCTTTAATGGATGTTGTTTAATAACGTCTGGAGGAATTGCACAGATTTGCCACAGCAACCGCAGAACAAACTTGCTGAAATGGGCAATACTTGATGACCTATCAATAAAAATGGTACCATTGTTAAGCTCTGCAAAGGATGGGGATACGTTTATTTAAATATGTAGAGCTATGCATTCAGATCATTTTCATGAACATGAAACACGATACTGGAGCTGTGAAGTTATATTTCAATGAGAGGTTTAGCTACTTAAAACTTCAGCCTCCCAAAGGTATATGTTTGAGGATGACAGACGTGACTGTAGTCTAGAAGTAGTGAGAAGAACGATGATGTAATTCTGTAGTTACTGGTCTTTTTCTAGTGTGCGCTTGTTCTTCTAGTGTGTGCTGCACATCATACTTTTTACATTAATTTAAAACCACAGAAGTGCAATATTAAAAAAATCCTAACACTAATGCACACATCAGCTATCAATGGGGAGGAGAGCAGCATGATGAAGCCAATTCATAGATAGGGATTATTAGGAAGCTATGATTGATAAAGGCCAGGGAGAAATTAGGCCAGGACACCGGGGTGACAACCCTACTCTTTTCAAGAAATGCCCTGGCATTTTAATGACCACGAAGAGTCAGGATCTCAGTTTTATGTCTCTTCTGAAGGATGGTTCCCCTTTTTATAGTATAGTGTCCCCATCTCTATACTGGGGCATTAGGGCACACACAGACCGCAGGTTAATCAGTAGGCCAATCAAACCTTAGCTTTCCCAGGAGGTCTCCCATCCAGGTACTGGCCAGCCTCACACCTGCTGAGCTTCAGTGCGTTGACAGTTGCAGGGTGATATATACGCTGGTACAGTTTACCTTAAAGTATATGGTAAAGCCCTATAGCACTGCTAATGTGTGGATGTAAACTCTAAAGCTGTTAAGTAATGAATCTCCTCTAGTAGTGTGCTGCTAAATAGTTTGTTATGGTGATATTTAAAACTTTGGCATCCCTATGTAATCTAAATCAGATTTGCCCATTGCTTCACATTATCAATCGACTGCAGAGTTCTACAAGAAAAAAGAGATTTGCTGACACATTTGCAATGTTTCATAAAAGTGGTCTTTGTATTTGCTCTTAAAGAGTGTTTACTCACAGTAATGATTTGTATTACTTTTCACCAAGCGATTTACTGCTTCAACCCAATGACACTTTCATATTCTACATCAAAGCATACTTTTGAAAATCATAATTAATTGACCTGTTCATTACTGGCACATGAACAAAAAAAACTGTTTTACAGTGAAGGAGATTTTTCTCCAACTTGAGACATTAATTTTTGCTCATTGGCTTGCTTCTAATGTCAACTGGTTTTGATTAGGTTGCCGTCATTGTGTGAGTGTTCATTCTGGGAACTGAAACGCTTTCAAAATGTAAAGCAGACAGTAGCCTCATATAAAATTCTTTGTTAAACTGCTCAATGAAAGAAGTGTGAGTCTTTGTTTTATCTGTGGAAATACGGCTAGGATTTTTCTTACCTCATATTTCATATTCTTGGAAGTTGCTTTAAAACCTATACAGCTTTATCCATTACATCATTAGTATTTGGTTAATGTTTACTTCACTGTTAGAAATGAATTCATTGACATATAACTGCCAAAAGTCAGGGCTTGGCTTACATTGTTTTGGATAATATTTTCATAAAACTGGGAATTTGTTCTGCTGCTAAAGAGATGTAATATGGGAATGTTTATGTATGCAATGAGTGGTCAGTATTAATAAATCTAATTTCTTATCTTATCAGCTTCCTCACATACAGATATAAGAGGGATATCACAGTGACTTGAATGTAAGGTTTTATTCTAAAATATCCCAATTTTATTTGATGATGTCTTCAAAAGTAATATGACATAAAAATGCTGACAGGGGTTCCTATTAATAAAAAACTGTGAGATATTTTCTGTAAAAATAATAAATGACTAGACCACGCTTTGTTAAAATGCAATACTGAATTCTGCCAGCTTTCCACAAGAGGGCACAGATGGTATAGTTGAAGGGCCTCTTTTCATTCTTCAGTAGTGTGCAGGTTTGTGTTTCCAGAAGAATGGCTGCAATGGCCAGCCTGATCATCTTGCTTGTTTAGTAATTCAATAAAGCCAAATGAACTGAAATCTTCATCTAGCCACATTGTTTGGAAGAGCCCAGAGTTTGGGCCTTAATCATCTGACTGGGAAGGCCATGCCAGATGCACACAAACACAGAAGGGTTTCCCATCGCCCCTCCTATATTAGCTCCCTGTTAGTTTCCAATTGTCTCTCTGTGTTCTTATTTCACTATTGAGTGTGAAATAGGCCATTGAAGTATGACTGTGAAAAAACAAACCCAGAACATCACCAGAAGCTTTGTGTCAATTAAGGTAAAATAGTCCAATACTTTAAATCTCCTACTCACCTTCCATTATTGAAAGTATGTTATTAAACATTTTACTTTTAATGGCCTTTTACTGTTGTACTACTACTAATAAAAATCTTTTATTATTATTATTTTGCCACTGCTTTAATATTCTTCTCTGCTTCTTTTCAGGCAATTCTATTTGTTTCAATTTGTATAGCTATCCTTTTTTGTTGTGCAATATGTTTTGTATGCAGGTAGTTCTTAAATAAAACTTGATCTTCCATCTTTCGACTTGAATATGTTACCTTTTTTACCTTCGATAGAGTACTCTCTTTCTTCTATCAATTTTTCTTAATTTCTCCACTAAAATACCCAGACCATATTTTCCTTGCCATCATTGTTACAAGAATGGATATGTTTTCATCCCTAAACATTATGTTTCTGATCATCCAAGTATGATCATCCTCCTTCTGTTCACTCTGAACACATCTGTAGTTTGCTACTTATAAGTTTTTTCTCATGCTGTCATATTCTGCTTTTCTAAAATAAGAAACCTTAATATTAGACTCAAGTTTTAGTATGCATCAAAATTTATGGTCACAATTTCCCAGTGGTTCTGTCATGTCTATTTTCCTTGATTATATCCTGTTTGTTTGAAAGGATTAAGTAAAAAATGAACGGCTTGCCTAGCTGGTGCCTACTTTCACAATCTAGGTTCAAAAGCAATCATTAACCATTTCAGCTCAATCAATTCTGAATTCTCCATCACAATAACCTAATTTAAGTGTGGAAAATTGAAATCCCCCTGGTGATAGATCATCAGCTTTCCTACATCCTGTCCTGGTCTCAGTAAAACGAAGTGATGTGAACCCATGTCTGTGTTAAGTGGTCTATTGCATTCACCTTGTGCTCAGCCTTTACATTTTTTATCTTCCAGGGTTTGCTAGAAACCCTCTTGCCCACACCCTCTTACATCATCTCTCTGCCTTGCACATTAGTTTTGATATACAGTCCCAGTTCACCAGCCCTTCACCCCTGTTTGGTTTGCTAAAAAAGTGTACCCATTAATTTTATATTCATGCCCATCAATCCCTTCTAGTCATGTTTCACTCATTCCTGTAAAGTCATAGTGCTCTGACAATACAGTAGCAGCAGTTCCAAGGTCTTGCAGGACTTGCCTTATGCTTAAGAATTTTTTTTTCCTAGTACTGTCCAGGACTTTTCTGATCCCATCAGAATTGTCTCTGTTGTGAGCTCCTTACTTCCCTATTCCCAACTTAAACATTCCTCAACTATTCTATGCACACACTTCTCCAATACCTGTCTGTGCAGGTCCCACATGTTCCAGACGGATCGCCAATACTCCTTGAACCCTGTAAGCCTATACTCTGCACCAATCTTTTGTGTTAAATCTCCATATTTCTCTTTCTTTGCTGGGTTTCCATGTGGCCCTGGTAGAATTCCTCAAAATACATTTTCCCATAAGGAATCCAAAGTACAGTACAGTGAATACCTATTTCTTTGCCTTTTTTTAAATTTCCACGTTGTTGTGCAAGTCAGTTCCATCGTGCCTTAAACTACAAAATCCTTGATCTGGGTCCAGACTAAATCAGAGCTTCTGACCCCACCCTCCCATTCCAGAATCCAAACCCAGCTCTTGATGACGGTACTGTGCTTGACAGAGGTTTCTCACATCCACCCCATGGAAGGCTGCCATCTGTTACTGGGCTTGAAATTACTGGGCGATTGGCAGTTGGTTCAAAATGTTGATTCAAACCAGGTCGTGGTCACGTATGACTTCAGTGTAAACTTCAAATATAGATGTGACATAAAGCAGAAGAAGAATATAACAGCTTCTGATATACTTTTATGAAAAACAACATTTTGTGCTATTGACATGACAGTTTCTCACCCCTCTAAAAAACCTGTTCACATAGACCAACAGAATTAACTCTTTATCTTGTACGTGCTTTTTAGAATGCTGCTATAGAGTGATTCATATAGATCACAGTGTGCGGCTCAGTGCGAACTTTACATTGAGCCGAAATGTCAGTACTATAAAGCTTGTCATGGAGCTTAAGGTGTAGTACATCTAGCAAGAAAGTTTTCAATAGCCTCAAGGCAACAAAATGCAGGCATGTTTATGTTTCCTGCATCTGCCAGGGTGAGGTTCTCTTCCTGCTGTCCTTATTTATACTTGAGGATTAAATGCTTGAGAACCTGGTTATTTAAACACATTTATATCAAGATCAACAAAGGAAGAGCATCAGCAACTGGTAAACATTGAACATTAAAAACATATAATTAGAAGAAATCCAGGAGTATTACTTTTACAGCACTCGTCTTACTTCTATAACATGTACCCTTAATGTGTTTAGCCATAACAACAAGCAAAGAAATTTACGTTTCGATCCTTAGCTCTTGTGGATTTCTTTGTCTGCTGGTCTTCACTACAACTGATCTCTTTGTCACTGACGCTGCTATGTGCCTTTAACTGTCCTTTTGTTAAGAGTTTGCTGCCTTAGGTTTTATTAGGAGAATAATCTTATGAAGAACAGATACAGGTGGGAATAGAAATGTATCACGCCAAATGTATCTGCCACAATCAGCGTTTGTTTTTCCTTCTCCAGAGATTGAGTTGGTTACGTTTCAGATGAGACTCCTGAATGACAGTTGGTCAGTAATTGCTAGAGGGTTGATATCAACTACAAACTCATTCAAAGCTTTAAGAAAAAGATAGTCTTTTTTTTTAAATGGCCACAAATTGACCGTTGATATCAACGAACCTACAATTAAGAATTGTGTTTGATTTTGAACAAAAATAACCTTCATATTTGGCAGCATTACAAAAGATAAAATTTGGAATAGTTTTGTAAGGACCTTGGTGATAACCACTGTTAAATACTTAACCACCAAAACTCCCATAGCCAAGATTAATGTTCAATGTACAAATGGAGATTACATTTTTAACTCTTGTGAAAATAATTGTACAATCTTTTCATTCGTTCCTTCATCTACCAATGAGAGTAAAATGCTTTCTCTTGAATTCAATTCATAAATGTGGGAACATCTTTCTGAAACATCTTAGGATAGAGGCCCTTGTGAAAGCAAAAGTGCCAAACATTTCAGTACTATTCATCTATATCTCTTCTTCATATTTCTCCTTGTCTGAATGCTGCTGTTACACGTTACCCATCCATTAACTGTGCATTGCTGCTAGAGATACTCACAGACTAATTGTTTTCCTTTGTTACTTTTGTTTAACTTTTGAATTATTTCAGATTCATATTAATATCATTGGGTGGCACGGTGACAGAGTGGTGTGTGTTGTTGACTCAGAGAGTTCAATTCTCAGTTTTCATTTTGTTCCCCTGCTTCTTCTGAGACATTTGCATACATTCAATGCAGAAAGTAAATACAGATGTGGCTGTACTGACGGGGAAATAGCTGTAAAATTGTGACTGGGTAGCAGGAGCAGTTGTATATCAGGTTTGCTCATGGATGGAATCATGAGATTTGACATTAATATTAATAGCACACCTGAAGAATATTTTCATTTGATTTAGTTATGATCATGGTCTTTCACATCTTTCTAAGTACTTCAGGAGGCAACTGTAATATAGCTAATTATCTAATTACTCTGGTTTTTCTAGTTACCTGTCTGTGTCTGTTGCCTACCTTTTGTCAATCTATTATTCTCTACTGTCCATCTGTCTCTCTTATGTTTGTGGTTTTGTTTAGTTCCATGTTATCATGTGAAAACAACACAATCCAAGTGTTTTCCTAAATGTTTCTTGCACTGAATTAAGTGTGATAATATCATCCGCTTTGTAGACGGCAACAAATTAGAAATAGAGACTGAGTATATTATCTGCTAGTGTTGTAATTATTGTCTCGCCCTCTGCAGCCAGAGGGCGCTCCTTCTCTGTCCTGTCCCTAGTTTCCGGTCTGCTGTCCTTCCTGTCCCTCTCTTTCCCTTGGGCTATATATTTCCGGGTCTTGCACTCTGTCCTGGCTCGGCATTGACGTTCGGATGTCCTGAGACCCGCCTAGCACCAGGGCGCCCCACGTCCGCTCCCTGAGGGCATAGGTTTCTATACGGCATTCCTGAACTCTTTGCACTAATGAGCCCGGGTCTTTTTCCCGTCTCGCCGCTACGCATATGGATCTTTTTCCGCTCTCCTGCTCCCCACGGTTAGTCCCTTTGGATGTCCGTGACAATTATGAAACTAAAAGAGTCCATTTTAGACTATATAAAATTAAGCTTAAAAGGTTCCTTTGCAATATGATGGCATATTTAATTTACCTAATCCTAATCGATGTTAACTTAAATATTACTGTAATTTAAGGCTTAAATTGGTAACAGATGCTCATGTTTAATTGGCCATTTGGACCCCCTTTATCATAACGTGGAAACTAGAAAAAAATAGAATCAGTGGGAAATATATTTGCAAGTGCATTTGAAATGGTAACATTTGGAATTGAATTTCTCACCTTTTTGACATGAATAAAACGTATCCATAAACATACCATTGAAAAACTACAATTCATTTTATTTACTTTATGGAGCTAGGTTTTTCCAAAATTCCATAAATAATACTGAAAGTCATCTGAAAACCATTTCACTTAAACGTAGCAATTACATCTTCATTTCTCACTTTGAACTTTGAAAGGTTTTAATTTTCAATCCAAGCAACAATTATTGCTTTGACTGGCTTTAGCCTCCTTTTCTAATTGATACCTGTGCAAAACGATGTAGAATAAACAGAGTAGCATCTGCGCACATTGTGGCCTGCAAAATCATCTGGTTAGCAGAGGAGCCCTGTTTCTGAGGGGACCAGCCACACTAGAATGTAATTAAGAAAGATTATTCACTCTGCATGGATACGAAAGGTTCTGTGGGCTGTCAAAACATACCAGGATAACTGAAGGCACTAATCGGAAGGAAGAAGGATAGAAACAGATCTTTTCCCACCACCATGGGTAAACTGAAAAGGGAGTAACTTGGAATAGAAAGATACTCCAGATTTTATTGAAGTTGTGAAAAGGAAACACTACAACTGTTTGCAAAGTGCAAGTCTGTGTAGTGTATCACTCCCCCACCGATTTCAATTCTGATTCAAAGTTAGTTCAATCAAGTAGCCTTTACTGTACGTCAATAACAAGCTATTTATAATCTCTGTCCTGTCAGAGCTGCAGTAACAGCACCATGCTTTTGAAGGGTGGGCACTTTTAATGGCATTGAAACAGCTACTGAACAATAAAGCAAGCCCTGTTAAATACCATGGCGTCATTGGTATGGAAAGAAAAATCCTCTTCAGGCATTTGTTTTACCCATTCCATTATCTTTGAAGAGAGCACTGCATAAACATTTTGAAATGCATCAAATGTAATGGCTACGCTGACTACTGTATTAGTATTCAAGTTGTACAAAAGAATAAACAGGGAAAACCACCAGATAGCTCACTTAAAACAGTGCACACATGGAAACTGAGGCATGCATGCAGTGGTTCTAGGAATGTGTTGTTCAAATACCCATTGGAGAAACAGTATTGAGTATAAAAAAGTTTAATGTAGGTTTACAAGCAAATCAATCAAATATGTAATAAAGTATGGATATATAGATATTACTAACTGCATGCCAAATCAATTATAAATATTTCATTATAAATAAAACAGAAGTCATTTTGTCTAAACGTTTCCAAGAAATGCCAGATTTCTGTGAAATCTAATAGTTCTAAACAAGAATTACTTGCAGAGTACATTATTTCAAATATTCTACAAATTTAAAAACAAAACTTTTGTTTTTGCAGCATCAGAATTAATCTATGCTACTCTTCTTTTTATCTTGCTTAAGAAAGTCTATCTCTGCAGATCTCTAGTACTGTGTGTCTTGTGGTACACTGTTATACAATGATGTTTTTGAGAACTCTGTGCTGGCATCAGATTCCGGAGATCCTTGTGAGGACACTGTTAAGACTGACTTTTTGAGATGCAAAAGTCAGACGGGTCTGTTGATGTCACCATAAAAAAAGACCACTTCTTGGCTATGCATAATAATAAAATCTTAATCGCTTTTGTTCATCTGGAGATAAAGGCCATGCAGTCCAGACAGCTTGTCTGTCTGTCTACAGAGTTGCTAGGCTGTGAATAAGGATTGTTTGCTTGTGTCTCTGCAGTGAGAATGGATGAGGACACAGAAGCAAAATCTGTCTGACACACAGATTGTTTTTCATCCGCTCTCTGTTTGAAGAGACATGGCAACCTTTGACAAAATGAACAGGAATCTTACTCAGAGGAGAAACCTCAACATTCAGAAGGAGAAAAACCCAGTGGGCTGAATGGGTGCCTCCAGTGGCATTCATCAGTATTAGATCAGCTGCTTACTATGAACGCCCCGACAAGAGTCTGGATGAACAGTACAGTAGGGCTTTTGTTTCACACAGCGCTAGAACAAATTAGAAATGACTGTGTGTGAGGGGTGATATTGGTGACAGAGAAAACCTTTTATATAGTGTAGGTTATGCATCAGATGAAAAAGGGCATGAGGGCTTAAGACGAAAACTGAAATATTAAAAAATGTGGTGTATAGCTTGTAGGCAAAAATGTATATATATAAATGTGGACTTTAACAGATCATTGAGATCCAGATAATGCTCTTTTCTTGAGATGCACAACTTACTGGTGTCTACCTGCTTCCTTTCCTGTACTAGGGAATCACCATGCTTAAAATGACATGCACTGAACAATGGTTAGCAAGGTTGTTTTTTTTTAAGTGGAAGCTGGGGATGAAAAAGGAGAGCACATCAGAGATAAGTAGGAACTTGACTGTATAGTGAGTATAACCTCACTTTTAGATAGAATATGAACAATACAATGGGGTACCCACTGTTTACCACTTACCACATTAAGTTATAAGAACATCAAGAAGAAGGGGACCATTTGGTCCATCTACACCATTTGAAAGCAGTACACTCCAGCTCACAGAATTGAGACCTCACCAGAATTGTATTTGCCTGAGAAATATGTTCAGAATTATTCTGAATTAATTCTGTTATTAAGTCTAACAATTAAACAAATAATAATTTTCTAGAACTGTCTTCAATTTTAAGTGCCTGTCAGCGCTCAACCCACTGTGACTTTGTAAGTTATAAGGGTTAACTGGCAAATTAAAATATTTATTTTGTTATTGAAGGTGTACAGTTGACATTTATGTTATTTGACTATGAATGCACACATTTTCATTTGCTTTCAGAATGGGACTGTAAAATAACAGGCAAATCAAAAGATTCCACATGTAGCCTGTAGGAAATATACAAGTATCCGAGTGATTTCTATACTTTTATGTTTTTTTTTAAGCATATGGTACTTACAATGGATAGAAAAAAATCTAACGATAATACAAATATCTGTGCTTTTGGAGTACAGTACTCAACCTTATACATCCCATGATGCATTTTTTGCATTTGACAAAGCTAGAAACTGGCAACTGTAACTGGCAACAATGCCAGTACTGTCCTGTGTATGTGTAATAAATCAATACATGTTCTTTAATTGGTTTTAGACAGATGTTTTTGTGCCTTGTGTGGTAGTTTAAGGCCAGATGACTGTGGTCAGCTCAGACGTTGTATTTCATCATAAAAAAGTTGTAGTAACAAATGTGTGAGGAGCAGCTGAGATACAGAGGTCATGACTCACAGACTGATGTCTGCGCTTAATTTGTACTGGTGCTCAGCACCAGTACCTCTCAGATTTAGGCCCTCACTCTGAGACCATTAAGCAAAACTGGAATAATGACGTAATAAGTACCTATCGCATTTACAAATCAAAAATCACATTGAAGATGGCTGTTATCTCATTGACTTGATTACCTTTCTAAAAAGAATTTTTATTTGCTCATCATGTGTTAATACTTTCAAAATAGACATAAAGATAAAAAAGATGAGACGTGGAGCCTCTCATTTTGCTGCACTGCTAAAACTAAATAGGATTGACATAGGGTGGAGTTTTGCATTCCAATGTCGCGTGTTCATACATTCAACAACATACAGTATTCTCCCATAAATAAGGAGAAAATTGTTCTTTAGACGAAAATACAATCCACTCCATCTGGCTTCTAATGCTAAAAAAGTGCCTTAATTGTGTTACACACCTGCTAAGACCTTTTTTTTTAACTGGATAGTTTGGTTTAGTTTCCTCTTGTCGTAAAATGTTTAAGAGGGGACGAGCCCCTGGGAACTCCAGGATCACAAACACTGTCCCTGAGGTCAGGAAGCTAGAGCCGCGTGTCCATCATACTGACCAGCTGTCCCGGAGTAAGGACAGGTGCAGAAGAGAGGGTGAAAGAAGGTATTGGCTGTGATTCCCATTTAAACCCACTGAATCACCGATGTGTTGAAGCCCTGAAGAGCACTTGGAAAAAAAAACCTACATGAATTGCAATGGCAGGTACGATGCAGTAGGTTCTCAACTTAAACTCTCACGAAATGTTGTGGTAATCACTGTACCTTGGCACATCACTCCTCTTCAGTCTCAGACAGGGGGCACTTGAGAGAAGCATTAACAATTCTAGAAGACTGTAATGGATTCTGGTTCTCAGGCTTGTGCCCTCGCCACTCCCACCCCAAGTTGTCCCTCACCACATGGGCACGAACCCGGGTCTCCAGCGTCGCTCGACAGGGGTCTTGCCGGCTGAGCTAAAGAAGACCTTCCTCAGCCCGGGCGGCCAAGATCCCTGCTACGCTCAGGGGCATACAGTATTTGTTACAATATCATGACAAAGTTTAATCCATTGGATTTATGGAATAGCTTTGTAACTGGGCCCCAAGGACATGAATGGAAGTTAAGAGGAAATGCACAATTTCTTCAAGCAAGGACTAGTTGGCATTTGAAACTCACAGTTGTGTTGTTGGAGCTGATTTGATACCCCAAGAAACAGCTCGATGCGATTCTCGGATAAATGACGTACTTTCAACCAGCACATGTGCTTAACAGATATTACTGGTTACTACATAGTCTGTCAGAATTTGATGCTCTCAAAGCAACACAATGCCCTATGCATGGTCAACTGAGGTACCCAGTGATCCTAATTTTACTGAAAAGTAATAAGAACATGGGAAATAAGAGGAAGTCATTTGATCCATCTAGTGTGATTAATAATTAGTAAGTAATGGATCGGATCAGGTCTGGATTTAAATTTTGAAGGCCAGTCATTTCTTGATAGAAACCAAGGTATCAACTGGCTGGGTAGATTGCATCGCATTCCCACATCCTTTTGTGTAAAAAATGCCTCTTGTTCTCACTTTTAAATGCACTTTCATGTAGTTTCCTCTTATGTCCTGTGGTTTGTGTTGCACTGTTTATTCTGAAGACATCCACAGACTAACTGTTAATGCCTCTGAGGATTTTAAATTGTCGAATCACGGCTCCTCTGTAGTCTATGTTCCGATTTAGTTCCTTCTGCCTGTCACTGTAGAGCATCCATTACACTTCTCTATACCGATTCCAGAGCGTTGGTCCTTGGATTATTACTGTTAAATTGTTCATTTTCAGTGCTTTGGATCATGAAAACGTCTGCCTCTTTATTGGAAAATACTATTTTCCTCCCATTGCCAGAGGCATGTTAGTACTTGCCTGTAGCATATTCTTAATACTTTACCTTCAAAGCTTTAAAGCTCTTTATTCTAAAGTGGAAATCTGCTGATACATATATTTACTTTATACTGCAGTTGCAGACATTAATATTAACAGCCAATGTCTGAAGCAACTGTATTAAGTGTCTTAAATAGTCAGTTAAGCTGTTAATAATTGCCAATGGTAATGTTCCATGTTTACTAAACTGTATTCATGAGTAAGTGCAATACTCAATAATTAGATATGTCTGCAGCACTAGATCCCTTAGCTTAAGAAATAAAAAGATTTGCATAAGTGAGCTGTAGATTATTCTGTCTCGTGTAGCAGTGAAGAACAATGTGATGAAAGTTAACAGTAGAAACAGGGTAGTGTGTGCTGAATTTAAGAATATTCTATCTACAGTAGCAGATGGACTACAGAGGGGAAAAGTGTTAGCCAAAAAAAGGAAGGAAAAAAATAGCAATGAATGATAAGTAAATGGGAAAATTCCAGGACTGATTTGAAGAAATATTACCAGGTGGTTGTCCTTCCAGTTCAGGTGAAACAGTCAGCAGTGGCCGATACCAGTGATGTATTAACACAACTTTCAAACAAAAGGAAGCTATACGATGCAATAATAAGGATGGATGAATAACAAGTGTCAGTATAGTAATGGCAAACCTGGCTAAAAAATAAAAACATACAGGAAATCACAAAGAAACAAACTCTGTCACACCACTCTACAGGAATGCATGCCAGATGTATACAGTACCGTACATGAACCAGTGAACAAAAACACTTTAGTTGAAATTAGACCTCTGTGACAGGTTTAAGGGCCTTGACATCTTTTGTTTGTGCAAAGAGAACTTTCAAGAACAGTGAAGGTGAGATATGGTAAAGATCCATTTACATCTTCCCCTTTTCATGCACAAAATGCAGTATGCGTGATCACTGATCACTGATGATGATATATTTCTAAACCTTAGAATAAACAGCTTTTCCCACTCTACAGCAGGAAGAAGGTTTCCCTAGAGAAAATCTTCTGTAGATGCCTCTCTCTGGTTCTTCACAACCACATTGGTCCAGCAAACGTTTTTATTTTATTTTACCGTCTTATTCCATGGTCTAATCTGTGTGTTTGTGTATGTGTATTTGTATGTGTTTGTGTGTGTGTATGAATATGGCTATGTGTATGGGTACAGTATTTGTATTTGTATGTGTCTGTGTGTGTGTATATGGGTATGGGTATGTGTATTTGTTTGTGTGTGTGTGTATGGGTGTGTGTATATGTATATGGGTATGTGTATTTGTATGTGTTTGTGTGTGTGTGTATGAGTGTGTATGTATGTACTGTATATGGGTATATGTACAGTATGGGTATGTGTATCTGTATGGATGTGTGTGTATGTACATGCCTAGGTTTATGTCCATGTGTATGTGCATGTACTGTTTATGTGCGTGTGCATGAGCAATATAGAGTGATTACTATTAGAATTAGTGGTGATTAAACTCTGTTTATCATTTTTATCCTATTGCACTGATGTTGGTTGATGTGGGCTTATATTGGAATTAGTTCATTGTTATTTACAAAAAAGCAAACGTGTCATACCATAGTGACCAAGGCTTGGTTGCTTACAGTACATTGCATCTTTAAGTAATAAGAAAATCAAATTCTTTGGTGTAGTTAAATTGTTTTTTTTTTATTTTCATTTTTATGGTTTTATGGTTTCATAACTGAAATAAAATACACACATCGTCTGTTACATTGTATTTTCAATGGAAATTAAACTATAGTTTAATGTTGCTTTCCATGCTTTGGAGAATTTCTGTGTGGTCCCATATTGACTGACTGTTTTTCATAAGAGCTTTTAACTCTGGTCACCCTACTGCTGCTCATAGTATTAAAGATTTCCCCTCATTGATGGAATCACTAAAAGTCCCCCAAAACATTACGGGCATTAGATTCTTTAATGAATACGGCCACCATTGCAGGTTGTGCGAGCCGGCTTGCCAGCGCGGTAACGTTATCGCCCTTCCCTGTGAATACCAGGGACCACAGCGGTTGGGCTGAGGGGAGATTTCCCTTTAGCTCAACTGGCTGGGTGCCTGTGGAGTGACGCCAGAGGCCTGGGTTCGAGTCCCCAGTGGAGGGGGGGCTGACCGGCACCGGTGAGGGCGCATACCCACGTGAACCCGAGAGTGCTACAATTCTGAAATGCCAATTTAGTATCATATCAGGAAACCTAACAGTCACTCCAGTAAATACAGCAAACAAATACAGTCTACAATATATGGAATAGAGAGATACTGTAAATAAGAAAAAGTGATTCTTTATCATAGCAGACAGCTAAGATGTCCAGAGGACCAAAGAAGATTTTATCTGGATATTCAAGATATTGAGGGAACAAAGGTAAAAAGAATTTGATCACCCGAGGAGCACATTCTAAAGTACAAGAGCAGGCCAGCTACACTGAACAGGCTAGTTTATTTGATGCTGTTAACTTGTGGAGTGGAAGAACAAGGAAAGCTCTTGTTTGCTTGTGGTTGACAAAAAATATTTCCTGTGTTACCTCAAAGAGCCTCAGACTATAATGATAACTCAGTTAACCTTCTTGTGGTTCAAGGGTTGCTGTAGGGGCAGCAGTAATTTATCTAGCTATAGGCATAGAACAGGATTGAAACTGCGGATTCTTTATAATTTGATCTGATGAGTCAGAGTTTTTTTATTTTGTATCTTTATATCTAAGTATCGACTTCATGAATTAAAAGGGAACTGCAAAGATATTTTTTTATATTTCAGGGTTAGAAAGAATCAGCATTGATGAGGGCATTTCAAAACACAATAAAAGTAAATATACATAGTGACCTGTAAACCTCCGATGTATACAGTAACTTGTAAATCTCCTGATTTACATCCCAAAGTAGACACCATTTCCATCTATGTGCAGCACAATAGTGTGTGATTCAGAACAAGGCAACAAAGCATCAGGTGACGTGATGCAGCCTTATTACATTGTAAAGAAGCAGGCTTGTGAAAACATTTACTTTAATCCATTAGAAATATTAGTTTAGATTTGGAGACGGTTTTGCCGACAAATACTACTTATTAACTCTGCACCCAGATCACGCTGGAACATTTCTGTGGTGAAATGTCTGCTGCATGACCTGAACTTATTCACTCATACATTGCATTACATTAGTTTTTACAGTGACTAGTGAGCAAGAAGGGCCACATCACAGCACTCAGGCAAGACCAGAGGTTTGTGACAAAATGGCGACTTACAGTACTTTCACAATGTTCACAGATTTTGTGCTTAGTTTGAAATTGGTAAAAACAAATTATAACATCAGTTAATTTATTTCATTACCAATATTTAATAATTGGTCTGAGAAATTGGGAGCGAAGTTCCCCTTTAAACCTTTTTTCTTTTTTAGTCTTTGTTTTGAAAAACAGTACATTAAGTTTGCTTTATGACTAATTGCAGTGCTACAGTTGCTATGATGAAATGATATAAAAACATAGCCTATACTGGAATTTAGAAGTTCATCAGGCTGACGGTAGTCTAGTTTCCAGAATTAAGCAAAAGGAGAGTGGAATTAAGCAGCAGAGCTCTCTCCATCAATGAGACACTGGTCCACTGCAGGGTTAATTGAGGGATTCAATTGAATTTTTCACAATTTGTTAACGAACAATGAATGCACCCCCTTTTTAGAAGCTTAAAGTCTCAAAAACGTTTTTCAGAACCCTCTTGGACACATCTCCTGGATGACTAGCCATGGCGTCTGGACGTTTTTACAGCCTATGTAAACCTCAACGATTTTTAAGATGAAATATTTGTTTTGCTTCTCACACTAAAATGAACTTTCTGGATACTTGCAGCTAAGAGCTGAGAGCCGTTTATTGTTGTGGTTCATGTTTGCTGGGCTTAAGAAGAAAATAGAAATAAAAAATGTTTTTGAAGAAGCTGGAAACCGTGCACGTTAATTATCTTTGGTTAGGGGAGATTACTGTGCCTTTGTGTGGACACAACTGGGGCCATTTAGCAGAGACCTGAGTGGTGAATGTCTTCAGAGAAGAGTATAATGTAGAAAGTAAATTGAAAAGGCATAACACTTTCCCTTATTCACTTTCTGGGTTTGAGTTTTCTAGTGTAGGTTTTAACTACAAATCATTTTGCAAAATCTAAACGTTACATTTTTTACTCATCTTAAAACGCCTAAAATATATGTGAATAAAATAATATTTAATTTACAGGAAAGATCTATTTAAGATGGGAGTGTGCTTAGAACAAACTTTATTATTTGGAAGGAAGTGAATATTTTTCTCAGCACAATTCAAAATGGTATGGGCTTGACTGTTACGCGGTTATTATAAAGATGTCTGCAAACGTGTATGATGTCTGCAAACATATGTACTATGTAATGGCCTTTTCTGTATTCTTTGTCCACTTCTGCTCTCAAAATTATAAAGGACTTAATAATCTTGCAAAATAAGAAGGTAAGACTTCAGACATTTTACACAAAATGTTCTGGGAGTTTAGGGCAAGCTACCTTATCACTTTTAAACTATTAAAGCAATTAAAACTGAGACTTCCAAAAGTGACGCAATAAAATGTTTTTAGTTAGAAGATGAGAGGTGAAGACAAGATGTGTCTTGTGGTTCTGAAATGGGAGGTGTAATTTTAATGAATTAGTTAGAACTGATACCCTAAGTTTCAGTCCAAAACCCCAAGACCAGTACTTCTGACTATTCCTATGAAATAGTTTTAAAGAATGATGAAGGTATTAGCAATGACTAATTATAATTGTTTTCCCAAAGAATAAGCTATATTGTGAATTACAGGTAAAATGTAACCCAGGAATTAAGAACATTAAAAAAGTTACAAATGAGAGGGGGCCATTTTACCAAAGTGGGGTTGGTCATTTGTTTTATTCGCAAATTTATTTTTATTTTTTCAAATTACCTTTGACCCTGGAACTGTGAAGCAGTGGTACCAACTGCCATGAAAAAACGGATTTCATAGTTCAAAGAAAATCTGGAAGCTTGAAAGTCTTTGTGTATGCAGACCTACAGGTTGAGGAATTGTGTGGTTGCAAAATATTTTCTAAAAATATTAATTGCAGAGATTGTCAACTTGTACATAACAAGAGTGGTCCTCTGTTTCAGATTCAAACTCTATTTAGGCATAAAATATTGACCCTGTGGTCCCCATTACATGCTGTACTTGAGTAGACCATCATCTGAAACTGCTTGCATCAAAGTTCTTTCTTACTTTTTTCAAAACATTAAATTCAATCTGCATACAACAGATTCATAGCAAATCATTAAGTTCATGGATGGTAAGGGTTTTGTGACGTCTGTGTTAATAAAAGGTCATTAAATTGTATTATTTTACAATCTCTATACAAGTCTGGAAGAAAATGCTAAGTCAACAATTGTTGCATAACCCACTGATTCAAATTGAACCAGATAACAGTGGTAAAAACCTCCAATTGCTGAAACAGTTCACACCAGTTAGGTGAAGCATACAGCATCGGTACACTGTAGGAGTGGGATGGAGTTTCAAGAAAAATATGAATATGGAGATTTGTTATTAATATTATTTGACTATTCATATTCATACGTGTTCATAAAATGCTGAAAACCACTGAATTAAACAATATCCATATCCCTTATATTTGGAAAAATTAAATATAAGGATCTGATATTCTGTCAAAATGTTTTTTGAACATTATTGGCAACATGAAATCCCAGGGCTTTTGGATACATCTGACAATAATTACATTGCAATCTTAATGTTGTAATTATCATGTACTCTGTACTTCATGCTGTAAATTTTATTTTTATTCAATTTTCGAAAGCCAAAGACGTTTTCTGGAGCTCTTGGCAATGCTGCATGCTTTCTAAAGAGAGCTGCAAAGTTTTGTTTCACACTTCTACCTGAAACAAAATTTGTACCTTTACTGCTTCAAAGGTTTTAGTCCCAGTGTATAGACAATTTGTTGTCAAAACACAATCTGGTTGGTTTAATTTCCCAATGACTTCTGGGCAGATTGAGTGATCGATAACAAAGAGAATGAATGTGTAAATTTTAAATTTGAGAAATGTGAACTTAATGAAATACATGACAATGATGTTCTGTGCCAGACTGAGAATATTTACATTAAGTAGTGCATAGACCTGGAGCTGCACATGAGACGATTCACTCACTCATTGTGTGCATCAAGGATAAAATGTGCACTGTGCACTTTCCTTATGATAATGCAGATTTAGATAATTCCTTGCTATTACGACCGTGGACAGATGTCCGTGTTGGGTCTTGTAATAGACCCTATGTGATGCAGTAAGAGCTGGAGAACACAGAAGACGTAATATGGGAAAACACACAGGGGGTTTAATAGTGCACAAAATAATAGTGGCAGTCTGTGAGACATTGAAAGGGGGAGACAAAGAATGGCATCCAAATCTAAACGGGTCCAAAGGCAGGTCAGGGGACAGTCCGGGAGTCCAGCGGCAAGTAATACATCCTGGGACGCAACAAGGTTAAAATCCCTGGGAAGGTGGAAAACACGAACAGACAAAACATGGAGGTCCAAGGGTGACGGGGCGAGATCCTCCAGACCCCGGGCTCAGGAAGCGGGAGGTGTCGGGGATGAGGCCTATGCCCTCAGGAGACGGACGTAGAGTTTCCTGGTGCTAGGCGGGCCTCGCAACATCCTTACCCTAATGTTGAGCCCCGAGGACTGGAGGAGCTAGTCTTTAAATACACATAACAAGGTACACCTGTGGAGTTAACCACAATTACAGGAATAATACCGGGAGTAGTGGGACAGCACAATCCGGAAGGGAGTGTATAGACACGGGGAGGTAACGAGGAAGTGGGCTGGTAGACGAACGGGGGGGCGTGACAAAGATGCTTGGGAGGCGAGGTCCAGGCAAACAAGTCCGAAGGGTGTTTCGTAGGGAAATCCATGGGGAGGCAAATGTCCAAAGCCGGGTGATCAATCCAAGACAAAGACAAACGTTAAAAGCCGGAATGGGATCAGGCGAAGGGTCGGAGAAAAAAGGGGGAATGGGACCAGGTGCTCCAAGTCCTGGACTCTGCTGGTTCAGGACGCCGATAGGAGGCGAATATCCTCCGAGCCGTGGGCGTAGGGTGACTTGGTGGTAGGCTCCTTGTTCCAATGCAGAGCCCCGAGGACTGGAGGAGCTAGTCATTGAATGATACACATAACAAGGTGCACCTGGGGAATTAACAACAATTACAGGAATAATAATGGGAGTGGTGGAGCGCCCTCTAGGGAGGGATGTTGGGCGTGACACTTGCCTTATATACTGTATCATATATGTATTTGAATGAACAGGAAAAGTACAAGTTTTCAAATTACACATTGAGGAGTTTGCAGAGATGTTGATACAGAGCACAGAGTTCTTTATACATGAATGTCTGAATTCTGGACATATTGAAGTCTGTTTAGCACCTTAGAAGATACCACAACCAGAGGTCTGTATTGTTAGGCACATGGAAGATATATACCTTAGTACATCTCCCAACACACGCTTCAAGTGATAGCATTGGATCAAAAATAACACCAATGTTTCTAACTTAATTCAAAGCTCAATTTCAGCACCATCAACACCAAAACACTGAAGTTTGAGTAGGAAACCTACAGTATGAGCATAAACAATTTAACCTTAAAAAGTTTTCAATCATGTGTATTTTAATGTTTTAAAGCAGCAGAAGTAGTATCTGATTGTATCTGCAAAAAGGTATTGAAATGTTTTAAAGGTAGATATTTTCCACATTCTCAATGATAAAAAAATAATTTTCTTCTGTATCTTTTGACAGTTTCAAAATTGATACTGATACTGATAGTATGCTTTCAGAATTAACTAGAACCAAACCTGTTTCATGCTTGATCATATTGGCTTTATACTTTTTTCATTGATAAAACATGAAAAATGGTGTTGTCAGGGAAATATGAACCTTCACCTGCCCCTAAGAGGTTACTCTTTTCTCCTTAGTGCCACTTGTTTCTTTTCACACAGGATGTTGAGAAATTGCATGTCAAAGGGTCAATCTTTCTGATCTCCAGGTGTGATTCACATAATAGGACATTCCCAAAGACCTGTGAAAACCACCCTCTCTGACAATGAAAACAACATGCAGAATGACGGCATTTGTTTTGATTTGACCTTGTTATGCAGTGTGAAATACCCAGACTAATCTAACAAGAAAGCAGTAAAAGTGACAAGAGGTTTTAACAGAGGGGGGATTTTCATAAAGTAACAGCCCATATGTGGAACATTTCTGCTTCCAGAACATGCAGAAACAACCAGAGATGTAGCTGTGTTTAGCAAAACATTAAATCCAGGTGGGGCTGCACACTGGTGGTGGTAGAGGAGATCCCCGATTACCTGTAAAGCGCTTTGAGTGGAGTGTCCAGAAAAGGTCTATATAAGTGTAAGTAATTATTATTATACGTATTAAAACACTCAGAAGGCCAGAACAATAACTGTTAAAGATTAAAATTTTCCAGCAACAATACTCGGAGCACAGCCTATTCATGTTGTACTATTATTTTTTTCTTATGATATTAGGGCCATGCCTTGCTCTTCACATGGCCTCACCAGGGAAAATGAAACAAAAATACATTTCACATGTGCTCTACAATTTGATGCTTTAAATTAAACAGCATTAACAATGACCTTCAACTAAATATGCCAGCAGCTATATCACGCTGCAAATCACAATTGACATCCCACTGAAGCTCAGCAGGTGTGAGCCTGGTCAGTACCTAGATGTGAGACCTCCTGGGAAAAAAAACTATGGTTGCTGCTGGAAGTGGTTTCGTTCAGTTTATTTGTCATATGCACAAATGCAATGAAATGCTTATAAAAAGTAGGGGTTGCTCACTTTGTGGTCTGTGTGGGTCTTTATGCCCCAGTGTAGTTGCTGAGGAGACTATACTGTAAAAAAGGTGCTGTCCTTTGAATGAAATGTAATCATCCACTCATTGGTGGTGGCGAGCAGTACCCATTATCTCTATAGTGCTTTGAGTGGAGTGTCCAGAAAGTGTAAGGATCTTATTATTATTATTATTATTATTATTATTATTATTATTATTATTATTATTATTATTATTGTTGTTGTTGTGAACAGAAGTATTCCCCAAAACTTTACTTTTAATAGTTACACTACATAAATGTACAGTTAAACCATCTCAGGTTTGTTCCCAAGAGTTTCACAATGATTTAACGCACAAAGACAATCACAAAGACCTAGATAACTATTAGACTGAGACTTCACCATTATGGCATTCTTTATGGGGTCCTGACTCAATTCCATACTGAGTTTGCACCATCTCTCCTGCCTGAATGTCCCCATTAATGTGACTGGAAAGTAACCTCTCACTCTCTTGTCTCCACCTGTTCTGTTGTGAAATGAAGCCTCTGTCATATAATGGCTACAGATGTCCCAGGTATCAGATGTGCACCTCAGTGCGCATCAGTGCTGAATGGAATAGTATTGGAATAGTATTTTGTGATCCTTTGGGATAAGAAGCTCTATACAGGAGCAGTTGTTGTCACCATTATCTACCTATATATGCAATAATGGACAGCAGATAGATAGGTTGGATGTCTTATTCTATAACATGCGTATTGAGTCCAGTCTAACCAGATTTTTGTGTTTCTGGCCCTAAAATAAACTTTCTTCAGTTTCTCAGTCTTTTTAAATTGGGACAAGAATGTGGTTCTTAAGGAGAACTAGAAGAACATTATCTTCCTTTTTGAAGCTCTGGCATTTCTAGAGTGTGAGAAGATTCAGAACACCACTTCTGAGTACTTCTAAATATTCACAGGAATATACAGTAACTATAGAAAGCAATACACAGAGTTTAATTTAATCTAGTAATTAGTCTTCCCGTTTATTTGGGCACTGTATAGCAGTTCTGAAAGCTAAAGAGGTTTCTCCTCTTTTTATATCCATTAACAATATTGCTGCCTCTTTCCGAAACCTGGAGTTTTCTTAATTAAGAATTTCTTAATGTCTGGTTATAAAATATTATTTGTGGAACTGTTGCCTGAAAGGCATTCCATTTCTCTTGAAAGAAAAACAGATGGCCCTAGGGGTTAAGATTCAGGTGATCAGCAGCTGTTGATTAGCCCTTTACGCCTGAGAGACAGAGTTAATGAAAAGATTGGCTCCCTTTTGTGGTTGGGCAGAAGTCACACCTGTTGGCCCTCTGATTTGTTCTCCAGTGGCAACTGTTTAATGCAAGCTTGTCCAAAATTACAATTTAAATCAGTGGCAGCCTCTGCCTTAACCTTTAAAATGTGTGACGTGGCGGTATTTTAGATTTTTTTTCTTTATTTTTCATTAGAGGCCTTTCTACTTTATTGGTACTATACTGATAAAAGATAATGAGCAAAAACAGCTAAGGAAATTATACCCTCACTGAACACCCTTCTGGAATCAATGCCAGAGCTATACCTAAACTACTCCACATTTGCGGCAGCCATTTGTACAGAACACACACAAGGGTTCTTTCACCATTTCACCATTATTTTCACATGTGTTTATATATTATATACAATGTTGATCTCTTTCTGTATTACTGTTCCTTTTTAACATCTAAATATTAACCCATAATTGCCATTACCAAAATGTTCCAGACTTATGTAAATCAGATGTTTTTTCCCACATGTATCACCTTACTTGCTGTGAAATGTGGCTTTAGCAGTGTATGGAATTAGAAAATACTGTCTGCTTTACAGGAATACTGCAGACAAACAAGTACAGTATGCTAGAAGAGATTTCTAAGGTTGCATAGCAGTCTGGCAGCAATTTGTGAACAAGGTTAGGATTGTCACTGAAAATCCCTAAAGATTAGCTTTGAATACTTTACTGTACTGTTTTCAAGAACATTGAAGTGTCATACATTGATTTATCCTTAAAAAATAGTAGCTAAAATATATACATCTTGTCTTATATTTTATGTGTGTTTTCAGATAAAACCTACTGAAGTATCCATAAATGTACTTTGCCTTGAGCTGCTGGTCAGGGTGTTACTCTGGGGAACTTTTTAAAATAAAGTCTTGGTTCTCAGTATGGACCCCAGGGGAAGCCAATAATAATTCAAGTGTTAGAGTCAACTAAAATTTCTTTGTGCTTTATGGTGTATTTTCTTTTTCATCCTGCAGGTCAAAAATGAAAAATGGTATCTTAAAAAAATTACAGACCACAGTTTATTTAGCCAAGGTCTGAGTAATTTGTTTTTATATATATAAGGTGGCAGACATACAGTACTGTAAATTTGGTTGATGGCCACGTGTTGCAGATTTATTCACCTTAATATGTATGTTAAAAATGCAGCCAGAAATGATAGCTCTTTACTCTGAAAAATTAGTTTAAATTAAGAAATTAACCATGTTTATGCATTCGTTTTCTGAGGAACATGTCATATTTAAAAGAATGTCAAAGTAATGGAGAAGTCATTGCTGTGTTTCCACCTGTGTGTGAGACCTAACATATTTCACTCTAGAGATTATTGAACTACAGTAAAACATAGTTTGTGTTTAGGATATTGTTGTATGCATGTAATGTTCAGTGATTGTTTTACTCAAGGGGGAGGTGCTAATTCACATTGTTTTGTACTACCTTTCCTACAGCTGGTGCTCTTTAAGTATGATATTGGTCAGCTAGAAACAAGTACGAAACAAGTCCTTTGCAGCCTATGCATGCAGACACAGCTACCCACCTCAACTACTTCAACCTACTTCTGTTGTGACCCATTATGCCTTCCTCTAAATCTTTTTCTAGATCTCTTCGTCGTTCCTTCTCGACTTCCCTGGGCCACTTGCCCCCTTCTTTCACTGAACCAGCATTCCATCTCTTCATAGCGATCTGTTCCAAGACCGGACTTTCTAACTACCCCCTATTCCTTTACGGGTGTCGTCATTATGATATAATTCCTGAAGGATTTAGCCTGAAATTTAACACTTCTTCTTTTGACTCTTGACACTTCCACTCAGAGGCTTCTACAACGATTTTCTAGGAAACTAATGCTTTCTACCATTGTCTCCCTCAAACAACAGTTTACCCTCTCTGACGACAACATCAAAGAAGCCAAGGAATTTTTACAGCTCCACATCATCTTCCCTTTATGACTAGCCTCATTAGATCCCTCAACTCCCAACTCTACCAGTTCCTCACTTCAGAGAAGGATAAAAAACTCAATCATGTTCTACAGAACAAAACCACCAACACCCCTACCACCTTCACCAATCCTAACCTTGTCATTACTATAACCTCTGACCTTTCCCTCTCACAGGATGAACAATCTCTTCTCAGCAGAGGCCTCAGTTTTGTACCAGTCCCCAAGAGGCTGGACATGCCCCAAACCCAAGTCGATCTCAACTGCTTTTACTGTAGGATTCGTCTCAGAGCACATTTTTCTGATGACTCCTCCTCACAGGCAGGTGACAACAACCCAGTTATTGATGCCATTAACAATATTAATCTAAACAGAGCTGTCGGACTCCCCCCTCTGGCCATTTTCCACCAGTCGATTACTTCATTAACCAATGCATCAATCAAGCTCCCAAGACCCTTTCTATACCCAGTAAACACAGGTCTAACCCCACCCAAGGAGAAACTCAGGCACTCCAATCTCTTCGCAATAGAGAGATTGCCATCAAACCAGCTGACAAAGAAGTCGCTGGTGTGGCGTGGCGAAAGGACCTATATATTAATGAAGCCTCTAGACAACTAACCAACACTTCCGATTACTTTCCTCTCCAACAGGATCCTATCACTGACTACCAAAAGGAAGTGGTATCCACCATCTCACTTCTTCTCAGCAGCAAGGAGCTCCCCCAGAAGAGCACCGGCTCATCGTTGAACATCCCCAGGTATCCCAATGTTACCTCCTCCCCAAAACCCACAAACCCGATACCCCTGGATACCCCATCATCTCAGCATGCAACTGTTCAACTACTCACATCTCGGCCTTTCTCGACAGCCTTATGAGACCGCTGGTTGAAGGTCTTCCTTTATCTATCAAGGACACCAACCATGCCCTCCATCACATCTCTCTACACCTTCATCCCTCACAATGATGGTCTTACATCCCTCAAGCACAAGCTGGACAAACACACAGTGCATGATCCACCCACCCACATCCTTGTATGCCTTGCAGAATTGGTACTCACACTTAATGCATTCTCTTTCAATATCCTTTTTTACCAGCAAGTTAGTGGAGTCGCCATGGGCACCAGAATGGGACCCAGCTATGCCAATATTTTTGTCTGCTGGGTAGAAGAACGCTTCCTCGCTTCCTACACTTCCTACACTGATGACTGTGTCGGTGCCGCCACATGCTCTAATGACCAGCTAGAGCACTTTCTGCCTCACTTCAGCAACTTCCACCCGTCCCTCAAATATACAGTTAACATATCCTCCGCTACTCTTCTCTTTCTAGACATAAACCTATCCATTAACCATCCCCGACTCTCTACTTCAATCTATTACAAACCCACAGATTCAAACAGCTATCTTCTGTACAGCTCATTTCACCCCAAACACACTAAAAACTCTCTCCTTTTTTCACAGTTCCTTCGGCTACGATGACTCTGCAGTGATGACATCGATTTCCAGAACCAAGCACTCAAAATGCTCTCTTTTTTCATCAGCAGAGGATACCCCACCCGTGTAATTGACAGGGCCCACACCCGAGCCAAAAACAGCCCTCAGACCATCAACTCGATCAGGAACATTCCTTTGGTGCTTCCCTACCACCCTAACACACTCTCTTTCCCCAGCACCATTAACGACCACTTTCCTGTCCTACAGGATGATCCCTCTATTGAGGCTTTCCTGACAGCCCTATCATCTCATATTGCAGACCACCTAATCTCCGTAGCCTTGTTCACAGCTCCCTTGACTACCCTCAACAATGATCCACACTTTCCCCTGCAACAGAGCTCGCTGTCTCACCTGCGAGTACATACCTAACACTGCTCTCATTCAAGGCCCCTCAGGACAATTCCGGATCACTCAGATTACATCTTGTACCTCCAGCAACCTTTTTTACTGTATCTCTTCCAGTAAATGCCCAGCCATCTACATTGGGGAAACAGGAAGGAGACTCGGAGAGCGCTTCAGAGAACATGTTAGGGCTGTGAAGATGAAAGATTTCTCCAAGGCCATAGTTTCTCATTTCACCTCTGACGGCCATGATCACACTGATCTCTCCATCTGCATTCTCAAAGTAGGGTTTCTTAACTCCTGTAGCAGAAAGACATCAGAAACTAAAATTATACGGAAACTTGGTTCACACCTTCCCCCTTCTCTCAACGACAGACTTGTTTGCTTCTAATTCTCTCTCTTCATTTGTAGGTTTCGTTTCACACCTCTCCTCACCTCTCTCGACCTTGCACAACCCGATTGGCCACTCTTTCTCTCCCCTGCTCCCACCTCCTCCTCTCTCCTGGCTTGTGTTTTCCCATCCTATATTATCTGTGCTGACTGTCCTATCTTTCTTACACCCGAAGAAGGCTCCAAAGGTGAAACGTTGTGTTTTCTTTTTTTTTTCAGCATGGAATAAACGTATTACTTGTTCCTTAGAAACAAGTAATACAGCTCCAATTGCTTGGATAGGTATTACATTGGTGCAATCGGGGAGATATCAGAGTTTCTCTAATCCTAAATAATTTTAATAATGATATTTTTTAACTTCCACATTGAACGAAACTGTTGAATGAATACTAAAATGAGTAGTTTAAACAAAATAAACTAAATGTTCATTTACATGGGAGCTTCCAGCCATTAAAACATTCCATGCAACTTCCTTTACTTTACCATTTCCCAAATTTCTCATTGATTTGTGTCAAGATGCGGAGAAACTACAGTATAACATAATTTGGTTGAGAGCACATGTTGATTATTTCTCCCTTACATTAGCACATAGACAGACCAGTAGCCTATAATTGTGACTGATAAGAACTAAAGTGAGACCTCAATGTCACAATAACCTGTTGATAACAAACTTCACCCTTTTTGTTATTGCATCTCTAACTCAGTCCAGGAGACATCATAAAACATACATACCTTGTATGGTTTTTCCAGTTTTGCATGAATCCTTGATTCAAAATTTGAGGTTTTTAATACACAGTATTTGTTGAGGACTCACATTAGCAGAGCTATCAGAGGGTCCAGTGACTTACCCGTCTTTAACTGCAGGAAATGTAAACAGTTTGTGATGCTGACTCTATGTACATGTAAGTATATAATAAATCATTGCACTATACTTAGACAGCTGAGCAGGACAGTTTACTATGTAGGTGAAAATGTGATAAAACCCATATACCCTACTGTTTTTTATTTGTTTACACCACTGAATAGTAATTTTTCAACAGCTCAAAGTATACCAACTATAGTTTTTAAGTATCAAGTTTTGACAACTCTGTTTAGTCTAAAGTCACAACTGCAGAAAAAATACAGCAGAAGGGGCCCTCTTGTTTGATTTTCAAACTCACAACCATGTGAATGCATGGTTGTATTTTAAAGTGTGTGACAAAGTGACTGCATGAATTAAGGCAAATGGTGTATACATTGTATATCACTTATATATCACCTTTTAAACCAAGAAGATAAATGAAACTGATTGCCACAGAACTGTAATTTTTGGGGAATAAAGAGAAGAACTGTTTTGTTGCCACAGTGTTAGGCTTCTAGAACAGAAACAGTGCTAATATTTGTTTCTTAAGTGCTTACTTATTATACAAATAATATGCTTATTATTATCCACTAAAACCCAAGATAATCAGTATGTATTAAGAATTGGTAAGCAGTCAGATAATTTCAGTACAATATGCAACTTCTTAGTTGTAGTTGGCCAGTAAAAGTTACTAAAAACTCAGTCATAAAAACATGTTTTTTTCTAAATTATGCAAACTTCAGAAAATCTAATGGATTCAACTTTTCTTTCTTTCCAATTTCTTTTCAAATATGCAATGTGTTGCTAAAAATAACAATAGAAAACTAAAACATTGCTTACATAGTGAAATGTGCCTTATGTGATACCCTTTCCAAACCAGTGAGAAGGGTCCAGCATGTGATAGGTCACAAGATTTCTGTGCACTGGAAAGTAGTAGAAGACCAGGCCTTTTTCCAATTGTGCTCTGGGAATAAGATCTGATGTAATTATTGTCCAGATTGTTGGGGCATATGTATCTAACTCTGCCATTCAGGCTGGAAAAAGCTGCTAAACCAAAGGCAGATTTAATTTCCTAAAATCTACTGAGACTAACATCTCTTCTTTTTAATGCACTGACTCCTTGGACATCTAATGGATTCATCACTCTTACTCTTATTCTCAGATTATTTTGGGAGTGCCATATTAGGTTTATAAAGTAAGAGGCAAGAGATCTGTTTTTAAAAAAATCACTGCACACACCACAGTATGAAAGAAATACACACACAAATCTTTAAATCAGGTTGCAAATATATTTCTTCATATTTTATAATGTAAGGCAAAACTGGATTGCTAAGAAGGTGATAGTAAACTATATTAAGAATGGATCATATAGCACTAATAACAGCAAAACCTGTACCACTAGCAAACAATGTAATTAGAAAAGTAGACATTTGTAACAGCTAGTATCACAAAAAATGAACCACTCTATGCATGTGTGGGTTTCAGGAACTCTGGTTTCCTCCTGCCTCACACAGATTTGCCGGTTGGCTTAATTTCTGTTCATAAACTCGCCTCTGTGTTCCTGTTCTGTGCCAGTCCAGTGGCCTATGATGGACTAGTGTGCCACCCAGGGTGTAGTCCTG
This sequence comes from Lepisosteus platostomus, assembly GCF_059453375.1. Classification (NCBI taxonomy): domain Eukaryota; kingdom Metazoa; phylum Chordata; class Actinopteri; order Semionotiformes; family Lepisosteidae; genus Lepisosteus; species Lepisosteus platostomus. The sequence goes on along the minus strand of NC_142618.1, from coordinate 8,192,592 downwards.
ACTTGCGCCATGTGCTTCTGGTATACAGTACGTTCTGGATTGCTATGACTCTTATCTGGAATTACCCCTACCCACACCTTTTTAGTCTTTTAGTAAAGGAGACAATAAAAAGCGGACCTGATACATGCATTCAAAATCCTCAAGGCATTGACGAAATCAACCCAATGGACTACTTCAGAATGAGGAGTGAAACATGAATCAGAGAGCACAAAAGGAAACTACAGAGATATTCTTTTAAGACCGGGAACAGGACACATTTCTTTACCCGAAAGGCTGTGGGAGTATGGAACAAGCTTCGCAGCCTTGTTGTTGAAGTTGATACCCTGGTTTCTTTCAAGAAATGATTAGAAGAAATCCTTGGATCAATTACCTAACAAACAGGCTTAATGGGTTGAATGGCCTCCTCTTTTTGTGTCTTTCTTATGTTATGAATAAGAACTTTCTGATGAGGGATGGAATCAATGACGTAACATTATTGGTATGTAAAACATATACAAATTGACTACAATGGGATTCTCCTCAATATAAACCTCATTGTTTCCGAAAAGATTTTCGATGCACTCACTTTTTTCAATCACAAGTCTAATGTCAACACTTAAGCTTTGAAACAAGCTCGGGGTTCACTGAAACTGAGGCCTGGGATTCAATGTGTGTGTGTGTGTGTGTGTGTGTGTGTGTGTGTGTGTGTGTGTGTGTGTGTGTGTGTGTGTGTGTGTACATGTGTCTGTTTGTTTCTCTGTGTGCCCTGTGATGTGCTGGCCTCCCATCCAAAGGTCAATCCTGCCTTGCATGTTTGGCTTGCTGTGAGAAGCTCTGGATCACTTGGATAAAGTGATCAGGAAATGGATGGATGGATCATTACAATGACCTATCTTTAAAATATGTATCTGTAAATCTGTAGAGGCTGTTACTCAGATTCATACAAATCACACAAAAAAATCCATACCCACTGTTTTAGATGCCTGTGAGTTTGCTTCCTATAATCCTGTGAATATAATCTTTTAAACTCCAGGTCTTTGCCTCCTCACCTAGTTGCACAATTTTTAAATTCAGAGCTATACCTAGACATATAGAACCCATGAGGTAACATTGGCCTCCTGTATTTTCAGTGATCACAGACCCAGCTCTGTGCTCAGACTTTTACATTTCGTAAAGGGGCTCTTTTAATTTATGAGTCATTTCCTATGCAAAATATAGAGTTACAGAGAAACTGCACATATCAAGATACCTCAGGGGCTGGTTTCTTTACAATGGTTTGGTTTGGAACTAAAATGGAGTTTGGGAAAGGTGGCTGACAAGTGGTTTTAGGATTAATGTGCCTCTTGTGACATAGAAGCCCATCTGGCAGATGACGCACCTGAATAACCACCTGAGAAGACCAAGCAAGGAGTTCGCGCAGCAAGTAGCGTTAAGAATGAGGTCATGGGCAAAACACGAAGGTTGCATTTTTGTTTGCTTTTCTGTGTGAAATCTCTCCAAAAAAGTGCTGAGGTTTCATTTTGTTCAAGGTGGTGCCTGGTCACACCATCTGAAAAGATGAAGTCTTGTTTAATTTATGATTTGTGACTATGTTGAACAGGATCTACCTAGATAAAATGTTGTGTACACAGGTGTGAATTTATGTTGGCTGTAAAATTAGGGAGTATCTTTCTTTCCACTATTTTGATCCTCGACGAACAAGTGACTAGTGAATTAATATTATTCTAAGGTTTGTGGGCGTGTGTCAAATCCAAGACTTACTTCTTTCAAGAGGACTGCTGGATGAGATCTTCAGATCAATAAGCTACAAACACCTAAAATAGCTGACTGGCTTTGTCTCGTTTGCAACCCTTCCAATGCTTTTATTATTTTTACCAATATGATCTGAGCTGCTTATGTTTTTTATAATTCACTGAGATTTGTTACTAATTACAGAGATCTTACCTGTCCTGATCAGTGTGTGTCATATATTCTAATATATGTCATTTAATATCAACTGTAATATAATATTATATGTGCAGATACTAATAGCATTTGATAACAGCAGTCAGAACCTAACTATTGTACTAAATGTGTTTGTATTACTACATGGAATTTTTAAAAACAAAAAAAGTATATTTAAAACACAGTCTACCTGACAAAGAACAAGCTACTACATCTTTTGGGTATAAAACAATCATTGAAAAAGATTACAGTTGGATTTACCCTTAAACGTTCTTCCAATGGTAAGATTTTTTAACTGTAAAAATATATTTAACTGTAAAATTTAATTTGCAAGATGATGCTTCAGAAAAAGGCTAAGGTTATTCAGTAAGTTGGACCCTTTCAACACAGAATTGAATGGTTCCAGCTTGGGTGACTCAGGTGCTGGCTGCTGTAGTGTAAATTACTATTCAAGTCTTTATGTCCCAGGCCTGCAGAAGTAATCACTTGAAAGTGCGACAATGGACAGCACTGTGGCGCAGTGGTTAGCATTGCTGGGCCCTGGGTTCTATTCCTGATGACCTACAGTATATCTGCATGGAGTTTGTATGTTTTCCCCAAGTACTGTATGTGTGGGTTTCCTCTGGGTGCTCTGGTATCCTCCCACAGTTCAAAGACATACAAGTAGGTCAATTGGCTTCTATAATTAATTAATCATAATTCCTTACACTTATATAGTACTTTTCTGGACACACCACTCAAAGCACTTTACAGGTAATGGGGACGCCCCTCCACCACCACCAGAGTGCAGCCCCACGTGAAAGATGAGATGGCAGCCATAGTGCACCAGTACACTCACCACACACCAGCTCTCAGTGGGGAGGAGAACAGAGTGATGAAGCCAGTTCATAAATAGGGATTATTAGGAGGCCATGATTGGTAAAGGCCAGGGGGAAATTTGGCCAGGACACCAGGGTTACACCCTTACTCTTTTTGAGAAACACCCTAGGGTTTTTAATATCCACAGAGAGTCAAGATCTCAGTTTTATTTCTCATCTGAAGGACAGCGCCTTTTTGTTTATAGTATGAAGAAGATCACTTTATTGGCCATATGCAATTTCTTGTATTAGGAATTTGTCTTTTCGCGTACCCCAACTTGCTCTCCATGAGACACACAGACAGAGAGAGAGGTCTGGGGTCAGAGCGCAGGGTCAGCCATTTATACAGTGCCCCTGGAGCAGTTGGGGTGAAGGGCCTTGCTCAGGGGCCCAACAGAGTCGGATTCCTCTGCCGGCCGCAGGATACGAACTGGCAACCTTCCAGCCACAGGCGCAGATCCTTAACCACAGAGCCACCACACCACCCAGTGTCCCTGTCGCTATACTGGGGCATTAGGATCCACACAGCCCACAGGGTGAGCACCTGGCCTCACTAACACATCCTCCAGTGGCAACCTTAGTTGGGTCTCATGTGAGTGTTTTTGTCTGTGTTTTCCCCTGTGATGGACTGACATCCCTCTCAGGGTGTATCTTGCCTTGGGCCCAATGTTTCCCTGGACCCTGTGCCACTGTGACCCTGAAAAGGTTAAATGCTTATTGAACTTGATGTGATATGAAGTGTGAAAACTAATGTCTGTTCTTTCTTACTTATCAATTACAGAGAGGATTTTTCAATCTTAAGCACATCAGCTGTTTTTCATGAACAAGCATGTGTGTTCCATTTATTGTATTTCTATTTACCAGTATTCATTAGATCTTTTTGGTATTGTAATAGGGTTGAAAGTAAATTTTAAGGGTGAAAGCAAACTTAAACTCTCCTAAACTTACCACATCCTGGGTGTTTTCAATTACAACAATTAATTGCAGGACTCAAAAAAAGTTTGGTATGTTTGTTTGATTTAACCTAATGAAAACTGTCAGGAGGAGAGTTTATTATTTTCCAAAATAACAACTTAATTTGGGACATTTAAGTGTGATTATTTTTTGTCAAGATAAAGTGTAAAAGAAAAACATGTGGGACTTGTTTGTGGTATTGTTTGTGCCTACGTGATAGATGGATTTCTGACTGTTGCCCTACAGAGGCAACTTTATAATGGATATTTTGATCTAGTGGGACATCTATTGTTTGTGTCACTTTAGTTGCCAAGGAACAATACATTAGATATGAGCCTTATATTTTTAGTTATTTTAGGTTTATTTTTAACATACATTTAGCATATTTCTTTAGCATATTAGCATAAATCTAATGTTTTATTAAATGTTAGCCCCAATCAACATTTTCCCTCTTTAGACACCTGTCAGGTACCATAACCATTTAATTAAATCAAGAGTGAAAGAAAAAGTGAAAATGCTCATGCTTTGAGGAGACTGGTGCTGGCTTTAAGCCACTCAAAAGAAAGAACAGTAGATTCTCTGCTCTGCAGCTACAATGAACTGCAAGTTCAGGTTGGAAAACAAATCCCTTTCCCTTTCCTTACAGATGGAGATGTATAGCATGGCGTTTGTCACATGCTCACCCTCTTCCTTGATGTTCATGCTTCCCAGAAGACTGAAACAAACTCCCATCCAATCTCAGATACACTCAAGAATTTGACAGACAAATGAGTGTTCTGCATTCACTGAACAGACCACAAATTGGCTGCATCCACTGTTACAAAGCTCATTTTTGGTCTCGTCTTGTAAGATTCTTTCATCCTTGTTGATTCAGACCTCCCTACACAGTACTGGGTGGTGAATGCAAATCTCCAGGCCACAACAACCCAGGAACAGCATATCACCAGACCAGGAGCGTGTGTTTCGATAGTGTGTCACCCCTCTTGGCTTGCAGAACCCCATTGGGTGGTCCCCTTCTGCCACTTTCCAACTATAATCAGGGCTACTCAAATCTACGGAGACTATGGAGAATTCAAATTAAATCCAGGAATACAACAGATTCACTCTGTATCTATCATTCATTAGCCAAATCCATTCCATAAACGAAATAATTGCACGTTTTTCCCCATATCACTTAAGCTCTTCAGACATTAACTGGGTTCAGTATTGCAGGCTGGTTGCTGGTGTTGAACCACAGGAGCAAAATGTCTACTCCTGTACTGTCTAAACTCTCTGCAGTTCATATTTCTCCCGACTGTCTCTCCTTGAACTGCAGGAGCTTAGACACAGTCTCTTGCTCTCTCCACTGTATCCTAATTTTCCGACCCTGTGGAATTTTCCATTAACCAATGGACCAATCACATGAACCCTCTTTTTTCACCCATGGAATGAAATTCTAATCATCCAATGAAGGCAGGTGTGTCGAATTTAAGTCCAGAAGGAGGCTGTGTTAGCCAAACCTCAGCTAGCACCATCACAGTAAGAAAAGCTTGGCTTTTGTAGACTCGTGGGATTTAATATGTAGTGTGGTTAAATACCTTATTCAAGGGCACAGCTGTGCTTGCCAACTGAGATTTTATCCCTCAAACCACTGGTAAGGAGTCCAGAATTCTAGCCACTTCTCCACACTGGCATGGAGAAGTTGCCATGATAAACTTGGATTTGGTCTCCTGTGGTGTTATGTAAAAGAATGTTGATTTCCAGTGAGGAGCTCATAGATACAGTATCTTCAGAAATAAACATTTTAAATCTTTTTGAAGCTGATGCTCTCAAACGAGAAAGTTTCATTTTCTACTTGCAGGAAGGTGGAAGATTTCTTTCACCATTGATTTTTAATTGTTTAATAAAGTAGTTTTTATAATTTTCACTTTGGTATTGAAAAATCAACTTAAACGATTAATTGCTGAGACAGTGAGTGGGTAAATTCAAATGAATCCTTATTACTATGTATTAGTAACCCAAAGCTGTATTCACAATCATGATTAGTCTACCATATATATAAAAAAAAAAAATCTTTCTTGAAAAAATTGGCAATAAGTATGGTAGATGTTAGAATAGCCAGCTTACTAACACTAGTGTACACGTTTCTTGAAATTGACATTTATTTTGGGTCATTCATTATTTTCTTTGTGATAACAGGATTAAATGATAAAAAAGACAACATTGAGCAGAATGTCTAAAGTGTTTTTATTTTTAGAAATGTAACTTCACGTGTATAAATACAAAGAGGGGTTGAGGTTCACAGGGCATTGTGGGTCTTCCTGGAACAAATGGAACCTGTTCAAAGAAGCCATTTTAAGCCACAGAGACACCATGCATTGAAGAGGAGTGTGCACAGAATAGTTGATTAGCCAGTGCTTTTCTGTTTTCCGAACAATACATCTGGGGCAAAACAGGTGAAATGCTAAAACATTCAATACATTCAGATTAATAAATGTAAGTGATATTAATATTAAAGTACCTTTTTGTATTATCTTGGTCCAATTCCCTAGCTTGTGGTTTATTGTCAATATACTGTATAATCAAGCAATACATATTGTATCTGGCCTGTCTTTCTGAAAAAATAGGCATACCTACTAATTTACATTTAGCTGTGTTATTCTTTCTAAGTATTTGCTAATCCTTCTATTTTAGCTATCATTTGCCCCTTCTCCCAAGGCATTTTGTTAAACGAAGGTATCTCAAAATCATTTTTTTTTTCCGGTGGTCAGGTAGTGAATTCAGTGTATCATGTCTTTTTAAATGAGGAAACCTTTTCACCTTGAGACTCCATCAATTTCGAAGTGATTACAGCTACTAAATTCTTCCTGTGTATGAAATAATTACGGAAGTCAAAAGTTTACTTTACATGGTGGGTAAGGTCTGCCTGGATTTGTCCAAAGAATGTTGTGTTGATTTTGAGCAACCGCTGTGTGTTAATTGAAATCATCATACATTACAGCTTGTGGAGCAAAAATGTCTCCCGTCGCTTGGCATTCATGCACTTCAGTGACAGAAGAACGCGTAAAAAATAATTACGGAGTGACAGTTTAATAAATCAGTCCTTTATACTGTGACTAAGAAAATTGTTTGATAATCTCAAGCGATTAAAGTTAATATGCACATCAAAAAATGTCATATTAAAATATTGCCCTTAAATTTTTCCCTTCCAAGAACACACTCTTATTTTGCTGACTAATCTAAATATTTTTTCTGTTTGTCATTGAACAGTGAACTCACTGTAATAGCAGGTGTAAATTCATTTAGATGAAGGAAAGAATTGTATCTTCAGATGTCTGGTCATGTCTCAAGTTTACATAGCTCTTCAGAAGCACACTGACCCTCCACTTTTTTCCTTTCTAGGGGTCTTATTTCATAAGATTAATAACAGGTGGTTAGTACTGTTGTTGTTTTTTTCTTAATCGGTGTACTTTTCTGTGTTCTTTTCATCAAGCAGCCTTGTTGTGTCCCTCTTGGGAGTCATTAATTATGATTTATTGTGTTTTTTGGAATATGGTTTAAACCAGTTTTAAAGTACTTTAAGCAACAGGTTGTAAATGCAATAAGTGCTACCACTTTGCCTTTGTTATCCCACGTCCTGTATTATTCCTGAGAAGGAGGGGAATAAGGATACCTTTTCCACATTGTCTGTCCTGCTTCCCTCATTTCACTTCATCCTGTGTGTCTAACAGCATCAGAATGCTGAACAGACAACACAATTGACTACTCTTATTTCTTTACTGGGGATCGTACATACCCATACCTACTGTTCACCCGATAGTTGTACAGTATGCCACATTTAAAAAAGAAAAATGCTCCAGCGATACCTCTGAGTGCAGTGTGCATTCACAAAGAGCAGCAGTGCCCTTTATTGTGAAACAGAAGTAGCTGGTTTTCCCCTCTTCCTTGGGAGTTATTTAAAACTTGGTTAGAACCTTTACTTGAGGGCTGTTGTAAAACATTGGTCAGATAAGCTCAATAAAATGAGAAAGACAAAGAGAACAATGCGTAAACACAGGTATAAAACAGCATGTAACCCTATTCACCACAGGACAAACAAGGACGCTGGCTCCAGCCACTGAAGGACAAAGGCATTTCCCAGGCTGCCTTTGAAGTGAGACTGTGTAGACCACATCCTTGATCTGTACAGCCCAAACTCATTGTCTCTTTAACTGATCTTCATAGAATTTAAACACATTTTATTGTACTGTACCTGAATATCTACCGAGCATGCGGAGTGTCTCCTGTTATTATAACCCACTATTGCATGATGAAACGCAAAGTTTTTCACAATGACTACACTAGTAAGATCTAATAATCTGGGTAGATTGAAGAAAACAAGTGGTATGCAGCCAAAGATTTGTTTTCATGGAAACCAACAAAACGGAAAAGAGAAAAGCATAAATAATAATAAGTGCAACCACCTCCTTCTATAATTAAGACAAGTGATATGCATGGTTCACATGGGTCTGACTGATGAATGAGAGCAGGACACCAACGGCTTGATCTGTGGTTCATATGAGAAGTCAAACTGTATATTTTGTGTCTTTATCACTCTAAGGGAATCAGAAAAGTGTTAAAATTAAGAAGTAGTGAAACCAAATAGCCTGTAGTATTATAAAGCAGTTTACAAAGGGAAGTATTTTCCCACCATCAGAGAGTCAAGACTACAATATGTTCTTTTCTGACACCAGTGAGGGCTCTTACAAAAAATCTTTTTTCCAATCATGCTGCAATTTACGGGGTAAAAATTTCTTTATAAATCTACATCTTCATTCAGTTGTGCAGCCTGCCTTTGGGGGTCCCTGGGGCACAGTTTCGTTTTTACACTCTGCGTAGAATACTGATGGAGATATGCAATGGGAAGACAGCAACTGGTCTACCTGGAATAGGGACCTCTGGTAGATCCATAATAGCACCTCCGTAAGGAGAAAGGTTCAATCAGAAACAAAATTAATCCCTATACAGTACAAAAACAAGCCCCATTAGTAATGATAGTGTGCAACAGCACCTTCAGTATATAGAGTATGTTTTGAAGGGCTGATACTGAAAAAGCATTAAGTGTTTATAAAGGGTATTTTTTTCAGTTTGAGCACTCTGTGGATTTATACCACACACGCAGTTTCCTACTAGCAAAGATTTGTGCAGAACAAATCACAAAGGAATGTTTTTGCTATTAAGGAGCTGTAGGTGGATTTTAAACTAAAGCTTCCTGTCCTGGCTGCAGACACTGTGACTTACCTTAAGATTACACTGTAATAAATCTGCAGGCATCCTGAGGTTGCGGGCTATGTCAAAATGAGAGGGAAGACATATGGTGAGGTTGTTTGTTATAATAGAGTCTAACAAGCTAGGATTATGTACACAGGAAAGGTAAACTGCAGAGGCTGATAAAACAACAAAACAAACTCCCCAGAAATATATAGTAACTCCTTTTTAGTTAATTGAATACTTGCACACCATATCAGAAATGGGATGAGGTTCTTTGTAGTACAGAGATATTTAAAGCTAATAGGATTATGTTCTGGCTTTAATCTTGAGCTCTTTGTAAAGGCTGAGGACAGAACATTTTTATGATATGTCTGATTTATAGACATGCTTTTAAACATACAAATCTTGAAGACTGAAAACAGAAATATGGAATAAAGCCATGAGTAAGTAGGCATAAATTGGAGGAAATAACCCAAGGAAGGATATAGGTTATTTTTAATTAATAGCATGAAACTATAATGTAACTGGAGGCCAAGCCAAGCAAAAACTGGACTATGCTACACGACAACTTGTAGATTGGAAGTTTAAGTCTATTGTTGTGATCCGTTTTGCTTTTATTTTTTTAACTTAAGAAACCTTTCGGGGAGAATTATTATGCTACCACTTTACAACCAAATATTTCAACTTTACATGTCTTAATTACCAAGGCTGATGGATCTTTGGGTGTTGCTCAGCAGTAAAAAACGAAATTTGGTGAGTTAGAGGAAGAAGAGGCTGCCCAGGGCTGTAAGTTCAAAGGAATAATACAATCCCCACTGAGAGAGCAGTGGAACACAAAGCATTGCCCTGTGGCATCAGGGAGTTGTCTTGTCTATGCACTTCAATTTGTCACACATTTATCTGGTCTCACTCATACATTTAGCCTAATTCAGTGCAAGAGGTCTTTAATCTTGTAAAGCCCAAGTCCTGTGAATGCAATCTGATGTTGTACATTTAAAATCGTTGGAAATTTCAGGAAATTACACACCCATAATAACTCCCTCCCAGCAAAGCGACGTTTTAGATTTGGTCTTTGCTAGTCTTACCCAATGATTTTGAAATCAGCACGATTCATTAGCCTAAAATGTGGTTTTGTTCTTTTAATTTAGTGTTTTCACATGTAACGGCTACACCCACATGAGAGGTTTTTATTTTTGCAAATGTTATTTTTTGTTAAAAACAATTATTTGTATTCTTTTCTAACCTTTCCATTTACTAGAATGGGGAGACACAGAATGGAAAATAAAAAGCTTGCTTCAGATCCTAGTAATAGACATAAAATTATTTACAGCATTCTGTGCTAGTACCCAACTCTATTTTGTTCCTATGGCCAGTATTAAAAAGAGATTTTTTAATAATATTGAAAAATGCACAATTCTCTCATTTAACATCCAATGGCATATTCTGTTTTCTTACAAAGAACAAGAAATACATCAGGAGTGGAGTATATTCCACATATTTGTCATTTATTAGTGTAGGATATCAAGCAGCCCTTATAAAAGAAAATGAAGATGCAACCTATGCTCTTTATATGTATTTATATGTCATCAAATTTAAAAATGCACTGTTTGGGTTTCTAAACTGAGTGTAACTTGACTGTAATATTCATACAAGACAACTTCATTTTGCTCTATTTTCTCCATATCACAGGCACACGTTGACCACTTTGACACTTTGTATTTCTAGCAAACATTTAAAGTATTTTTATTTTTAGTTAATTTATTTTGTGAGACTGCCTAGCATTTACTGCCCAATGGCTGTTTATCATAATAATATCTATACACATTTATCTCTCTGTATGTTTCCATACCTTTCTTCCTTATATCTGTTCCCTTTTCCTTAGATCATATCACAAAATCAGTGTGTTGTTGTTTTTATACACAGAAATAACTACATAATATATAATCTATTCCATCTTCCCCTGTATTTTCAGCAGCTGCAGCCTGTAATTGTCTCACTTTCACATGACCATGAGAATCTTTCTTTAATGTTTATTTATTTTTGTTAATTGGCTCTCCTTAAACAAACAAATGTAACAGACGTATAGAATCAAAACATTTGTGTATTGCAAAGTGCAGAACAAATATAAAATGCTCCATAAAATTAAAAAGTAATAATATCAGAATAGCATTACAACATTCTGTAAAGCACTTTGAGAAACCACTTTTAAAGGTGCTATATAAAATATTTTTTTAATTATTATTATTAACACACAGAGCACTCATCGGGCTGGTTTTGTAAATGGGTAGATTTTGTGGGACAGAGGTTGGTTCAGTGTCACCCAGCTCCTGAGAGCCGGGTCCCGGTGGGGCAGCCCAGACAGGGTACATTCTGTGTGAAGCTGGGGTGAGTTCTTCTACTGGAAGGCGATGCTTGGTTTTCACCACAAACATTTCTTACTTTGCCAAAAAGCTCAGCTTTTGACTTATCTGTTCAGAGCACGTTCTTCCAGTGGATAATCCAGGACTTCCCTTTAGCCCTGTATAGTATCTACTGTAAGTTCTCTCATATCCGGAAGAAACAGGGGAGTAAGATGTTTCAGATGCAGTTTCGGATATTTTGGAATTGCAAGATAATAAGGTCACCATGAATAAGTGTGTGAACCCTTATATTCAATAACTGGTAGCATCTCCTTCAGCAGCAGAGACTTCAACTAGGTATTTCCTGAAACTGTTTATCAGTCTCTCACATCATCTTTTAAGAATTTTAGGTTTATGAATTTTGCATTTTAAGTATTTTGGCTACTTCTTCTTTCTGGAACTGTTTCAGAATCTCCACATTTGGCTGATACAACAGCACATTCATGGTCCTGTCGCTGAGCAGGCTTTTGCCAAATATGTGCAGTAAACTGCCTCGTATCCTGAGTAATCAAAAAACCTCAAGTGACCAGAAGAAATAAAGAAATCAGTAATAAATAAATAAAAATAACATTAAAATGAAAAAAAAAACAATCTCGACGACAATCTGTTGTCATCCTTCTCCCTCAGCAAACATTTCCCGGTTCACACATACAGACCATCCTAGGCACTTCACAAACTTTGACTTACAATGCAGAGACAACTCGGACTCATGAAAAATCAAAGCCCTATAAAACAGTAGTTTAAAAAACTTCCCATATGCTTTAGGAAATTTCTCTGTTTCTATTTTTTTCAGCAAGAACAGCCATGATATGTGTCAAAATAATAAACCTGAACTTAAGATAATAAAACAAGTTTTTAATAAACTACAGCAGTTCAATAAGTTAAATTAGTAATGTAAATGAATCATCTACAGGTTAATGTAGCCACTTTGGTTACATAAAGTTCTGAGAGGTTTTTTACAAAAGCCTCCACTGTGAGAAAACAAGGCTTTGGCAACCAAATGCTCAATGGCAGATTAGGTGAAAGATATGTAGCACCTGGGAAATCTCACTGCCTGTTCTGGTGGGTGAAGCCTACAGCAGAACAAGACATTCAATCATTTTGGTCTCCATGCTATTGGATCAAGGTCAAGTTTTGTAAAAAACAAGTGTTTGCAGGTGCCATGCACTGTTTTCGCCACAATAAAAGATGTCACACGCAGAAATCTTCCATTCTCAGCACATTCTCAAAGTCCACTGGTGACCAGCTAATTGTGACAGGGTCTCGAAGCTCCTAGACATGACGTGACACAGGGAAGGAAGCAGTGCATTTCAACTGCTACTGTTTACCCATTTCAGTGACAGGGTTAGAAAAGAAACCCCACCCATAATCTGCTCTATGATTTCTAACCAGGAAGGAGAAGCTATTGTACTTTTAATTCAATTAATTCAATTGTCATTCCCAATGGAAACTCTTCGGCCTAACCTAACCGCTAACAACATGGCTTCCACTTGAGAGCTACTTCTTCCTTAACCCTACAGCAAGGCCAGAACTCCTACACTAATCTATCACAACTAAACCAATGGGAGGAGTTCATCTCTGCTCCTCCCCTGCCTCCTAGTTCTTCCGAACCCCTGTAACTCTGGAAACTCAGAGGCAGCTCTTGAGCTTCCGCCAGGGAGATGTAATCACCCACTAATGTAAAACCAGGCTCTCTCGTGTTGACTCTGTGTGTGAGATCTTTCTACTTGGGAATCTGATACAAATATTCCAAATTCTATTGAGAAAGACAACCTAATGAACTTCTTCAGAATCCTGTAGCACCCATCAAGGTACACAAGTGGAACCTCTGTTAGACGTTTTGAAAACCGGAGGACTTTTCAAATTTAACACAAAGGGCTGTGGGGCTTTGGAACCAGCAATCCAGCCATGTTACTGAATGTATCCAATACACTGTTTTCCTTCAAGAAACAACCGAATGAGATTATCTCAAAATGAGCTGGATAGGTTAGAATTTTAAGGTTTTAAGTAACTTTTCTTATTTACTTACATTAAGCAAGCTGTTAATACAAAGAGAAGACAAAAGGCAAGCTACGGCATTTTAAAAAAGGCCAACCTGTTTTTTGTGAAAACTCATCTGTTGCACATGAAAAGAAACATTAGAGGATTTATTTATTCGAAGTCTTTATTTGTACCACAAAAAGAGCCTTCCATATCTATCAATCACATTGGTTTCAATTCCTGTTAGTATTATTTTACTGTATATCTACAATATGTAAGATTCATGAAACTGATTTTTTCTCTCCCACACACTGATTTTTATAGTTGCCTGCTCTTCAGTTGATAAGCAGAGCCATGAACATAGGCAACATTTAACTGCTTCATAAATTAGAGTCCACTTAGAGTCCTGTTCTATGAGCGGGAGTGTGTAGTATTTTAGACAAGCAGCAGCTTTTCATCAGACCTGGTTTGTGCAAAGGACCTAAAGAGATTATTGTGAGATTGAAGATTTCAGCCACACTGTACTGGGTCAGATGCCAGAAGCACTTTTAAAACAAGCTTTCCTTTCACTGCTATGCAAGCACAAGTGTTAGTGACAAGCAGTGGGAAAGTCAATAAGCAGTGATAACTAAATCTAGGTTACTTTCACCAGTCACTTTGTGCTGAAGCAGTAATCTCCATGTGCATAAAGGGTTCAGAATTGTGTGACAGAATGTTTAGACACATAGGCGTTAGAACTTTTTTTTTATTAAGGACTTGTGCCAGAAAAAACAAGGCTTTAAATCAATCAGAAAACTGTGGTTTTGTCTTCATAAGTAAGACTTAAAAGTTTCTTTGATAACCTTACAGTTTAGAAATTTAGAAAATGTACACCACCATGTGTTCAAACATCAAAGGCACTGAAACATGTTAAAGCTGCTTTAAAGATTTTTTAGCGAGATTATGTTTTTGTTGCTGGTTAGATTACAACATTCACTACTCTATTTTGGTTACATTGATATTTAAGTACAATACATTTTCAAATATTCAAATTTGTGAAAGTCTGACCCTTAACAAGAAAAAATACAATATTGTTTATTGTATGCAAAATTTGATGCATCACGGGACAAAAAAATGCTTGTATTGCAGGTAAACTCTGTCTTGTTTAAATAAAATCAATGTTTTCTTGAACATTTTACATTCAGCATATGTGCAAACCTAGGAAAAGGAAAATCACCAACCTTCATTTACTTTGGAGTTGGCAGTTTTCCCTAGGGGAAAATAAGAGCCTTAATGTATTGTAAATTGTGTGAAACTGCAGCCTTTTGACATGAAATGGCTCGTCAGCTGCTGCACCACTTTAAAGCTTGATGTATTCAGATCTTCGAAAGTAAGTAAGGCTGGGCCTGGTCAGAAATGGGAAAGGAGACCTCTAAGGAAAATTTGGTTGCTGATGGAAGTGGTTTTAGTGGATTAGCAGATAGCACATTTCCCTCTGCACCAGACTTTAAAAAAACACCCAAATGAGATATTAAGCCAAGGTAAGAATACTGAGTGATAACCCTCGTGTGCTGGCTAAAATCCAGTTTTGACTTTCTCAAGCTCGCCAACCTAAATTCCCCCCTGCAGTTAGACTTGCTCACTTTCCCGGCTCTTCCTATGTTGTTTGGTTTTTCTTTAAGTTGGTGGTGCTTGGATAAACAAAAGAGAGCAAAGAAATGTTGGCTTTGAATGTCTGTTTCTGTTTGCCCGGCTTTCATGGAAAATCTAAAATTTTCATTGAGACTTCCTGAACGATGGGAGTTACCATTTGGCTGTTTTCTAAAAGCTTTTTTGGCATTTAGTCATCCAATGAAAGTTGTGAATGTTCTGAGTGGCTTGATCTCATATCCACCTTGCTTCATAATCTCTTGCAGACATTCTGGATGTCTGATTTCATTCAGTTGTGTGTGCTACACTTGTGTGCCCAAATGTTAATGTGACCTCACTGTAGAACCATAAAACATTTCACCACATTGTCTTTGCTCGAACTGTAGTGAGCGACATTTGTTATTTTTGCTCGATTTTCATTGTTTGGGCACAATTATGTTTTAGTGTTTCACTGCACTCTCCCTTTTGAAACTGAGTCAAATAAGTAGACCTTTTCCTTTTTCTGTCAGTTTTCTGCTTTACAATGAGCAGATGTTGTAAACCATAAATGAGGTATTAAAACAAAGAGAGTCAAGGTTTAGCAACTTGTTATTTTCATCCAAAAACGCTTTGTAGAAAGAATATCCCCCTGTTCCCAGCACTCACTCTACTTTTATTTGTTTCCATTGCTGAGCTGTGATCCAGCCCTGCGCACTAAGTTTAATGTCACAGAATTAGTCATCAGCTTATGTTTATCACCTTAATAACTTAAAGGCAGTCTACTCTGATTTTTCTTTTTTGGATTTCTTTTGTTAATGTTGGCCTATACTTATTTTTAGAAAATGTTTCTTTTGGAGAGTGGGTGCAGGTTTCCATGTTCTGTTCTGAAACACATAGGTTGGAGCAACAGTGTATTTAAATTTCATTCTAATTAAGAACAACCTTTTTAAAAGTTAAACGCTAATTCTAACTATTTGTGCATTAGCCTTAGTTTACACTCTTGGAAGAACCCACTAGTTTATTTTATTTCCAAGAAATGTCCTTTGTTTTATTCAGCTGCATTTCCTTACTTGACCTTGCTGGATTTATAGTAGTAGTTAATTAACGTCTGACGTGGAAATATTTTCTGTCTTTTGAGTTGTGCATTAACTGAGCTATTTTTGATTCATTCCGTAAAGACAGGAAACTAGACCCTCCCATTTAATGCATAGATTAATTTTAGCATGAAGGATTACATATACCTTGTTGTAAAACTATTACAGATTTATTACTAAGAAATGCAATTTCTTAAAACATTAAATTTTACTATAGGCTTCTGTGATTTTCTTAAGATTTTATAATCCGATATTGAAGCTTAACTATTTTACATGGTAGTTTAAAATATGGTTTAGTTTTAATAAATATAGTAAAGTTTCAATGCTGCTTTTCCGAAAAGTATCTTGCAGGCTTTCACATAAAAAAGTACAAAGGTTATAAATAATAGAAACATTCTAAAATGACAAAAATGAAGAAAACAAAAAGCAATAATGAAACATTAGGAGACATAGGCAAAATGAATTTTGAGTTGTGATTTAAAAAGGGTCAGACTCTGATATTCCAAGGACAAGATGTCCAATATTACGGTGCCCAGCAATTGAATGCTCAGTCCCCCAGGGAGAACAGATTTCTTTCAGGCATACCAAAGAGCCCTGCGTCTGTCAACTATAAATATCAAACTAGGGTTACGCCTTCAGGCAGATTTGCTAGGTCTATCAGGACAAGACCACTCATGATCAACAATACAGTGAATACCAACAATAGATTCCATTTCAACACATTTTTGTGCTTTTTAATTCATACCCACCCTCTTTGGTTCCACCGGTTGTTTCTTTTGCATCACAGCTCAAAGACTGCCACAGAAACAAAGAAGCTCTGGCCAGTTATTTCCGATTCTAACCTCAGAAACACTCAGTCAGTTGAACACAGCTGGGGAATCCCATAACATACAGTTACACTATTCCTATACGTTTTTACAGAGAGCTCGTTGCTCGGGGCGTGGAGGTGGCCTAGCAGCCATCTTCAGTGAGTCTCTGAGAATTGAATTAAAAACTATTAATGACTTTCACATATTTGAAGCAATGCTCTTTAAAATAGCACCCAAATTATCTACATACATTCTTTTAGTGTACAGACCCCCAGGACCATATGCATTGTTTCTTGCCGAATTTGGGGAACTGCTCTCTGATTTAGTTATTAACTTAGACAAAGTTGTAATATTAGGTGACTTTAACATACATATGGACATACAGACAGACACCTTCAGTAAAAATGTCTTGTCTCTCCTTGACTCCTTGACTTGACAATCATACACTAGACTTAATTATCACTCACAGAGCTGATATTCATCAGGTGCTAGTCCATCCCATCAATAACTCTTTTTCTGACCACTCTTTAATTACTTTTCAGATTATCTGCCCTTGATAGCTGCCAAGGAGACTATTACAACTCGACACAAATGTAACTTGATTAAATTTCAAGCCTGTTACAAATGTCCCATTTCTATCTAAAATTCTTGAGAGTATAGTTGTGGCCCAGCTGCAATCGTATCTGGATTCAAATAATATACTTGAGAAATTTCAGTCTGGTTTCTGCCCAGGCCACAGCACTGAAACTGCATTAACAAGAGTCATAAATGATATTCTCTTAGCTACTGATGCGAGGAATGCAACAGTGCTTGTGCTTCTAGATCTTAGTGCTGCCTTTGACACGGTTGACCACTCTGTTTTGTTACACAGGCTTGAGTTTGAGCTTGGCTTATCTGGGACCATCCTTTAGTGGTTTACTTCATATTTAGGTAATCGTTTTCATTATGTTCAAATATCTAATAATTGTACTGCTTCATTAATGTAACCAGTTCAATTTGGGGTACCACAGGATTCAGTGCTGGTGCCAATATTGTTCTCTCTTTACATGCTGACGCTAGGTAAGATAATACGAAAACATAATATTAACTTTCATTCATATGCTGATGACACGCAAATATACATTTAGTTTACACCAAATGACAACTCTTCTATTATCACATTAGTTAATTGCATTAATGAAGTAAAGACTTGGATGTGTGAAAACGTTTTGTTACTTCACTCTGATTAAACTGAGGTTCTGTTGTTTGGAGGGAAAAATTCTGATAGGACTACTATAACGTCAGCACTTAACTCAGAGGATTTAAAAAATTGCCTCAAAGACTCCACACGTAACCTAGGCATCATATTAGACACAAAGTTCTCATTTAACTCTCATGTTAAAACAGTATCTAAAACATGCTTCCTACAGTTAAGAAATATTGCAAAACCACCAGGTAGATACATCTGTTCTGACCAAACTATCCTATTCTCCTTCCCACATGTCCGGATGGTGCCCGGGCTGGGTACCATCTGAGTTGGATGCTGCATCACTGCCATGGATCCAAGAGGGACGTCGTGGATATAGCTATCATTTAGGAGGATTTTGCTGGTCTACAGAGATCTACATGGAGTACTGACACACAGAAGACATGATGGATTAATACCCTCATCGTTTCCTTTATTAAATTATATAATGTTAGCATGCCCAAAGGGGTTGGGCAACCAGTTGACCTTGGACCCCTAGAGGTTTCTTCTCTCCTTACTAAGGAGTTTTTGGTTCCGCTCCTTAGTTGTCTTCTGGTCTTCTGTTCTGTATTTACAAAATGTAAAATCAATTGTATTGTTAAGCGCCTTGTGGCAACCTTGTTGTGAAAGGCGCTTTATAAAAATAAATTGAATTGAATTATGACCCAAGGTCAAACTTGCAATGTTTGCATCATAGAAACTCAAAGACCCTTACCTGATGGAGCCACCAGGGAGCCCAGAAATAGAACTGTGGGTAAATCTTTACAGTCAATTTTGATAATACATGTTAATTTATTTACCCTTAATACGTATTTGACATGCAGAATATTACTTGCTAATTGACCAGTTACAAATCTGTGTAAATGACAGTGTTACAAGCAAAAGTGAGCATGTACAGAGGACAGCCTGCTAAATGTTTATTAGTGACAAGCTGTTACCTCATCAGACAACAAAGCTGAAGTATCCAGATTGAATCATATCATCCTCAGAGGATACAATGTTTCTTTATTATAACAGCCTGCCTGGTTATGGCTATATGACTAGGTATCAGCTGCATCAGCATTTGTGGTTACAAAGGAACAATTAAGATTAATTGCACATTTAGCTAAAACATTCTCTCTTTTCATTCTACTTTGCAATGTGGAATTAACCTGTATTTGTTCCTCAATCTATAACAATTCGTTTCATAGTTAATTTACTATGGGGTCAGTATCTATTTAGGATACATTAAGTTAATTAAATTCATGAATGAAGGGTTTATTATTGAACCCTTACACTTTACATGAGTTAAGTTAAAAACACGGTCATAACACCTCCACAAGCACTACACAACACAAGATAACAACATGTGTAATCCTTTACAACCATTTGTTACAGACTGACAGTTATTCATTAGGGTTGATAACCAGACATTGTTTCAAATGAAAGCAAAAAGTAGAGATCAACGTTAAGAGAAGTCAACTTAAAATGAAGGAAGGCACCATCTTGGACACTTTCTGTAGATGCATAATACTTAAAGTGTTCCTGGTATGTTTACTATACACTTTCTATGCATGTAGATTTATTGTCTTGTGTATTGTTTATGTATTGTAAGGCTGTTGTTTTGATTCATTTGAGTAAAGCATTACCATTGAATCTATAACATATTTATATGTTAAAGTTGGGTAAAAAATATGAACAATAATTCAATGTTTATATGGTCCTTTTCCTTTTAAAAGATATCAAAGTTTATTTCACAAATCATGATCTCAAACTCTTAACATTTAGTGGGGACTCAAATATCCAGCATTGATGTTCACCCGTGTAACGTGTGATGGATATTGTGCACCGGAAGACCCTCTAAACATCAGATCAGGTGGAGAAGACAGATAAAGCTTCACCAGTTTTAGGGCAAACCTTACTAAGGCCAGATTGTTCAGGTCTAGAGAGAGGTTAACCTTGCCACTGGGCTTAGCACTCATAGTTATTTTAAAAGTGCTACTTTAGTGACCAGTGAGTCAGGACTTCAGTTTAACTTCTGATCTTAATTACGCCATTTCTTAAAACACAGTGACCTTGGCCCCTCTTGTGGGTTTTGGAAATTTCACCTTCCTCAAAAGAAAGGGATTCAAAACTTGATTGGATCATTCTAGAAATTAGACTTTTTCCAAATTCAGACTGTATTCAGAAGATGACCAATGTCCAAAGGGAGGATTTATATTTTTCCGTACAATGTACAGCAAACTAATGACCAGGACTGTAGTGAAATGATTGAATGATTGAGCAAAATTTAAAACCGCTTTGGCCTTTGGAGCAACAAGTCATGCTTTACATGTGTAGACTGAAAATGAGTTTTTGCCTTTTGTCTCTTTCTAAGGTTGTATTAAAGTCATTTTTAAACCTCTGTCGCAATTGATAACATGTGCTTCTTCCATCTTACCAAGACCTTTGCAATTTATATGGGATTTGCACAGTCGGTATTTTGTAATATGGTTAAAACAGGGTAACTCCCGAAAACTT
Source organism: Lepisosteus platostomus (assembly GCF_059453375.1). Taxonomy (NCBI): domain Eukaryota; kingdom Metazoa; phylum Chordata; class Actinopteri; order Semionotiformes; family Lepisosteidae; genus Lepisosteus; species Lepisosteus platostomus. The sequence continues at coordinate 8,172,015 of NC_142618.1, read as the reverse complement.
ACAGGCAAAAAATAAATAAAGGCAACTTACACCATAAAAACAATTATGCCATATGCAACCAAATGAAGCTGAAATGATAGGTACACTGCAGCTAATGCCACTTCCTTGCCTGTCAATGGCAGTTTGCCTGTAATGGCTGTAGTAAAAAAAGAGACAGGGTGGAACCACGGCGAATGGTAAAAGTCATTGCCCCGTGTAAGGTGTGAGGCTAGCGAAAACCGATGTCCCACTTTCTGTTCCTATTTAGCGGGGTCCAGTCTGGGCAAAAAAAATAATCGCTTGGGACAGCAGCACCCAGATTGACCTTTCCCTGTCTATGGGGGTCCAGTCTGGTAGAAAAGGGGGGTGTTGGTATAAGGCTCCCCCCCTGCGAGGCTCTGCTTGCATCTCCGGGAGATGCTCAGTGTGTCTTAAAGGGCCCAACAACTGCGGCTCGTCCTTAATTAGCTAGGACAGCTCTGGATGCTGAGGCAACACGTCGACCTTAATCCAGGGCTCCGCCTCCACACTGAGCACACCCCTGCGTTGTGCCACAAGAGATGGTTCAATTCAATTACGGATTTGGTGAAGAATGGACACCAATAGTCAGATGATATTCTGCTTCAAACATATGATGGCACAGCAGTATGGTTATCTTGATAAACAGGGTATAAATGTGTTTCTGTTTTTTTTTTCTTGATTCACAGCAAGAGTGGCAGTAAACAAGTAGAATCACCTACCTGATCACTTGTACTCAATCACTTCCCTCACTAATCATGGGGTTTAATACTTACTGTATCTAGAAAAGTCACTTGAGTGTAACATGGTCATGATTGATTAATCAAAATGACATAAGAAACTCACATGCATAGAGTAGCAAGATTATTTTGATGCTCTGCGTAGTTCAATTTGTAGATTTTTAATGCAGTGATGCTATGTACAATGCACTTGTGACCACAGTATTAAATTAGTATGCTGTTGTACTAGAATTAGTGCAGTAACATGCAACCAGACAAGTTCCTGGGCTTAAATTATTATACTGACAGCTAAATGAATTTAATCATTTTTGTAATTGAATAGAAAACACTTCAAGGAGACTTAATTCACATGGTCAAAATCCTCAAAGGCATTGGCCAAATCAAACCACCATAAAACATAACTAAAAGGGCACAAAAGAAAAATACAGGGAAAAAAATGTAAAACTGAAAATAGGAGGCGTTTGTTACACAAAAGATTAGGGGAATTCTGGACAAAGCTATGTAGGCATGCTTTTGAAGCTGATTACATGAATTCTTTCATGAACGAACTATAAGACCCTTCAGGCTTTGTTTGTTATTAGGCTTGTTGACCTAATAACAAACTAGATGGGACAAATGGTCTCCACTTGTTTGTAACTATTCTTATGATGTAAAGCTTCTGGAGATTAAATAAAAGGGAAAGTGTGCAAGATTTTTTCTAGTGAAGCATAAGACACAAGAGTTATTTTGCCAGCTAGGTCATACCGCAGTTACAACTGATCATCTGTTCTTATTTATACAAAAATATGGCTAGAGTTGAACATAACTCTACTAATGTTTTCAATATGGTAAAAAAAACATTTTATCTGGGCATCATTTTTTTATACTATTTTCAATTACTAAAATGTTTATATCATTATAATTTCAAGCTTCAGTGTAGGTCTATGCCTATGGATACTTTGTGTACCATTACAGCATAACTGCATTAGATAAAGCTTAATTGAACAACTTGATCAGTTTAAAAATGTTATTATTATGGTGACATAATTCATTTTAAGAACAAACTATATATTCTTAAGTAGGGAATATAACATACTAGCATCAAACAGTGCAACAAATGACTGAATGACAATAGTAGAATGAGGAGGTATTAATGAACACAGTATATTTACAATTACATTACATTACAAACCCGAAGAAGGCTCCATAGCCGAAACGTCGTGTTTCTTTGCTTCTCTTTTTAGCACGGAATAAACCTGTACTTGTTCCCTTGTGTATTAACATTGCATTTCTTTTGTTTATTCACAACACACTCAGATCCACCATTGCTTTAGGACTAAATACATCAAAGAAAACCCTGAGAATCACACACACACAACAAAAATGGCAAAAAATGACTTCATAAAGGATGAAATTCTAGTGCCTATTAATTTGTCAGATGTGGGTACACTCTGGAGCTTCATCTGTTTTAGGAACCCATCTAAAACATAATGTCATTCTGCATTTTGGGTTGGTTGTGCACGGCATCTAACTCTGTCATCCATGGTTCCAAACTAGGATCACTTACTCTCTGCCATTGACCACAACAACTGTCACCCATCCATTTTCTATCTACTTTAGCCAATACAGGGTCATAGGGGAAGTAGAGCCTATCCTGGCAAGCAACAGGCACAAGGTGGGTACATCCTGGATGGGACACCAGTCCATCACAGGGGACAAACAGACACTAACGCGCACAGACTCACATCAGGGCCAGTTTTCCCTGAAGCTAATTGTCCTCTCAAAATGTCTTTGGATTATGGGAAGAAACCAGAGCACCCAGAGGAAACCCAGGAGAAGATGGGGAGAAAATACAGACTCCACACAGATAGCACACCAGGTCTGGAATTGAACCCTGGGCCCCAGCTCTGTGAAGCAGCAATGCTAATATTTGCACCACCACCAATCAACATATTGAGCCACATGTTTGTCAAAATTCATGTAATCTATTATGCTCCCCCTTGATCCAAAAAGATATACGTAATCTCTTAAAATAATATAAAATGTAAAAAAATCAACAATTAGGGTTTGTCCAATATTCCCAGCTCCTTAAGAAAGTTTAATAAAGCACAGAGCTTCATGCAGAACAAGTGTGAGAGTGCTGCATTCAATAATTTGACATGTATGTGAAAAAACACATGCACATGGTTTAAATGCGGACAGAGCTCATGTATCACTGTGGTTTTCCACAGGCTCCTGCTGCCATGATTTTAAGAATGTTTTATACTTGACATCACAGTCAGAGGGAACTTTATGAGGAAGGAATTTAGGAATTTTGTAATATAGTGATCTATGTAGTTTAACTTCAAATAGAGAAAACATGTTATAGACCATTAAAAGATTCCACATCTGGTCTTTGTAGATCTAAGAAGCTAATTCAGTATTTTGATGGCACAGCGTAGTTGATGTCCCTGTTTAAAACAGGTCAGTCTTGGGAGGTCTAAGATCTGAGGTCTAAAAAAATGTTGTTTTTTTATTATGTGCATTATAGACAAGACACCCCTTTGTTTACTTTAAAGCAGACAATCCAGTCCAGTCCTCATTTTTGTCTTATTCTAGTTCAGCTTTGTATTTGTAATGCCTTATGGCAGGGAATTTTGTAAATAGAACTAATTCGGTTAAATAGGCCCAAGATTCAAAACTCACACCTGAAGAAGGCTCCATGGAAGTGCTAGTCTGAAAATGGATAGATGTATGAACTGTGATAAGAGAATGTAATACAGTATATTTGATTGTATAACTGTTTTTTTCTAGTTTTTCACCAGGATTTTCAGTCACTCAGAGGGAAAATAATAGTCTATATATTACCTATCTTCATCTATCTTGTTGAAACCCTGTGACTCCAAATGGTGTTTTAATATTTAAATTACATCAATACCCATTCAGGGAAAATCTTAACTAGATGTAAATATCAGCAAAACAATCACATATCAATCATACTGTTTTAAAATGAAAACATACAGCATCTTTCTGAAGCAGATCATCATCAGTGGAAAAGTTAAACTGGCAGTAATGTGGATGGAATAATCCTGGAATTGAATTCAAACTTTGTCCATGATTTACATTTAACGCTGATCTCTCAAAATGGAAAGGAATAAATAATTCACTAAAGATTAACCTAGGCATTTTCTCCGTACATTACAAAACTGGAAACATGGTGAGAACTCTGATTTAACAGTGTTATATACACAATGTATGTTTTGGATAAATTCCAGGACAGTCAAAACATAAATGTTAGCTGTTTAAATTACAACTTTCAACTCAAGTGCTGACTTCCTCTAATCAAATACACTAAAGTATGCTATTGCATTTCAGCATGTTTCAAATTCGACAAATTAAGTTGGTACAAGATGAGCCACAAATCAAAGTGTGATTTGCTGAAGCTTGGATTTTCATGACAAGAGATACAGTATTATGTCTGCCTTGCACATTAATTTAGATATAATGTAAATAAGCCTGTTACATTAACTTTCCTCAGCTGCTCCTGTTCAGTGGGGAAGATACAGTAAATGATAACATTTGTTTTTCGATACAACATTGGAGTCTGCAACAAAATGATTAAACCACTGAGTCTCGATTGAGGGACCCTCAGTGTTGAAATGTACATATACTGTACTGTATTGTTGATGACTGTGGCCATCCTTCATGAGCTGGTTTGCAGGTTAAATGAACTGGGCAAATTGCTGCTATTTCTATGCAAATTCAATAGAACAGTTTTATGAAGGCATTCTTGTTTGTAGATTACCGTTTGAATACGCTAATTTGTATTACCCTGCATGTTTTGCATTGACTGCCAACACTTGACAGAGTTAAGGGATTTTAGGACCTGCATTCCAGGCACTGCCTATTTAACAAGCTCAGCACAAAGCTCTATGCTTCAGTGGGCATACAAGGGCCATGTAGGTTATCAGCTCTATATTACCGGAAAAAAAAACCCAACAACAATGATTCTCTTTGTAAGGTTAGCTGTGTTAACATTATGCAGTCTTTTTTAATTGCTATAGACTGTCGATGTGTCGAAGTTTGCTTTTTGGCCCAGGCTAAATTTATTCATTCGATTTGCAGAAATACTTTTTTGTTTGTTCTTACACAGCTTCTCTGCTGTGAGAGATGCTCTGAGAAACAATTCCGGAGTCAAGCGCACTGGAAAAGCCATATGCAAATATAGGTCCACAAAATGTAATTGTGGAATGGTTTGGAAACTTGTAGTGCATAAGAAATAGGGATATTATTACAAGCATACATTAACATAACATTCACCTAATATATATTTTCAAAATTATCTGAACAAAGGATATCTGTTTTAAAATAAAAAGAAAATAATCTTAGAAAGTCATTACACATTTCTTTAAAGAGGTGTCTTTTTAGAAAATTATCTTGCCAAAATTAAATCGTCTGATAATACATGAATAATAATGAACAGAGAATGAATGTTCTCTCTACTTTTCTGAATGATGGTAGATCTTTATATTTTGTAGTGGCTCATTTCTCATTTGATAGTGAAAGATTTATGTTCAAAAGGCTTCTTTGAAAACTTTGAAACAGCATTTGTGGGTGTAGGAGGATTACTGCCAGCAATGAAAACAGCAGACCACAGTGATATATATTGAAATACTTGAATAATGCAAGTCCAGCATTCACAAAAAGCACTAGCACAGGTTATTAGAAAGTATACCGGCATTGTTTCCATTGATATCCATGGATCTAAATGTTATTTTCACATTTCACTGTATCCTGATAATTTTGTTTTGTTTCTTTCTGATTTCTAGCTCAGTTCCCCTCATTCTAGATGTATTTAATAATTTTAGCACATTTTCAAGATATTAAATATTGGACAACAGCAATTTTATACCTCTGAATTCCACAGCGACTTCAGCTTTCCTTCCTGTAATATTCCTCCCTGTTCAGTCACATTTTTCAGGCTTTACTTATTTAAGCAAAAATAAAAGTTTCCCTCTCTTCTAGCAGATTGATAAAGAGAATATGTCTGACATTCTTAGAAAAATCACAACATCTTTGTGTAGTTCCTACTGCATGGCAGGATCTCTGTTACAGAAATATTATTTTACTTTGCATTATTTTATATTTTATATAATCCATATTTCATTCTCATCAAAATATCTAAAACAAATTAACTCTATAACAACAATAATTTAGCAGGGCAAGAGGCTTAGAATTTGATTCAATGCTTCACAACACCATAAAGATCACTGTGGCTTGGTTATTCCAAACTTTAAACATTGTTACAGGACTTCAGAATTTAGCTGAACCACAGTACTCTTGACTGATCAATGCTCTACGTAAGAAACATTAACTGAATCAATCAGACCACAGGATCTTCTCTTTGCTAACTGTAAGGGCAGTAACATTTGGCTTTGAATTTGCCCAATTACGGCAAAGTCAGTGGACGTTTGGAAAAATGTCAGCTGCTTTCTTGGCACTCCATAGAATTTTCTTAAGCTCCCAGTGATTTGGAATAATGTTCTTTTACTTATTGGTTCCCAGCCTTTCATTTATTTGCTATGACGGCAGTGTTCTAAAATTGTTCATACTCTAAGACATTTTTGTAACAGACTGCATGTGTTTCCCAGAACATTTCATATTTTATAGCAGACTGTTCAGCCCTTAATGCCTATGGTTTGATAGGACTCCATCCTACCTTCACATCACAGTATATTATATATAGATACATAAACAATTAGTCTACCCCCAGTCACTTTAAATGGGGCGGAGAGCCAGACAGCCTGGACAGTAGTCCTGAACAGGCTGCAGTTTAGGGAAATATTTTCTTTTCTTTTATAAATTTAACACACCAGCCGATCCACTTTACACTTGTTCATGAAACCACTGATGGTTCCGGAGGGAGACTGCTTCTGAATCTCTCTTCCAGATGGATTAAGAGTGTGACTAACCCTCATTTCCATGGAGTTTATAACAAAGGGTCGGGAGGGATGACAACAGCCAAGTTCAATCCTCCTCAGCTGTCAGTAATCCTTAATCATTCCTTGTGTAATTTCCTCACATTCAAATCAAAACTACTATATGTAATCCTCCTTTTCTCCCTCACATCCCTCTTTTCCCTCCTCCACCTCTGCAGCTGCCCCTTGGTCCTGCCTCACCGGGGAAGTCCTAGCCTCTTCGTCCTGTGGCCAGAAGACTGGCCTTCAAATAAGTGGGTTAGGCCAAATCTACTATGATTAAAACGCTCAATAAACTTTTTCATTAAGCTTAATTCTTGGGTGTTGTTCCTGAGTGAACGTTTTGGCAATTCCCCTGTTTTAGCGCACATTTAGCTTTGCAAATGATGTACTATTAGAACTAACTAATGTGACCATATCACTGTGCCAGACTGTACCTACTCAGTCAGAATTCAGCAGGTCACCAACGATGTCTTTCTGGTGGATCTTGCTACAGCTAGAGAATATATCTTGAGGGGATTGGTGATGATTAGAATACCTTTGAATCATATATGATTAAATTATTTGGTGGATTTTCTGATGGTTATAATTCAGAATTGCTCCCTGGTTTGTGTCAGTCTACCAGCTATTTAACAATGACAGATCCAGGCACAATTATTATAAATGGAGTGTAATATTAAAACAATTGAACAGGGTGCTCTCAGATGAGGGTTAAATGAATGACATCATTGCCATGAATTTAACTAGTTTTGCCCACCAAAACAGACTGTTTCGATTTCAATTGCAGTAGAAACATCCAGAGAGAGAAATGATAAAAGTGAAGTATGAGAACTGTAAGGGTTTTTAGTATATAAGTCATAATGTCACTATAATATACAGTGCATTCCAAAGGTACTGGGACAGCAAAGCAAAAAAATGTTATTTTACTTTACAGTCAGGCAATTTGTATTTCTGATCGTGACTTTAATAATGATAAATGCATCCAGATGTGTGCAAGAGCTCTAGCATCTGGCTCCTGTCAGAAGGCTCCACTCCTCCTCATGTCATCTTTTGCCACTCGCCCCAGTCAGGTTTATAAAAGGGGGAACCCCCTCCTTTCCTGTAGGAGTAAGAATCTTTAAGGGTGACTATTCCCAAAGCTTTTCTGCTCCAATGATCAATTGCTCTATCGGTTTCCAGAGATGTTTGCTTCCTACCTGTCCCACGCCATGAAAGCACTGCTAGCCTCACTAACCTAACTCATCCTGAAAACCCATTACAACTTTGTACTTTGCCATAATATCTTTGTTATGCCTGAATTGATATCTGCCCTGTCTTCCTGAAATGCACTGCTGACACAAACCTAGACACCTCTTACAAATCTGATGGCAGCACAAATTATGAACAGTTCACTGCTAAAGCTGAACTGTCTGTGTTAGTTTGAGTCTTTTTCTTGATTAATTCATTTTGAGACTTAAGACCTTCACTTTTTTAGAACAGACTGTTAATGAAGCTTTCCTATGTTCTTGTTCTCAGTTCATATTGTGTGAAAGTGACAAAACAAAGAACAGGTTACTAAACCGACTGTTCTCAATACAGCAAAATATTTGCCTTTTGTCCCCTCGTGAGCCCCCACAGCACAAGGTGATAAGTAAGCCACAATGGTTGGATGACCTTATAACTCCATCTTCTCCATTTCTATCTCCATCACTCTGAGACAGGTTGAGATTTTAAAATTGAAATAGAATAGCGTCACCCTACACAGACGTGTTTCTTGTTCTGGAAACAAAGGATCCCCTGGTAGATTCATGTAAATGCCCAATGTCAATGTTGGAAGCCATTTTTTCCAGACTTTAGGGTTGTAAATTTCTCCAGACAAACACCCTTTCTTGAAGGAACAAGTAATAGGTTTATTCCATGCTGAAAAAAGAAGAAAGAAAACACAATGTTTCAGCCGTGGAGCCTTCTTCAGGTGTGAGAAAGACAAGGCAGTAAGCAAAGGTAATGTAGCGGGAGAACAAAGGCTGGGAGAGAGGAGGAGCGAGAGGCGGGAGCAGGGGACAAAAAGAAAGGCCAATCAAGATGTGTGAAGTCAGAATAGGTGTAGAGAGGTGTGAAATGAAACCTCCAATGAATGGAGAAAATTTAGAAGAAAAGTAGTCTGTCATTAAGACATGGAGGAAGGTGTGATCCTAGCCTTAGGATAATTTTGGTTTCTGTAGTCTTTCTGTTGTATGTATTTCTCACTGACACTGCCTTGTCTTTCTCACACCTGAAGAAGGCTCCATGGCCGAAACGTTGTTTTCTTTCTTTTTTTTTTCAGCATGGAATAAACCTATTATTTGTTCTTTTGCAGCCTACGCATGCTGCCGCAGCTACCCACCTGAACTACTACACCCTTTCTTGAATGTGACAGTGTGGATCTGCAAAATAGTATGTTTTTATCCTTGACAGCACCAAAGAACATTGTGGTAACTGCTTTGGAATTCATTATGGAGCTTCTCTGGATAATGTGTTTTGTCCTATGAAAATTTAACAGACAGTACCTGTAGGACTAATATAACAGTTTCTGACAGTCTGAGTTTGGAGTGTTAATTAAAACTGAGTCCAAATTGTCTTATAACAGAATATAAAGCACTATATTACAGGGATGGATTTCAAAGCATTTTGCTGAACTTTCAGTGTTGTTTTAAAAACTATGGAAAAGGTTATAATGTTAAATGTATTTGCGATGTATATTCAAGTAAGGTAAAATGTTTTTTCGGGCTTTAAATGATAATAGTTGATTTCATGAACTGCAATAAATGCAATTCCAAATGTTTTAACTGCAGAACTGAGTATCCTGTATAAGTTGTGTTAGCTTTAGCATTTCAAACACACAGCCTAGTTTCAGGTTGCATAACCCAGATGGTGCCTTAATCTGAAAGGTATTTTAAGGTCAAACCTATCAGAGCACAGTAATAAGATCTTAAGTCTTATTAAGTTAAGTTTTATTCTTTTTTAGAATAATTTAAAATACATTTTTAAAAGGTGGAAAAGCAATTTACAGTAATGGGCAGTGGTGGCGCACACCTTGGAGATAGGAACATATTTTATTTTATTTTGTACGAAGCGGTAATCTGATTCTCACAAAATGTGAAATAGAAGGTCACAGGATATAACTCTTAATATTAAAATTAAATAAGAATATTGAAAGTTTTAGTGTTTTTAAAAATGCTATTTCAACATAATTTCAGTGTTGTGGTTTCTCTTTGCATGTAAATAGCTCATCTTATTCTTGTTTCATCAATCTTTAAACAGCTGAACTAATGTGGTCTGGTTCTTACAGCTTTCTTTAAAATCCTTTTGCTATAATGAATGAAACATTCAAATATAAAGCAATTCCCTCCATTTATTTTTTTACATTAAAGTTTCTTTGTCCAAAGATAAAGAGTTAATATAAAATTGCCAAGTTATTTATATTTCTTAAAAATGCCTTATCTCCTTTGTGTGTTTAGGTTGAGTGTCTAGGACAGAGCATCACTTTTAAAAAGCTACATGTATACTATACCAAAGTTGATCAATTTTGTTAGAAAGTACAATCATATGATCTGCTGCACTATACGCACATACTATAGTGATAAAAAGTTAACACATTTGGAGTAAATCAAACCTTCCAGTCCCTCCAGTTTTTTCTAGTCCCTCCATAGAAAAAAAAGGAGAAAAGGGAATTCCATTTCTTTCTCAACTTCAGCCATGATACCATCATCTGATGAACCTCAGCAGTATGCTTCCTGATCAAGCTCAAGAAAGTACCAAAGCACACTGAGGTAAATGAATTGTGTTCTTGTTAAACGTCAAAGACATCAGAAGTCTTTATGTCATTTACCACATATTATTGTCAATTGACAGGAAAATGTGAGCATACCCCTGGGTTGTAATGGTTAGACTCATAAGGAGCTGGTTTGTGGGTTTGAACTACACACCCCTGGCCTCCGTAAGATTTTACTGTACATTATGGCAAATGTCCAAATGTATTAAGCTGATATTAAAACTGTTCTTATAAAGCTTCAATGCTTCCACATTCTCGTTTATTTTTGTTTAGCTTTTTTTCAAGCTCAGTATTGGCAGAAAATGCTTTAAGGGTGAGAGTGAGTTGCTGACCTCAAATTCGACATTCCAGTTTTCAGGCTTTTGAAATTAGTTTAACCTGAAATGCAGAGTCTTTAAAATCCCCTGGCCCGGAACCTCTTTCAGAACTCTTTGATCTATTATGCGCTACAAAAATACTAAACTATGACCTCTCACTTTTAGCCTTTGGCTCTTATGAGAAAGATCTACTAAACAGGTCAAACAAAACACTTATATTTCAGCAGTAGTATTGGAAGAGCCTACTGAACGTATAGAATGTAATTTGTTTCTGTTAATTAATTTTATTATTGGAAAGAATATTTAATTTCTTGACTCATTTGTTAAACCATAAGAACATTATTTATTACAGGCAGGTAAAACCAACATTCAAAATCCTACAGGCAATAACAAAGTAACTGTATCACAAGAAAAGAAAGGACTAGCAGAGTACCAAGTTGGAAAATATTTTTCATACTAAAGTCTATTAACCCCTAGCAGATGTAAAATTGGTATTAAATACAGACATGCTATATGGTGTATAAGTGCTATAAACAATCGTTTTAATTTGGGTTTTTAATTTTTAGTATTGTCCAGTGCTTTGTTACAATTGCTGTATGCAAGCAATGTAGTGATTCCAGTTCTTTAAATAAAAAAAAAAATCTTTTACCCATTTTGGCTACTTGTTTGTCAATTGCTGATTGTCCAGACCTCTTAGACATTTAACTAAGAGGTGTGGTGCACAATATTTTCCATATTGTTTAAGTTAACTGGAAATAATTATTGGGTTTTGGCAAGAGTATTCATTTTCTTTTTTCCCTGTTGTGTATTGAAAAGGAATTTAATTGATTTTTAATATTTTTACCATTTGTTTTGTTTCATTTTCAAAAGGATTATTAACTTGCCCTTTCAGAATGTGCAAAGATGTTTTTTTGTGGTCTCATGTTATTATACTAGTATAATATACTAGTGTATTATACTAAATATATAAATACTGCTTTAACACTACAGCCATCACCATTTCACAATGTAAGCACCTGTTTCCTCTCCACAATTGTCTGTTGTGACATATTGAAAATGAATGGAAAAATCAATTTACCATTAGAGCATTGTTTGACAGGACTAGGATGTGCAAAAATGGTGACTTGAGGAATAATTGTATGATTTCTCCCTTTTCCTTAGAATTTTACTGTACTTTTTAGTGCTTCTCTATGTATGTATATATAAAATGGCAACCACTAACAGCCCTATTGGATTCATGGACTTCAGTATTGAATAATTTTTGTCTTTATTCCTCAAAAAATGTAATTATTGTAATAAAACCTGGTTGTATAATATAATGGAGCCTTTTACCTCCACTGTACAATAAAGACAGCAGCAATCTGGGTCTATAACCAGCACAGAAAACATCACTTTGAAGTGGGCTCTGGTTATTTTTCTGGTTGACAGATCAGAGCACATTAGGCATAATGAAAATGGAAGAGCTTGCTCTAGGTAAATCATGATTTTAGGTCCCACATGCGAGAAGAAAAAGCAGCATAGCTATTACAGGATCTACAGTCCAAGAAAAAAAATGAATAGATACAAAAATAGTCTCACAAACTTGCATTTTATTTTACTTTAAAAAGATTAATGGCATTTACTCAAAAAAAAAAATATATATATAAAGGTCTGCTTAGACACAACATTTGTTACCAGATTTATCCTGATGATGGTATTAGCAATAGAAGATTTAGATTACAATAATTTCTCACTGACATGATAATTGTGGGGAACTACTAAAGCAACCAATAAAAGTCAGTATGCAAATGAGCATCCATGCCTGTCTACTGAATTAATGGTAAGGTGAGCTATGATAATGGCTTGTGGACAAGACAGGAAGTCAACGATAACCAACATTCTTTACTCAAGAACATACCTATTTGTCACGAACTGTTCTTTCCGGGCCCTATGCAGACGACACGATCCGGAATAGGGGGAAAAGTCATGCAGGAGACGGGAATGGAGACAGGGGGCGTGTCCTTGGTGTGCAGGTGTCCAGGGGGAGTGAGTCCAGGGCAAACAATCCAAGAGGAAGTCCAAACAGGGAATCCCAAAACACAAGCATAAGTCCAGCGCCAGGCGATCCATCCAATAGAATAAAAACGGGAACCGGGTCTGGACCGGCAAGGGGAACAGGAACAGGAACAGGAAGTTAAAAACATGACGGAGCCAGAGGCAGCAGGACCAAGGCTCACATGAAACGGGATTCAGTGTAGAGCCTCGAATGACATGAGCGCCTGGCTTTTAAGGCGGACTGAAAGGGGGTTAGAATAAGGAACAGGTGCGGAGAATGAGGCTGAACGGGGATGAGCTGGAGCGCCCTTAAGAGGAGGAGTAATGATTATGACACCTATTATTCTAATCTAGAAGCTTGTGCAAAAGATATTTTCTAAAGTGTTTGTTTGGTGTTGCCCAACAACTTCTATGGCACAATCTGTGCTGAGATGTTCACAACTAGCTGTCTTCACATAATACTAAAAAATGTGAGAAAAACTGAATTTTGACGATCTACACTTTATGAAGTTGTTAAGGAAGTTGCGCTTACTTCGCTCTGCTCTGCTTTCTTCATTCTCTGCTGAATTCAGCACCTCCATCCAGTGGCACAGATCTCTGTTCAGACCCAGGCGATGAGTTCTTCAGCAAACTTGGTCTAGCCTACACATTATCTGCACTATCATCCTTGGTTGTTTCCACCCATTCCCCATGCTATCTGATAGCAGTCATTGCTATCATTCAGCTCAGATCCCATTACCTTCTTGCACTTGCCAGTTTTCTAATGTGGTTGGAACAAATTCCTGTCCACCATATATCACAGAATGGACACCACCTTGGACATGGATCTCTTCGTCCTTTGCCTTTCCTTGCTCCACAGAAAACAACCTTCACTCACCATGACCCCTGCTCTTCTCTCCTAGTGACTGCCGATGTCATCACCCGCACCACAAGCAAGCTGGACCTCCTTAGTCATCCCAGAGCTGATCAGATCCAGTCTTCCTAAGCTTCTGAGATCTGAAAACATGGAGGTCATGTCTCAGAGAGATAAAGAGAGAATGAGGAAGCTGAGGTTTATGTGTATTGGCTTTTGCGTTGGTTCATACACATATTTACTAGAAGTTCAAGTAGGTAGTTGCATCAGCATGCATAGGCTGCAGAGGAACAGATAAAGGTTTATTCAATGCTGGAAGGTAAAGAAAAGAGACACAACAATTCGAGTGTGGAGCCTTCTTCGGGTGTCACAGCATGGAATAAACCTTTACCTGTTCCTTCACATACTGTATTTACTATTTATCTTTCTTGAACACGTAGTCTTTCCATTTACAATTTTTAACAGCCCCCGGGGAGTGGAATGGCTGCCCTAATGAATAAAAACACTGACCTGTGCAAGAGTCAGGACATTTTTCCTCTCACTCAAAGCAGCTAGTATTGCAGACAGCCAGTCTAGGGAGAGGTCTTCTGGATTGCGATGCGGAAATTTGAATATATGGTTTGTTAGTACTGGGATAAGAGAAGAAGTTAGCAAGACACCTAAGGTACATTGCTGAGGTTTCTATTTTTGCAGTTAAGACTCATCTAGAAGGCTGAGTTTGAGTAAAGGAAGAACTAGACTGCTTCTGCATGTGGACATAATTCTAGTTGAGAGGAAGAGTCTCAGTTTTAGTTTGTAAGTGGCAGCTTTACTGAGAGTAACAAATAATGGAGCGATATTTTTTGGACTGTCTGTTTGGAGCACATACCAAGCACACAGAGCGCAGCAGCACAGAGGGGATTGTGGGATGACTGTTGTGAGCAACAGCCTGGGGATAGTGGATAAAATATGGTCTTATTTAATAAGGAGGAGTACCAGGCAAATAAAGGTATGTGGTGGATGTGCACTCAGGCGTACTGTGCAATCAAACTCCAAGAGTAACCATCATATGTTGTAAAGCGTGACTGAGTAAGATTAAACTGTTTTGGGGGAACTTTCGGGTGAATTGAAGGATTTGCCTAAATGTATCTGGAACAATATAGTCTTTGGTTTTTACAGTATTGTCCTAATGTTAACATTGTTTGCCAGAGTGCTAACAGTGGTATAAAAATGAGGTATTCGCACAACATATTCTGTAATGATCTCAGCACGTTATGTTCCTTTATATTCATATTCAGAAACATGAGTGATGTAAATTTAAAGTTTAAAACACTGTCATGGTGCCAGTCATTCAGATATGTCTCCCTACTTTGCTGTTCCTTTCCGGTTGAAATAAGGAAATCCATCTACATTAATCAGCCTTTGGTTTGGACCTCCTCAAGTTAATGGTTTGTTTCCTTGTGTTTTGCTGAGATGGAATGGATATATAATTTGATTTTGCATCTGTTCAGTAATCTTTAATTGTATTATTCTTCAAAGAAGAACCGATAAAAATAAAACCGATTTGGCACCTGTATGGTATGGTACTGAGACAATATCAATGGGATATTTTGGAGAATTGCAATATCCTTAAACATATATTCAGTGAGGCAGCTGGTGATCTGTCAGACAATCTGTAAATGTGATGACTGTGCGGATTTTGTTTCTTCAGGAAATACTACTGGAGTGCTATTAATACCCCTTTAGGAGAGGATAGTCAGTACAGAGTTCATAGTATTTCACACCGTGACAAAGCAGAGGATGACAGTATCATTGCTTTCACTGAAGCCCTGAAATGCTCACAATGATAAACTGCAGACTATTAATAACATACTGTACATAAAGAGGACAGGTGACAGGAAAAACCCTGGATAATAAGATCAGCTGTCATTCAAAGGTGTGCCCATAGCACATGAAATGCTAGAACCCCAGAGGTACTTGCAATGTTATCTCTCATATTCTAGTCTGGAGTAAGCAATTAATTTCTCTGTCTTCTATTGAAGCCTTTGTCATTCATGTTTATATGACACAGTAGTAAAGCCCATTCTTGAGTCCAGAGGCCTATCAGGTTGGAATTTATTCCAGTATTGGCAGTGTTTTAGAAGACTAAGACTACATGACCTCCATGTGGATGAAGTGTGGGACCATTCAGAATTACTCCCAGCACTGCTAGTGCCCATTTTGAATGGAGTAATGTGGTGAAGTATCTTGTTAAAGGGTACAACAGTAGTCTTGGTAGCTAAGATTTGTACCCACAACCTTCCACTTATGAGTCCAGAGCCCTACGTTATGCTACCCTCATGACATAACCAGTGTTAAATACGTAAATTTTCAAGTGGAATAGAGAGGGCGGCAAAGTCACATTTTGTGTCATTCAGTGTTCTAGGCTTACAAATAAGTTTGAGAATACTATTCTGTCAGTCTTATTTCATCAGTCACTTTTATGATAAACAAAGACTTTAAAACATAGCTTAATACAATCAAAAGCAATTGTGTCAACTCTTAAATAGAACGGAAACTGTTGTCACTGGTAATCCTTTGACAAAATGTAATATTACAGCTGTTGTATATTTCTAATTATTTGTAGGAATGATGTTTTCTGTCTAGAAATCCACTAGCTTGTGACACCTACTTCAGTAAGTCTATTCAGTAAGTCATATACTATTAATGCCTTGAACAAAGATGTGAAATGCTCACTGTAACTGAACGCATTGTTCTATGATTCCCAAAGCAATCAAGAGTCTCAGAGATTAATATAAAGATTAATGTGAGAAATGTTCTGTGTCTTCGGCACTTCTCTGACCTCTCTGCTACAGAAACCCCAGGGCAAGGATAACAATACATGTTAAGACTGCTCTCAACTAACTACTAGCAAACAGTGTGATGTGGGAGTACCATGGTATATTCCTTTGCCTTTGTAATAGTAATTAGCAAATGTAAATGCTAAGAGAAGAATTAATAAGATCATGCCTTTCTAAAACCAAGGATGTTGTATATAGTGATAAAGAAAAAGTCAAGAAGTATAAAAAAAAGTTAAAGTAAAACAAGAACATACAGATTCATACAGAAAGAATGAAATAAGAAATAATATGACCAAATATATGAAAAGCCATCCGTACACAGTGTCTGACTTGAAGTCGTAAACTTCTTGTGAGCTTATACATCATCCTTCAACCTGACACATGTACAGACGTGAAAAAACTATTCAGAAGGTCAGTCTACTCAGTCCAGAAGCTCATAATGGTCTAATGGAAAATGTAATTATTTTCTTAACAAGAAAAAACATCATTAGACACCACTGGTAGCATTATGGTAAATTAGCACTTCTGGCATTTTTAATCACGGTTTTGTAACTTTTATAAACTCCACTCATTTTCCCTGTGTCAATTATTGTTCCAAAGTTACATAGTTGTGTCTCTGAAGTTTGGACTCTGTCAACCTAAGATCAGATTACTTGTTCTACATGAAGAATGGCCGGAACAAACTTGCAAACATGATTGGTATGTGTTGACGTTTTTTCAAAGACTTAATTCACTGCAATTGAAGTCCAAGAAAATATTTCACATTCTCTGGAGTTGAAAACCACGCTCCCCGTGATTCAGATTTTTTACTGCTGCTTTCCAGTTAAAAGGCAGAAAAGTCACAAATCTGTGATACAGAATTTTACACCTCACGTGATCGTGTATTCTAGTAAACTCTAAACCTCCAGTCAGAAACAAATTCAAAACGTCACATTTTTCAACTTTTGAAACCGACGTGTTTGTAAATGGATTTAACAACTGGCCTGCCTTTTCAGAATATCAGGACTGCTGTTGTAACCTATCAAATTAAGAGAGAGAGAGCAGTGTTTGGCTTGCTGAAAAGGCTCTTTGTCCTCCCTCATGTATTCTGGCTTTTGCTGTATAGGGATTCTCCCAACATGTCTACAGCTGCAGTTGCTTTAACATTCATCTCAATGGATTTTCAAGAACAAAGTCAAACATAATGCAGCAAAGGTATTTTCCTTTCTCGGTCCCCATTCCCTGTTCCTTCCATTCAGTCCTGCCTAAGAAGGTGCTCCTGCACTGTTCCTGCCAGTGACCCTTGCCAGAGGGGGCCTGGAGTCGTGTTTCTGTATGCTACCCCGCTGCTTATACTTGTTAATGCCCACTTCTGGGTCAGCAGTGCAGCTCTCTGCCTGAGCCCTGCCAGCTCTTTTATTTTTGTTTCCCAGTGGTAAAGAATGACATTCACTCTGAGGGGGTCTACCTCTGCCCTTCATCATGTGGTTAATTACGGCCTTTTAAAGAGTGTGCTGGGATACAGGATAAAGCCTCATGCATTTTAATACATGACCCTGCCGAGCGATGGATCCAAACGCAAAACACCAGAAAAGCTAATTTGAATGAAATAGTTTACTATTAAAACAGGAATTAAAATATGCAAGGCTGGCAGTTCTGTGCATACTTGGCTTGTGAGGTTCATAAGTTAACGTAACCCCTTTATTGCCTTCATATTGTACACAGGAACAAGTGAAGGTTTATCCCATGCTGAAAAGAGAAGAAAAGAAACACAATGTTTACATTTAGGCTGTGAAGCATTGACACCCAAAGAAGGCTCCACAGCCTAAATGTTGTTTTTCTTTTCTTCTCTTTTCAGCATGGGATAAACCTGTACTTGTTCCTTTGCAGCCTTTGCATGCTGACACATTGTATGTGGATTCATTCCGAGTCCGTAAATCAGAACGGAAATCCAAAGTTGTAAAAATAAATTGTGTCGGTGATCATAAAGAACATTGTTCTCCTAAATGCTGCCTGCAAGAGACCTCTCAACATTGGTCAGAAAGGTCAACAGCTTTATTTGTCATACATGAAGGTGAAATGTGGTGCAAAACAAAGATCAGATGTAGGCTGTACCAAACTGATATACGCTTGTTTTCATCCAGAATTAACTTCACTTGATACGTATCTTGTGGCATAACGTTGCTTACAGCTTTAGTGCCTCGAAACAGGTGGAAGATCTTCATTGCATCTGACCTCTGACTTCTAGCCTTAAAAAACAGGTTAAAGGTCATTGGTGCTTTAGGATCCCACACTACAGCTAGTGGGATGTGTCATTACAGAAATGGCACGTGAACGATTGGTAGCATTGGTTTTTACATCCATGAAAGCAATTCAGAAGAATAAAGGATTGGTGTACCAGACCAATGCTATCTTTTTTTTGGGAGGACAACTGTTACAAAATGTATATTGTGATATGAAGTTACAAAAGATTACTGTTCTTGCTTACGTTTTATGTATCTTACAGGTTTCCAGATGTTTTAAATTGGTGTGTTTGGATTGTGCCTTTCCTCTTGTCTCAAGCCCTGTGGAGATATTATGATAGATAGCACCTCTAAAAGTATGATTAAAAGTTTCAGATTCTTTAGGTTACGCATTATGAATAAAGAGTAATTTTGTTGTTGTTGTTGTTGTTGTTTTTTTTTTAATTATCCTAGAATAGGATAATTATATACAGTAAAATCAAGGTTTGTAACTAAAAATAAAACTAATTGTGAATTTACATTAAACTGGCTAGTGGCACTTAAGTATTCAAAGCATATTTAAATAGAGTGCTCATAAAACAGAGGATATACAGTAGCTCAAAAATGTAAATGCTGTCACATCATATTTACCAATATTAATTTTTAAAGACGTTCTTTCAGTTTTTACCAGAAACACTCAGTTTTGTTTGTTTAGTTTTAAGTGTTTATTACCTTATAATGTGAAATTTTTTAACTGCTTTTACTTGCTGTAAAATAAACACCAGTAGCTGAAAATTAATGTTTTGTATAATAGCTGCCTGGTGGCTATTTATCTGGCTGTCTGGAGGCACACAAAGACAATGTACCTTTCAGCTGTCATAATACATAGCATCTTATTTAATCATCCATTGAATGCAGACCTTGATAACATTGTATTAAAATAATTAAAGAGAATATATTCCAATGAACTGTGATCATAATAAGCAATTGTATATATTGCAAGGAACAATAAAATTGAATGATAATAGACAGAAACCGATGAAAAGAAAAGGTTTGCAACAAATTGTGTAGTGAGCAAAACAGATCTATGAGGACAAATATACTTCAACATATCAATAGTTAAAATGAATCACTTTGCCCCTTGCCCATCAACTGTTGTTATAATTATTTATCCAAATGCAGCCCAGTCAGTGATAAGTCATGATTGTGCTTGATGGAATTTAGATCAAAGTATGGTAAAGTAATGTAATAATAAAAAATGTATTGTAAATGGAAAATTCCCAAACCTTTCTTTTTTCAAACAACAATAGTTGTACCACATGTTGTATCAGTGCGTCTGGTCCCTGGATTTGCATACTGGTTTTATGTATGAAAAGCTACTGAAAATCCATCTGCCCACTCCTCACAGAAGATTTTATGTGAAAGTTTCCCGACAGAAAGAATTGGGACTGGTACACTAAAGAGGGACTTCCTATCTAGTAGCTGGGTGTTGTGTTAGAAAATATAAACAGCCACCTTCACCTTTTAGCGTCTTAGAGGAGCTTTTCCATTAACGGAGTCTTTGTAGCAACTTTTACATTGAGAAGAAAATCGGTGTGGTTTCCCAGCATTACCACAGTGCATATCCTCTGGGGAGTCAATAAGTCAAGTGGCAATATGGACAAGGCCAGGCTTTATTCCCAAGAATCACCTTCCAGACACTCCAGGAGGGCTAACAGGCTACAGGGGCGGACACATCCCAACAGAAGTCTCATCAGAATTTGGGGATCATTATCAAGTCCACCTGAAGTACATCTGTTGTTGTTCTCCTAGTGGAAGATAAGATACTGGACTCTTATGTACAATGGACAACCCAATGGTACAATGGATATATCCATCATTTGTCTGGGTTCAGGAGCCTACTTTCATGAAATGTGGACCTTGGTAAAATTCCATAATATGTTGCTTTCTGTACAAACTAGTATCAGATATTGAAGGCATGAAGAGACTGGAAAAAAGTATAGTCAAACCACAGTTAAAGTGCAGAAACATCATGGTACATTTATCAAAATAATTTTTCTGGACATGTTTGCAAAAGCAGTTTCTATGAAACAATTAATAATATATTCAATTTTGACAAGTGTTATGCACTATAAAAAAAAAACAAAGAAGAAAAAAGCTTAACAACCATGCAAACTGATTTCAGGATCATACATGTTTATAATATTTCATTTTGTAAAATGGAAATTGTATGATCTGATAAATACAACTTATTAGCAATAATTATCATTTATTTTAGGGAGTTAAGGGGTTAAATTATGAATATACGTAAAAATATTTAGGAAAAATGATTTTGAAAATGAAAACATATTTGAAACAACAGATGTGAGTCATTTATTCCATGGTGAATACAATGGTTGTATTCCTATTCTGTGTAATAGCAGATCCCAAAACAAACAGCCGCTTATTAGTTTATGAAAAACACAGGGAACCCTAAAAAAGTAACAGCTATATGATTCCTCGTAATAACTTGATCTTTTAAAATGTAGGGGGGTTTAATGGGTGCCTGGTGGAAACTATCCCATTACAATTTAACAGCCCAGTTTTATGTTTCAGTTGGAAAAAGAAAACTGAGTGTGATTTCAGGTGTAATCTGGTGTTTGATTTTGGGGTAAAATTGTCCTTTTGAGAGCCAATGGAATTTCTAAAGACAAATGTGGAAATTCCACCTCAAGCAGAAATGTGCTAACAACACAATAATTCAATTAGGAGAGAACCAATACATTTAGTTTTGCAGACCCTTATTAGCAATAGCCCTAGGCTTGTTGAAATGAATTGACATCAGATAGTTCACAGTTAGCAATAATTTGGCCCACTGAGTAATGTTTTTTTTCTTTGGTTTGTTTGTTAAGACTAGCTGTCCAGTCCATTAGCTAAACTTAAAGTTTCAGCACAGCTGGCTCTGAAATCAGTTTTATCTGCACTAAAGTTTGCCCAAAGCTCTTTTAAGGTAAGGATAAAAATGTTAGACATTGGTAGACAGAAGGCAAAGTAAACTTTCTATCTTCCTCACAATTCTGTGAATCCTGAAACAATCAAATGTATTTACCTAGGTGTACAGTTGCAACTTTCAAAATTTGTTTTATTAGAGGCTAACATTCAGGAAAGATATAATAGTGGTATATCTTTTGTCTAGTGCACGTTCTACTAATGAAGTTTGTATAATTCTTATACATAAGGAAAAATGTGCTTTGTTTTTTTCCCACATTTTTCACTTCTTTCAATCTGTTTAGCTTGTTGCTTTACACTAAAATCGCTGATTGCTTTGAATAAATTTTGAAACAAATTTGGCAATGTTTTATTTACAAAGATTGAAATCATTACCTTGGAATAGTTAAAGGAGATACATCTGAGGTTCTGACAGCACAACTACTACAACATGTGAGCACTTTGGGTGGAAAAAAACACAAACTTCAGGCAATTGATTTACAAAATGGATATCAAGGCTCTAAATACGTGTGTGGTGAAATTAAATATGACCAAAAACTGTGTATGGATTGAGAATCTCTGTTAAAATCATATAACTAGAATAATACTGACTAACAAAATAAGCTAAGTATCAATAAGCTCTAAAACCTGCATTATCCTTAGTGGGAATGTCAGAAGTGTGAGTTATATGCACACATACAGTATGAGCTTGAATAACATGGCAGTGTCCATGCTGAAACGGTATAGCCAATGTATGTTGGCTCACAATCATTCTGTTGTAACAACATAACGCAGTTCTAAACGCAGAACGCAGAAGTGTCCTGTTAAGTACATCAGACAGAGAAAATATTTTTCAACTGTTTCCATTATTGATGGAAATTGCTGTAAAAACCTTGAAGTTTCTTCCTTGATACCTGGGGTGGGATTCTATATTTTAATAGGTTTCACACATGCACTGAATGTCTGAAGTGTTTAATGCAACATTTTACTCGTGCTGTATTTAATTTGGTGCTCTATAAAAGTTTCCAAGATCATTACTAGTACATTTATCTAGCTTGCTGTACCTCATTTACGTACAGTAGGCACATTAAAGAGTCAGTTGAAATAGTTTGCAAATCCTTTCTGCTAGACTTTATCCTGAAAGTAACAAATACTCAAGTGTATTTTAAATGCGGACAATGTGGCCTTTCCATGAGCTGGAAAAACTGAGTCATTAAAAGTGTTGTTGTACCCAATCAAGACGTTTTAACAATTTAAGATTCTGCTGCAAGTGTTCAGAATAATGGCCAGTTCATTAATGGTTCTAGGATGGCTTTTCCAGGATTAAGCTCATTGTGCAAAAATAATCAAAAGATATTTAATAATAGTAATAAACTTTATTTTATATAGCGCCTTTAAAGATGGCTTCTCAAAGCGCTTTACAGAATGAAAACAACAATAAATAAAAAGAATACACAAGATAAAACACAATTACAATATACAGAGGAGACCATGGATGGTGGTACTAAGAAAATGATATCTTATCTTATGATATCTGATATTCTTGGGGAAAGAGTTCCAGAGCTTGGGGGGATAACAGGAGAAGGCCCTGTCACCCATACAATTTAGACGGGCTTGGGGGACAGTAAGGAGACCAGAATTAGAAGAGCGAAGGTTGCGAGGTGGGGAGTAGGGCGATAATAGTTCAGACAGGTATTGAGGTGCCAAGGCATGCAGAGCCTTATAGGTGAGCATGAGGATTTTAAAGTCTACACGGAATTTGACCAGAAGCCAGTGCAAGGACTCCAGGATAGGAGTAATGTAATCATTTGCACTAGACCTAGTCAGGATTCTGGCTGCTGAATTTTGGACATACTGCAGTTTGTTCAAAGTAGATTTAGATACCCCAGCAAGTACAGCATTACAGTAGTCAATTCGAGAGAACACAAATGTGTTGATCAGCTTTTCAGCCACAGTTAGTGATATTTGTGCGGGGATCGCCATAGGGCAGCCTCAGAAGTCAATCACTCCAGCCTATTGCTCTCGTTCCATATGGTAGACTTCAGGCCTTCCATCTCAATGAGAATGATCATCACAAATGTAGACCATACAATTCATATAAACCTTGTAAGGTTGTCAGCGCTGTATGTCAGGGCAGTTTCATTGCTTCTGTCAAAGACAACACTTTTACTGAACAGCCCAAGAGCTCCTTTGGTGGAGCTTTGGTGAAAACAAATTCCAGATCCGGGTTGCTCAGGCAGACAAAATAGCCCTATTTAAAATGGTAAAATAGTAGTTTAAATAGTCTTAAATAGCTTGAAAATGTGACGTAGAGGTCCAGAAGGAAGCTTCACCTCAAGGTGATGGTAAGCTTCACGAGCACCATTCAGATTAGACTAAAGTACATTTCTTCAAGAAATGGAAGTCAAGTGACTGATTGGCCTTATTCACACTGGTGAAGTAAGGTGATGGGTTATAAAGATTTGATATCGTTTCCTCCCCACCTTCTGCCCTGCTGCTGTATCTTCAGAAACATCCATCTTCAACTCTAAGAAGCTTTGGTTTCTCCCTGCCACAATGGGCTGGACCAGATCAGAGGTGTTTGTGTCTCTGATCTAGTGGTTGGGTGAGTGACCTTGACTGCCCACATGAAAAAGCTCGCCTGACCAAGAGGAACACTCCAGCTCTCAACTCTGAACAGGACCTGGTTCCTGACAATATTCATCTGAGTAGATAGTTCACTAAATAATATTCAGTCTTGTTACTTCCTCCTGCATAATTTTTTGAACACTAAACATAACTGATAGGGTTCAGTAAATAGCTGTGCACTTATACTAGTTTTGTAAAGAACGAAGCCCTGGCTTTGGGTTCAGAATCCTGAAACCTCTTGCATCTTTTAGGAAAGAAACAAGCAAAGACTAATTTCACACTGAACAATAGAAAGGAGGAACACAACATTTCGGCTGTTGAGCCTTCTTCCTTTGCAGCCAACAGACGCTGACCATGCTTGACTGTGCTTTAGATTAGATATTTTCTAATGCAGTGCTGTAGATATGACATTGCACTTGCTTGAGTATACTCATGTCTGGTTGATAACAGCACTTTGAATTTGAAACAGATTATGATCCCTTACTCAACGAAATACAGTACCTTGCAAAAGTATTCAGACCCATCCTAAGGTGTCCCATTTTGTAAAAATGCTAATTAAAGCAAACACATTTTTAAACTGGACAGCAGAGACAGCAGCTGTATCACCATGCAACTCCCAATTGCCAATCTACAGAAGCTCAGCAGGTGTGAGCCTGGTCAGTACTTGGTCAGGAGACCTCCTGGGAAAGCTAAGGCTGTTGCTGGATGAGGTGTTAGTGGGACCACCAGGGGACACTCACCCTAAGGCCTTTGTGGGTTCTAACGCCCCAGAATAGTGACAGGGAGACTCTGCTGAAAAACAAAGGCGCCATCCTTTGGATGAGATGTAATACTGAGGTCCTGACTCTCTCCCAAATTTCCCCCTGGCTTCTACCAATCATTGTCTCCTAATAATCCCCTGCTATGACCTGGCTTCATCACTCAGTTCTCCTCCCCACTGATAGCTGGTGTGTGGTGAGTGTATTGATGTACTCTGCCTGCTGTTTCATAATCCAAGTGGTGCTACACATTGGTGGTGGTGGAGGGAAGTCCCCTTTACCTGTAAAGAGCTCTTAATGGACTGTCCAGAAAAGTGCTATAAGTGTAAGGAATTATTATTAAACTTAATATTTTATTCAAATACTGAAAGTACACATTGAAGACTTCTAAAGATAAGATCATTCATAGTAAATGTCAGCAAACACTGAAATGGAAAAAATGAAATGTGTTGATTGCATCAGGATTCAGATCCAAGAACTTAATATTTGGTGGAAGCACCTTTGACAGCAATTACAGCCCCAAGACCTTCTGGGTAATTACTTAACAACTTTGCAAACTGGCTTGATGCAGTTTTTGCCCTTTTCTCCAGGCAGATTTTCATAAGCTCTCTCAAGTTGCCTGGGGATCGCTTGTGTACAGCCACTTTAAAGTCTTTTCACACATTCTCTATGGGATTCATGTCAGGACTTTGACTGGGCTTTGGTTCACAAAATTATTTTTACTAGCTACACAATTAGTTCAGTGGCCTCTGTCTGTGTCCCCGAATAGTGACTCAAAAGATTTCAAAATAAATACATCTGTCTATGCAAGGATCAGAATCATTTTGTAGGGCACTGTGCAAGCCATCTTTATTCTACATCTCATTGCTGTTTATTTTACTACATTCGTCTACACTCTGTGGGTGACACGGCCTTTTCCTGTTATGCCCACAAGCTCTGGAACTCTCTCCCCAAGGATATCATAGAGTCACCTTCCCTAAACCCCTTCAAATCCAGACTCAAAACCCTCTTCTTTAGAAAAGCCTTTACTTAACTGGTTCCATTCTTCACCCTTCTGCTTTTCCTAGTACTACCATCCACGGTCTCCTCTATATATGGTAATTGTGTCTTATCTTGTGTATTCTTTTTATTTATTGTTGACATCCTCTAAAGTGCTTTGAGAAGCCACCTTTAAAGGTGCTAATAATAAACTTTATTTTATATTTTATATATTATTATTATTATTATTATTATTATTATTATTATTATTATTATTATTACTCAGCTCAAAGTTGAAATGTTTGAAGGTCAAGGGTATAGGGAGAAGGATATGTCATGCAATGACCAGTTAAGCAGACTAAATCACGTACGTTTCTCAATCTAAGTATTTAAATAAAAAGATAGTTTAAAATGAGTATTTACCCATTTAGACCATGTCTATTTCAGGGACTCAAGTAGAAGTTACAGAGCTCTGTGCCCCCGTCATTCTGCCTCTGAAGAGATTTGGCTGGGCCTTACATTGCTATTGCTATGACTACACAGAGTAGTAGTAGAGTATTTCTAAAGAGCTGAAAATATATAGAACATTTTTCGTTGCTTCAACAAACATCAGTTTTTGACTGGTCCTTACAGATTCACGTCAACATTGGCTGTATGAAAAAGTAAAGCAAGACTGATAAGTATGTTTATTTAAAAAGTATCGTATTGCCTTCTCTGACTTTGACTTAAAATATTTATAATATTAAGGATGTACATGCTAGCAATGAGTAATGGCAGCAATGAGTTATAAATATGGTAGAGGAAATGGACAAATGTAAAGCACTTGTGCTTCCTGAGCATTATTTCTTCATGAATTATCTATTTGATATGTCATGGATATGGACAGTATAACTCATACATCTGGTTCTGCGTGGTAACAGGAAATTAAATAGAAGAAAATGTTCTCTGCTTTATTTTCGGATATGAAATGCATGATAGAATTTGAATTTATTTTTTTACTGTTTAACTGTTGGCTAAGATGAATGATGCAAAGAACCCTAAGCTAAGCACTGAAGCAGCCTTTCAGGTTTTAATTAATTGAGTCTCTCTTATCATCATTTAAATCTTCTTTACTTTTGCTCAGTGACCTGAGTGGCCCAGCAGAGGTCCAGTGTAGGTCATGTGAAGAAATTAAAAATTTAATATGGGTACAGACTCCCTTTAAGCTCTTCCTCATGTACTGAAGCCTGGTCTTTACCTCACTTGCAGTGTGCCCCAGAGAGAGTTATCAGATGAAGTTTCAGTCAATTGAGAGCAGTCAATAGGCACGTCTACATAGCAAACAGTAAACCTTTTCACTGCCTGCCTCAGTGTAGTTCAGGGAATTAGAAAGGACTCCGGGGAACAAAGACTGTTCTCTTCACCAGGTGCTGAACTGATAAGAAAAGGCTTTTATTTTTCCATTTTATAAACAGAATTCGTAACAAACCTATTTCTTCCCATAAACAATTTTAATTGCCATTAAACCACATTTTCAGGTGATGTTTTTCATTGCTATGTGCAACTACTGTTTCATGATTTGATACTGCAGGTGAGAGATAAGATAAAGCCAGGTGCATATTCCAAATTCCTCTGTTTATTTTTCTTTCTCTCCTTTTTTGAGTGCTCAAAGTCAACAAAATGAACCAACTTTCTATCAATTTTTGTGAATGAGGAGATTAAATCTTTAAACCTCTATGCCAGCTCTAGGCAGCCTATTTGTCTGAAAGCTTATATGTATAGTACCTGCTCTCTAACTTAAACCTTTTTGCCTCAACTTGCAGTATATTCATCAGCTCTGAGTTACCACCTAGAAAGAATTTGTAGAGATAGGTAATGGGTATGGTGAAGGTTGGGGGAGGAAGAAAAAATAGATAGTTTTATTCAATGTTTTTTTTTTTATCTAACTAGTGAAAAAAACAACATTGTACTCCTCATGTTCAACCCTTGCTTCTGATTTATGCACAAACCCAGTGTTGGAAGATTGATTCACTTGCAAAGTTGGATTCCTGACATGATTTAGTGTGCACATTATAAGGTCTTTTCCTCCCTCACTGTCAGACAGTGAACAAAAACTGCTAATTAGGAGACTTAAAAATGAATAAAGCTTAGTTCCGGGGTGCAGTTCAACGCTGAGATAAAGGAACCAAGCAAGGATCGTTGTCTCTCTTCATGCATATGCAAGCCAATCCTGAGAAAGAAGGCTGGCTGTGTGTCAGGAGAGCCCTACAAAAGATTGGTGCTTGACAAGGGGACTGGATTTCAAGCCAGGCCGGATAGTTACAAAGTGGACTAAGGGGCCCAGTCTTGTTTGCCAAGATCTGAAGCTTGTTTCAAAAGCGGTGTTTGCATTTTACTCACTGCAGCAGCTGAAAGGTACATAGAAACCTTTTTTTCTTCCCTTTCTAATTCAATGTTCCTGAAAGTTATTCTGGATGTTGTTGATGGAACGTGTAACAGGAGAAATTATCTAGTTAATTGGATTATTAGTGGCTCTGTCAAACTTGGTGTTTAGTGGAATCTTCATGTCAAGATAAATAAAGGTTGCTTGCTCTTGTTTTATCAACGGGATTCAAGATGGACTGTCAGAGAATGACGTTACATTGTTCATTTATTTTAAGAAGCTGCTCACTTGTTATAGGGAGATTTTCTGCAAAATGAAAAAGCACCTTAAAAAGCATGTAATTAAGTATCTGATTGGTTTTGAAGGGCACTGTTACAAATATTATAAATTGTTCCCGATGTATGTAAAATTCCAACTTAATGATCTGAAGTTTCACTTGGGGATAACATTTTGGTAACTTTCCACAAAATTCTTGTTCTCTAACAATGCAATGTGTGACAATTACACTGTAATGTAACAATTAAATTTATAACAAGATTATTTAACAATAACTTTTTAAATATTTGTAAATTCATTTTTAACTGTGATGTTCACAATACTTTTTCAAAGTTAAGATATTAGCACCATTGGGTATGTCTGAAGGTTTAAAGTACAGCAGGTTCAATATTTCTGTAATGCAGGAATGTATAATTATTTGTTCAAGTCGAAGGTGAGCAATAATAACTATAAACTTACTTGCACTATGTCAGAGCTGTGACTGTACTTTTCAATGTACAAGATCTATCATCGTTTCTCAGGAGTCAAGGAAATTCTCCACATCAGCACAAATCATGAGAATCAGAAGGCTTCTGATAAGACAGACTGTGGATTTGGAATTAAACTAATTTATGAATGAAAGAATTCCCTACATTTCTGTGAGCCATGTGCAATAATGAGATCATTTTTTTTCAAAGCATATACTGGTGATATGCATTGTGCTTTGTGTTGAGACTTTTTTAAAAAACACTAATATAATCTAGGGTTACACAGAGCCGCTTATTGAAAGCTGATAGCTCACCGTGTTGAGGAAAAACACTGCTTACCTTTGTACTAAGTTACTTTTTGCTATAAAGTAGTCAATTCTCTGCTGCTTGAAAATAGAAATGTCATTAGTTGCAATGAAAAACGTGTAGACCACAACATATAATGTCATTAATGACGTCACTCATCATTGCACTGTGAAAGCCAATAGGTAGAATTATCCTTTTAACATTGCTTGAACATTGTAACATTGCAATTTTATTAAAATGACAGTATTTACATGGAACATTCAGGAAAACTCATGTGGTTACTGGCTCTTTAGTTAAAATTTGGCAGCAATTTCCGGACTTCAGAGAGTTTAAATTCTATATTTTTTAGTTTTCTGTCATCATCTTGCTAAACTGTTCCAGAGGCAATACAGGATCTCTCAGTCCAGTGCGCAATATGTCTGAAATTGGTGCTTTTGTCAGCTCATGTCTATTTAACATGTTTGTATGGCTTGACAAAAATAAAGCTGTTACAATTTAAATTGAGCTACAAGGGTAAAGCAGCCATTTCTTCCCATATGTTTCCTACAAATTTCCTTTCAAGTGCTAATTTCATAATAAAAATGTGTACTCCTATGAGTTTATTTAGATGGAGAAACAAGATATTAAAAATCAAATATATAGTCCTCACTTTTATGATGTGTGCCTTCGATGGCTTTGAGTTTGAACATCATTTTCTCACAATATGTTTATTTTTATAAGAGGTACTCTAGGCATGGAGTTTGAAAAGGCTTTGAATTTTGCTCACACAATATATAAGGTATGAACCCAGTTGTATTATGCCCATCACTCATATGAAATGAATACTGTATTCATAAGAGAAAAATCCATTTGTCTGATAGGTGAGGCCATGGATGATGCTTTCCTTATCAAGAGCTCCCTGTAGAAGATGCAGGAAAGCCTTATGTTGGGTAATTATCCTTTAAGTAATAGTTTTCCTGTATTGTGCTCATTTTAGAATCAAAAAGAGAATTTGAAAGCTGAAAATATCTTCAGTTAACAAATGCTAAAGTGCTTACAACTTCTCAATAGTAGCTGGAGATTGTAAATTATTAATTTTTATTGTGGACAATTACCACAATTATATTTTTCAATATTTTAAACAGGACTTAATACAAGACACCTGATTCTGACCTGCCCCCTAAAAAATACATTTTTACAACATGAAGTAAGACAGATGTTCTACAGAGTTATGAAGCTACTATGATCATCACTTTTCATTTATCTTCAAAGTAAATGTCAACTTCTGCAAGGTCTTAGGAGACATTTGATGATCAACAATTTCTAAGTTAAATGCAATGGTTTAGACAGTAATTTACATAATCCAACAAATTATAAACATTAATTTCGCCTGCTGTTTTTTAGAACGATTTTGAGAATATCTGCCTTTCTTACAGTTAAAGTACTGGGCACTGCTGAACTGACTGTCTGGGACAGTTTCTTGGGCTGCTTGAGTGAGCTACAGGAGCTCATATATAATAAAATGCTTTTTAAACTATTTTAAAGCACAAATGCTTTTATGCAAGCAGAGACAGTAGAAAATAGTTACCAAAAATTACCTTTGAGAATGTTAGAATCTACATGTATCTTATATGTTGTAGAAGGCTTTTAAATGAACTACAATATGTTCCCTTTTTTTGTCTTTGGTCATTAATCATTTCCCAGGGTTACTGTGATTATTTTGTGTTTTTAATCAGTCAATACTAAAAGGAACTTGAACCAATGAAAGAAAAGAACAAGCTACTGTTTGTTTCAGCTTGAATCCAGATGAAGAGAGGGCCTAAAAGGGGTTGTGGTGGTGTTTATCTGGCAGCAATCTGACCTGATATTGTCTCCTGACCCAAGTTGACATGGCTTACCTGATTTAATACTGGTGATTAATAAATAAATAAATGAACAAATGGTATTGAATTTATTTCAAGCAGGTAGCTGGGTAGCTGCATCAGCATGGCTAGGCTGCAAAGAGACAAGTAAAAGATTTATTCCATGCTGAAAAGAGAAGAAAGGAAACACAACATTTCAGCTGTGGAGCCTTCTTTTGTTGTGAGTTCCACAGCTGAAACGTTGTGTTTCCTTTCTTCTCTTTTCAGAATTAAATGTATTCATCATGAGGTTTTTTAAATGATGTAACCCTCTCCATCCTATTTGTATATCTCTCTATATTGACCTGTTTCATATTTCAGTGTTGTTTGGCGTTGCTTTAGTTCAAATGTGATGTAATCATGTGTTTTGCTGAAGAGGCCTGTGATCGAATCTGAAGCACCATTTTAACAAAACAAAGGAACACAGCTGTAAATCCTGCTATACAGAGAGCTAGAAGCTGC
The DNA here is from genome assembly GCF_059453375.1 of Lepisosteus platostomus. Lineage (NCBI taxonomy): Eukaryota > Metazoa > Chordata > Actinopteri > Semionotiformes > Lepisosteidae > Lepisosteus > Lepisosteus platostomus. The sequence continues at coordinate 8,140,244 of NC_142618.1, read as the reverse complement.
CTCAAAATGACATCAAGCGACGTATAGGCAAGGGTACTCAGACCATTTGTATCACAGCAGCTGCTACTGTATATTTTCTCTGGCTGAATATGCTGGTGAGTAAATTTAAGAATATAAGAGCATATGAAAGGTTCTAAAGGAGGAGTCCATTCAGCTCATGTAGCCCATTTGGAATTCAGTAGCATTGATTCAAGGATCTCATCTAACCATTTCTTGAAAAAGGCCAGTTTATCAGCTTCAACAACAGAGCTGAGTAGCTTGTTCCATATTCCCACAACCCTTTGGTTAAAGAACTGCCTCCCAGTTTTGGTTTTAAAAGCATTTCCACACATTTCTCCACTTGCGCCCTCTGGCTCATGTTTCACTCTTCATTCTGAGGATGTCTGCTGGGTTCACCTTCTCAGTGCCTTTGAGGATTTTGAATATGTGTAGTAGGCCCCTTTATAGTCTTCTCTGGTCAAGGTTAGAAATTTTCCTTGAAACGGACAATTAGCCTTGAGCCAAAAAAGAAACATTTGTCCTCCATAAGCTGCACAGTTCACAAAACATCGGGTAGAGCAGAGAGTTTCTGTATCTGTTCTCTAAAAGTAACAAAGATGGATGACTGGAAAAGTGTAGGAAGAAGGAATGTCATAATCCACAAGTATGAATAAACAAGGCTGCCTGTGAAGTCATTTCAGTTCTAGCTCAGATATTTGTGTATTTTTGTTTCATTTTCCAAAATTGAGGAAACGTCTGTGGTCAGAATATTGGATTTATTGCAGGTTAAGTCTACTTCTACCCTAGTGAAACACATTCCTTGGGCCAGAAACAACTAAAGAAGAGCATTAAGCCTCAAGTGCTGTATTTCCCTTTAGACTGCAATCAATTTACCACATAATTAGAAATGTACCTCAGACAGTATTGCTGGCACTCTCATATTGCTTATTTTATATCATAAATGAACCAAAACACCCTAGACCGCAGATAAACATTAGATGAGATACGATTAATTCTATATCTCATGACATCATTTATCCATTTTTAAACAATATCTGACAAAAAATTAGAAACATCACAGGTGGTGTGTGCACATGAGATACTGTACCTGTCTTCTACAGTTGATTTTTACCAACTATTCAGGACATCAGTTTAATGTCACATCCTCAAGATTTCATCTCTTAGGGCACAGTGTCACCAGTCAGCATAGTGGGGAAACCTCTTGTTCTGTCAACAACATAGTGGGGCACCTCTTGTTCTGTCAACAACATAGTGGGCACCTCTTGTTCTGTCTACAGCATAGTGGGGCACCTCTTGTTCCGTCAACAACACTGACAGCAGCAATTTTCCTTGGAAGTCTCCATCCCATTAATGATCAGGTCCAAGCTTGCTTAGCTTCCAGTTCTGAAGAGACCAGGCTACGTTTACCAGTGCCATCCTACAAGTGTTAAAATATGGGTTGCTACATGACGATGGTTCTAGATTGATGTAGAAACTCTTTCCATGTAGAGATGAGCAGCATCATGCTGAAATGTTCAGGGATTGCATTGATGTTGTAACAAGGGGTATTAACCGATCACGATTATTCATTATCTAACCTACTACTAATAATTAATTAATTCTTTACACTTATATAGCGCTGTTCTGGACACTACACTCAAAGCGCTTTACAGGTAATGGGGACTCCCCTCCACCACCAATGTGCAGCCCCACCCCACTATGATGTGACAGCAGCCATAGTGCACCAGTACACTCCCCACATACCAGCTCTTAGTGGGGAGGAAAACAAAATGATGAAGCCAGATCATCAATGGGGATTATTAGGAAGCCATGATCAGTAAATTTGGCCAGGATGCCAGGGTAACACCCCTACTCTTTTTGAGAAATGCTCTGGGATTTTTAATAACCACAGAGAGTCAGGAACGTGGTTTTACATCTCATCTGTAGGACAATGCCTTTTTTTTACAGTATAGTGTCCCCACACAGACAACAGGGTAAGCACCCCCTACAGGCCCCACTAATACCTCTTCAAGCGGCAGCCTTAGTTTTTCCCAGGAGGTCTCTCATCCAGGTACTGGCCAGGCTCATTCCTGCTGAGCTTCAGTAGGTTGCCTGTTGTGAGTTGCAGGGTGATATGGCTGAGAGCATAACGTCTTGTGCAAACTACATTCATGCAGCCTTACTGTAGGTATACATGTTAAATGTAATGAGATTTCAGGATTTTTGATGATACCCAATTGCGTAAGCAACTGTATATATTACTGTGTAGAAGTAATCCCTATTGTTGTCCTTCCAAAGCTGATAATCCTGTTGACATGTTGCCACACACAGCTGATGAGGTCTGTTTCAATCACTGCTATGTCCTGCTGGTTGACAGGATTTCTGGAGTCTAGTGGATTGACTGTGATGGATTGACTCGATTGTCCTAGGAACACCATGTAGCAACATTCCATCAGGTAACATTCCTAGAGGGCATTGTCTCTCTTTCACTGAGCAGCAAACTTGCTGGAAGGAGATTAAAGCAAATGTGCTTCTTATTTACAGACATCAAGTCAAGTGCATCACTCAAAGCTATTTTTTATTATGCTTGTCATACACTTTTTTTCAGATTTCATACTCTGGAGGCAACAAATAACAATAAAAGTGGGAAGGGAAATTTCACATTTTTTAAAGGAATGTCACTCTTAATGTCATATACAAAGTGGTTCTTTGGGTGCATAATTAACACTTAGGACTGAAACTACATGCTGTGTTTCCAAACTGTTTCTCTGTGTTTTCTCATTTGAGATTGTCCCTGTTTTAATCAATACTAACTGGATTATCTATGGCCAAACCTGGAATAATGGCTATACAAGGTGTACATCCTGCCATTGTCATAATCACTGCGCAGTTCTAGCCTTGCGGATTTTCGGAGGGTACTGCCCACACAAATTCTCATTCTGTCTCTGAACAGCCCAATGGGGGCATGCTTTTAGGGATTATTTAGGAACAGCATTTAGGATGTTGTCCTGAAGTCAGCCCTCCTTGCATACTTATTTTCCTCTCCTTGTTGCCTTTCAGCTCTGCAGTTGAGAGGATTTCAATAATTGTCCACTTATTAAAAGCAAAGGCCTTTTCCAAAAAATTAAAAAGTATACTTTACAGTAGGTACGTCACAGTGGAGTGACAACAGCATATTTATGGTGAGCACTACTGAAAGTTACATTGTATTGTCTAGATTGCTGTTATTTCATACTGCATACACTGCACGTATCTATACTGTTTTACTGTTAAGTATTTTACTCATTGTACAGTATATATATATATCCTAGAGAATTTTTGACATGCCAATATACTGTTCTGTAGCTTGTACAAACATTTAGTGGTGTTTAGTACAGGTGGGTAGCTGCATCGGCATGAGTAGGCTGCAAAGGAAGAAGTAATAGGTTTATTCCATGCTGAAAAGAGAAGAAAGAAAACACAATGTTTCAGCCATGGAGCCTTCTTCAGGTGGTGTTTTGTTACTTCTCTGACATGTTTAATGTTGTTAAAGCTTTTTTCCTGCTACCAAGTATTTTGTCTTTTTATAAATCTAGATGAAAATGTATCACATGAACTTCTCTTGACCCCCCTAAAGTGTGAAAACGTCTTTTTAAACTAGATGAGACAAGCCGTAGCAGTGGACACGCTACTGAAAGCCCTGCTCAGGCTGTGGTAGGACTTAGGGATTGCACAGTGCCGCATAGAGGGCAATTTCCTGCGCTCTATTTAAATAGAGCTGTTACTTTCACTACATCGCCTGCTCCGTTTGCCTACTCTATATGCGTGTGTGGGTGATGTTTTTTTTTTATTTCCCTTTTATTTTCACTCGAAAGATCACCATCCCCCCCGCTTATAAAGACACATACACAGATGGTCCTCGATTGGGAGCACGCAAGAAAGGATTAAATATGAAAATTAGCCACCCTCTGGGCTTCGTGCTCTCGCCTTGTGCCATATTCAAAAGCCCCCGGCGCAGCAGGGGGAGAGACGCTGACCTTGAAATTGCTCTAAAATGAAATGTTTCCACAGCTTTGAGAAGCACTGGCATTGCGGTTGAGGTTGAGCACAGCTATTGTCCAGTGCCCCCACCCCCCCCGCCCCTCTCTGCTGAGAGGGATTAAGGAGGTTAAACTGCAGTAGGTCTCGGGTGGCTGGAAGAACATGTCCTCGGGGTTCTGTTGCTGCCTTTGGGCCGCCTTAGCTCCCAGTGAATGGGAGGACACAAAAGAATGAAAAGCCGAGAAAACACCCGTAACATTTCATGGCCTAGGGTTTAATAAATGTGGTATTTGGATGACAAAGCTAATCCAGGCTGTTATCACCGTGTGATGCCGTAAATACATTTCCAAACGAGCAGAAACTACGCATTGGTCTGGTTAGCTCGACTGGCCTTTTTTTTTTTCTTTCTTTCTTTCTCCCGACACCTCCTGCACTTTCAAGATGGACGACGGTTTAAGTAATGATGACACCGGACTGGCAACTTGACAGCGCCCTTATTTTGACGCAGTGTGCTGTTTGATGGGCTGCACACCGACTGAGCCAGACAATGGCCCGTGGGGCAGCCCGGCTTCACATTGCCATTTTCTCTGCTACATTAGCTTTCTGTGGGTCCCATTCATGCGCTGACAAAACGCGAGGCCAGGGGTCGCGGAGTCTGGGGCCGTCCAAGATGGAAGGGAGGAAGGCTGCCACAATAAGAGGGAAATGCGGGCCACCAGCTTTGAATGTGTATTAATGACGTGTGTTAAATTGACAAGTGAAAAATATGATTGCAGGCGAAGAGGGTTAGGCGGGCGGTGGAAGCGTGCTTCGGGTTCAATTTGTTTTCTTTTTGGCATTAGGCTTCCTTTTGACTCACTAGGCACTGAAGGGCTAATTGCTTTCTTTTCCACTCTCCTGTTTAAGTTGCAGAAAGTATAACTGCACTTGCGGAGAGGCGAAGCAATATTCCTTAGATAGTTACTTTCTCCTTTGTTCAATCGCTCTATTTTCACAGCGCCTAGCCTGTATTTACTACACTTTTTGCTGAATTAAAAAAAAGAAGTGTATTTGTTCATGTTTTAAAGCATTTAGAGTACCATACAGTGGGATCCACCTTATGATTTTATCTACTTAATTTCAAAAGCATACTCAGTGTTAAAAACAACATGAAACACCCGACATCATACATTGGAATATTCTCTTTTTCCCTTTAGAGTATGTTTGTTTTTCTTGGTTCAATTGCTTTATTTTTTACAGTAGAAGGATCTCTGACTGTCCTTTGATTTGACAGGTTTTGAGAAAAAAATGAATCTGTGATTTTAGTTTCCATTAGAAGAATCCAAGATGGTTGTCCGGCACATTTACAAACTGTGAAACAGCAAAATGAATGTTAGTTCAACACATTGAGCATCTTGAATTGGCCAAATGAGCCTTCATCATATTCATGAGAGAGTTTGGACATCAGTAAAACCTCCCAAGGTGATTGTTAGATTTTCTTTGGAGGGATGCTATACTGGTAGCAGAGATTGATTTTTTTGGAAAATGCAGGTTCATGTCATTATCCAAAGTGAAATTTCTCACATCAGAGACACTGATTCTTCTGAGCTTAAACTGGTGAGGCCAGCTGCATTCCATCTGCCCTTCAGAGAGAATTTGTGTATCTTTATTCTAGCTGAGAGCTGAGAACTTCACCCACTAATAATTTATACATTATCTAATGCCATATTCCCGTATAATGGTCTTTTGTATCTTAAAAACCCTTTGAGATATTAAAATACTTCAAATCAAGAGGCATTTATTGGGTTTATCATATACACACTAGTCTGTGGCAGACCTCCTTTTTGCATCCCTTTCTCAATCACACCTAAATGATCGGCGTTATCTGTCACATTGCTGGGATGTTTGATCATCAGATCGGCTGTGGAGGAATGAAAAAGAAAAATTGTTATACGTATCAGCTTTCAGTTGAGCTATAAAGATTCCTCCAGTGTCATAACAGTAAAGATGAAGTAATGGTGAGTGCTTAAAATGCTGTTAGAGATATCCTTGGGGCACCTGTGGAATACGTACTTTATTAGTGTGCTTTATTTAGAAAATATTTCCTTTCTGTCAAAAGTACTGCTGGTTTTGGCCAGGACCATTCACAATAATAATATTAACAGGTGGTTGAATGGGACTCAGGGGGACAGGATAAAAGGTGGTATGGACAAGTTGATTCTACAAAAGCTCACCCTTGTTTTTTTTTTTAAACACTGATATTCTTAGACCTACTATGTTTGTGATGCTGATGAATGACAGTGACTCTTTACTTGCAATGTGGACCCCGGATTTCTATGTAAGCATTCTGTGGTGTATGTGGTGAACCCACTTGGAAAATCAAGGGCTTTGTGTATATTCTTTAAAGTGACTATCCAGGACAAGAACATCATCTATAAACAACTTCTGTTTTTGCTTTACCCAACCCGTAGACTACCAAAGCAGAATTGTAGAATTTAAAAATTGGTTTGCTCATTTTTAGATCGTCTTAGTGCACTGAAGACAGAATCTTCTTTCAAGATCTTCTAAAACATGCAACAACAAGAGTTTCATAGATTTGTAAGAATTATTTGAATTACTTTACTATGATATGCATGTTAACATACATTTGGCATGTAATGATTTTGCTTTGCTTATTTAAACGATGGTCCAAGATTAGAGATAAATATGGTCTGTCAAACTTTAATACTATTTCAAGATAAGTTACCAAACTTTAGAACATAATGATAGTTATAAACAAGAAGACGTCATTTGGCTGATCCAACCCATTAAAATTCTTTGTTTAGTAGTCTTGAACAATTCTTGTATCATCAGTGTCACTGCACATTTTTAGGCCTGTAAAAAATATTCTGTTTAACACAGAGCATGTGTAAAAGCTACTGGATATATCAAGTACTGTTTTTGCGCATATTCTTGA